>NW_026889803.1:28700000-29300000 GCF_033153115.1 Saccostrea echinata
GTTTCAAGAGATAAACTACGTTATTTCGTGATTTAACTTTCTCATAAATATCACTTATAGATAAGTATTTGAAATGTTTTTTTTTTTACATATGCTGTAGATACTGCAAAAGTCAAGAGAAAATTCAGAGATTTTTATTCAGTTCACTTCCGGTCATGTGTTTTTCCTTTAATCAAAATTATAATATTTTTCTCACAATTGTTCGGCAACAGTAAAAGACTGAAGTCTAAAACTTTCAGAACTTATAGTCAGTCATCAGTTCATTTGCTTCCTGTAAAAAATAGTGTGTCGCCATTACTTCCGGTCGTGACAGGAAACGAAGCAAAAAAGTATTTTTTAAGTTATTTTGTTTCTACATAAGTTTTAGGCTAATACCGATGTTGGAAAAGACATGTTCGTGCAAACAGGAAGTAGTATAACGGAAGACCTTCTCATTACTAGTAATGAGTTTCTAGTTATTATTATTATTAGGTCTTTCCACCTTTCTGTGGAAAGACCTATTGAAATTGCTCTGTTTATTATTATTAGGTCTTTCCACCTTTCTGTGGAAAGACCTATTGAAATTGTTCTGTTTATTATTATTATTATTATTATTATTATTTTTATTATTTTTCCGCCGAATGGTTTTTTGTTTTAAAAGTTATCGAAAAGATTTATGGTTCATAAGAATGCACTTCGCAAAAGATTTTTACAGTTGACCCTGCGTATATGAACTTTGACCCCTCAAGGAGTTACAACCCCTTTCGCAATAAAAGCTTGTTATCGCTACTCCTTCGAAACCCTAAACCGTAGAGATACGAAACCTTCACTAATGCCTTTGACTAATTTAGTAGACTCTTCAATCTATTCAGTGCGAAAGGTTGCATAAACCCCTTTAATTAGTTATTGCCCCTGAAAGTTTTTGATGGTTACGAATAATTAATTTTTTTCTAAACGATTAATCGTAGAGACATGGGACCAATAGCATTGGCATGTGTGACCTTTGACCTTGAAATTTATATAGAGGTCAAAGGTCAAGGTCATTCAAAATATGAGAAAATTAGCTTTTTTAATATCTCTTTTGTCTTCCAACATATACTGAATATCTTTGCATCTATAATATGTCCTTCTTAAACTATTTCAAAGATTTCATTCTTGTCCCCCGAGCTTGACCCATTCAAAAGTTGTCACCCCTTTTGCAACAAAACTTTGTTATCGCTACTCCTCCGAAACCGTAAACCATAGAGATTCCAAACCTTCATCAGTGTCTTCGACTCATTTAGTACTCTCTTCATTCTATCATTGGGAAAGCATTCTTTGGTCCCTTGTATGAGTTACTGCCCCTGAAAGTTTATGCTACTTACATTTAATGAACATTTTTTTAAAACGGTGTATCCTAGAGACATGGGACCAACTGCATCGCAATATTTGACCTTTGACCTTGAAATATAGGTCAAGGTCAAAGGTCAAGGTCATTTAAAAACATAAGAAATTCCTTATATATGTGTAAAATATAGCAATTCACCAAATGACCTTGAACTTTGACCTTGACCTTTGACCTTGACTTTGGGTCAAATGGAAAAGTAAGGACATGCATTCAGCTCCAGTATCAGGTGAAAACGTAGAAAAGTAAAGATTTTTTTTTTTAATGACCTTGACCTTTGACCTTGACCCAAAGGTCACAATAAGGCTTAAGGATGTGGAAGTAGTTACAATTCTTAGTTTAAAAGAGGCATAAAATAAATAATTCACCCCCCCCCCTTCTTAAAAAAAAAAATCACATCAACAACAACGTAGAATATTACTCTAGAATTCAAACCAGACCTCGGATCGACACCAAATTCGGTTTAAAATGTAGTATAGACCTCAGAGAAACTTTCTGGAGAGTTTTACGGTGAGTCTTATAAGTTTATAGAAGTCCTGAAGTTTCACGGCATAAACTACAAGTTCTGTTGTGTTTGAAATTTAAGTGCAGGTGAACGAAGAAATGATCTAAACCTTTTATCGGCTATTTCTTCAGATGTCGTTAGTAGCATTCATTTCTCCTGATATGATACGACATTTTAATATCAAGCATTCTCTCTTTCTTTTACATTTGGAATTTATTTGATTTTTATTTAGAATTAATCAGTTTCCAGAAATAGCGATTTTCGGTATATAAAAAAACAATTCTCGCTTTCATTGTCGTGTTTCCCTTCTAAAAATGCATGTTGGGAATTTAATTTGGGCTACACATATTTAATTAAACCCAAAGAAATTCATTTTCATTAGGGAACAGTGTTAACTTTTTCTCACGCAGCCCGTCCCTTGTTATTTTATATACTGCTTGCAAATTCAGGAACTATTTCCTTTTACGGAACTTCTTTCTTCCCCTACCGATTCTAAAAATACGCTTGCATTTCTTCTATAGTCTTAAACAATTAACTTATGTATGTTATCGGAATGCGTGGCCGAATGGTTAGCGCACCTGCCTTTCAATCCAAGGGTTTTGAGTTCGAGCCCAGCTGGAGGAGCATTTTTTTTTTTTTTTTTTTTTCATTTTTTGCATTTTTCTTCTTTTTTTTCAGCTCAGATGACACGAAAACACTTAAAAAGGTGGAAAGGCCTCTAATTGTTCTCTGAACAATTAGTTTACTAGTTATTAGGTCTTTCCACCTTTCTGTGGAAAGACCTATTGATTTTTCTGTTTCTTATTAGGTCTTTCCACCTTTCAGTGAAAAGACCTATTGATTTTCTTCTGTTTATTAGGTCTTTCCACCTTTCTGTGGAAAGACCTATTGATATTCTTCTGTTTATTATTATTATTATTATTATTATTATTATTATTATTTTTCCACCCCCTGATGTGATTCTATGTTTCAAGATATATCGAAAAGATTTATAGTCTATAAGAATGTACTCTTTAAAAGATTTTTACAGTTGACCCTGCGTATATGAACTTTGACCCCTCCAAGAGTTATTACCCCTTTTGCAATAAAAGCTTGTTATCGCTACTCCTTCGAAACCGTAAACCGTAGAGGTACGAAACCTTCACCAATGTCTTCGACTAATTGAGGAGACTCTTCAATCTTTTCATTGCGAAAGTACTCGTGGAGCCCTTTTATGAGTTATTGCCCCTGAAAGTTTTTGAAGTTTACAAATAATAATTTTTTTTCAAAACGATAAGTCGTAGAGACATGAAACCAACTGGATAAGATTCTTTGACCTCAGACCTTCAATTTAGCTCTTTCTATAGCTCTTTTTTCTTTCAACATATACTTTATATCTTTGCATCATTAATATGTACTCTTTGAACTTCATTCTCGTCCCCTAAGCTTAACCCATTTAAAAGTTATTTCCCCTTTTGCGAAAAACCTTGTTATCGCTACTCCTCCAAAACCGTAGACAGTAGAGACACGAAACCTTCACTGATATCTTCAGGGTCTTTAGACACAACTTCAGTCTATTTAGTGTGAAAGGATCTGATGACCCCGTATATGAGTTATTGCCCTTTAATGTCTTTGCGCTTACTATTAAACCTTATAACTTTAAAGCTAAAGGTCATAGAAGCATGTGGTCAAGTGCAATGTGACCCTTGGCCTTTGACCTTGAATATTTTTTTCAAGGTCAAAGGTCAAGGTCATTTAAATTTTTTTTTATATTTTCATTTTTTTCAATCTCTCAAGCCATTTCTCGTTTCTTTTGTGTAAAAATAAACAGTAGGTAGTTAAATTTAAAAAATATATGAGATTTAAAGAAGGTGGAAAGACCTCTAATTGTTCAAGAACAATTAGTCTACTAGTTAGGTCTTTCCACCTTTCTGTGGAAAGACCTCTTGAAATGCTTCTGTTTATTAGGTCTTTCCACCTTTCTGTGGAAAGACCTCTTGAAATGCTTCTGTTTATTATTAGGTCTTTCCACCTTTCTGTGGAAAGACCTATTGATTTTCTTCTGTTTATTATTATTAGGTCTTTCCACCTTTCTGTGGAAAGACCTCTTGAAATGCTTATGTTTATTATTATTATTATTATTATTATTCTTTTTCTTCCCGGACTTTTGAAATCGCAAGACTTATCAAAAAACTTTATAGTTCATGATACTGGATATTAAAAGTTATTCCGAAAAACGACCCAACGTGTTTGACCTATGACCTCTTACAAAGTTATTGCCCCTTTCGCAAGAATAGCTTGTTATCGCTACTCCTTCGAAACCGTAAATTGTAGAGATACAGAACCTTCACCAATGTCTTTGACTAATTGAGAGGACTTTTCAATCTATTCATTGCGAAATGATTTGTCGACCCCTTCAATGAGTTATTGCCCCTGAAAGTTTATGAAGTTTGCAAATAATGAAAAATTTTCAAAACGATAAGTCGTACAGACATGGAACCAACTGCATTAGATTCTTTGACCTCAGATCTTGAAATTTTTTTCAAGGTCAAAGGTCAAGGTCATTTAAAATTTGAGAAATTAAGCTCTTTTTATATCTCTTTTGTCTTTCATTATATACTAAATCTCTTTGCATCTTTAATATGTCCTTTTAAAACTATTTCAAAGATTTCATACTTGTCCCCTAAGATTTACCCTTTTAAAAGTTATTGCCCCTTTCACTGAAAACCTTGTTATCGCTACTCCTCCGAAACCGTAAACGGCAGAGACACGAAACCTTCACTAATGTTCTTAGGGCCTTTAGACACAACTTCAGTCTATTCAGTGCGAAAGGATCCGATGACTCCTTATATGAGTTATCGCCCTTTAACATCTTTGCTCTTACTATTAAACCTTATAACTTTAAAACCAAAAGTCGTAAAAGCATGGGGTCAAGTGCAATGTGACCCTTGACTTATGAACTTAAATAATTGTTCAAGGTCAAAGGTCAAGGTCATTTAATTTTTTTTAATTTCATTTTTTCCATATCTCAAGCCATTTCTGGTTTCTTTTGTATAAAAATAAACAGTAGAGAGTTAAATATAAAGAATATATGAAATTTAAATAAGGTGGAAAGACCTCTAATTGTTCGAGAACAATTAGTCTACTAGTTATTATTATTATTATTTTTCCGCTACGGCCTTTTGAACCGAAAGACTTATCGAAAAACTTTATAGTTCATGATACTTGACATCAAAAGTTATTTCGAAAAACTACCCAACGAGTATGACCTATGACCCCTTTCGGAGTTCTTGCCCCTTGTACGAAAAACCTTGTTATCGCTACTCCTTCGAAACCGTAAGCCGTAGAGGTACGAAACCTTCACCAATGTCTTCGACTAATTGAGGGGACTCTTCAATCTTTTCATTGCGAAAGTATTCGTGGACCCCTTTTATGAGTTATTGCCCCTGAAAGTTTTTGATGTTTACAAATAATTAAAAATTTTCAAAACGATAAGTCGTAGAGACATGGGACCAACTGCATAAGATTCATTGACCTTTGACCTTAAAATATATCAAAGGTCAAAGGTCAAGGTCATTCCAAAAATTAGAAATTAAGCTCTTTTTATATCTTTTTAGTCTTTCAACATATACTATTTATCTTTGCAACTTTAATTTGTCCTCTTAAAACTATTTCAAATATTTCATACTTGTCCCCAAAGTTTGACCCCTTTAAAAGTTATTGCCCTTTTCATTAAAAACCTTGTTATCGCTACTCCTCCGAAACCGTAGACCGTAAAGACATCAAACCTTCACTAATGTCTTCAGGGTCTTTAGACACAACTTCAATCTATCAGTGCGAAAGGGTCCGATGACCCCTTATATGAGTTATTGCCCTTTAATGTCTTGCGCTTACTATTAAACCTTATAACTTTAAAACCAAAAGTTGTAGAAGCATGGGGTCAAGTGCAATGTGACCCTTGACCTTTGACTTTTAATATTTGTTTAAGGTCAAAGGTCAAGGTCATTTTGAAATTTTTAAAATTTTCATTTTTTTCCATTTTTCAAGCAATTTCTGGCTTCTCTTGTAAAAAAATAAACAGTAGAGAGTTAAATATGAAGAATATATGAAATCTAAAGAAGGTGGAAAGACCTCTAATTGTTCGAGAACAATTAGTCTCCTAGTTATTATTATTATTATTATTTTTCCGCTACGGCCTTTTGAATCGAAAGACTTAACGAAAAACTTTATAGTTCATGATACTCGACATCAAAAGTTATTTCGAAAAACTACCCAACGAGTATGACCTATGACCCCTGGAGTTCTTGCCCCTTGTACGAAAAACCTTGTTATCGCTACTCCTTCGAAACCGTAAACTGTAGAGGTACGAAACCTTTACCAATGTCTTGGAATAATTGAGAGGACTCTTCAATCTTTTCATTGCGAAAGTATTCGTTGACCCCTTTTATGAGTTATTGCCCCTGAAAGTTTTTGATGTTTACGAATAATTAAAAATTTTCAAAACGATAAGTTGTAGAGACATGGGACCAACTGTATATGTTTCATTGACCTTTGACCTTAAAATATAAGTAAAGGTCAAAGGTCAAGGTCATTCCAAAAATGAGAAAATAAGCTCTTTCTACAACTCGTTTGTCTTTCAACATATACTATCTGTCTTTGCATCATTAATATGTACTCTTAAATCTATTTCAAAGATTTCATTCTTGTCCCCTAAGCTTAACCCCTTTGAAAGTTATTGCCCCTTGTGCGAAAAACCTTGTTATCGCTACTTCTCCAAAACCGTAAACCGCAGAGACACGAAATCTACACTAAAGTCGTCAGGGTCTTTAGACACAACTGCAATCTATTCAATGCCAAAGGATCCGATGACCCCTTATATGAGTTATTGCCCTTTAACGTCTTCGTGCTTACTATTAAACCTTATAACTTTAAAACTAAAAGTCGTAGAAGCATGGGGTCAAGTGCAATGTAACCCTTGACCTTTGACCTTTAATATTTATTCAAGGTCAAAGGTCAAGGTCATTTCAAAATTTTTAAATTTTTCATTTTTTCCATTTTTCAAGCCATTTCTGGTTTCTCTTGTATAAAAATAAACAGTAGAGAGTTAAATATGAAGAATATATGAAATTTAAAGAAGGTGGAAAGACCTCTAATTGTTCTGTGAACAATTAGTCTACTAGTTATTGTTATTATTATTATTATTATTATTTTTCCACCCCCTGATGTGATTCTATGTTTCAAGATATATCGAAAAGATTTATAGTCTATAAGAATGTACTCTTTAAAAGATTTTTACAGTTGACCCTGCGTATATGAACTTTGACCCCTCCAAGAGTTATTACCCCTTTTGCAATAAAAGCTTGTTATCGCTACTCCTTCAAAACCGTAAACCGTAGAGGTACGAAACCTTCACCAATGTCTTCGACTAATTGAGGAGACTCTTCAATCTTTTCATTGCGAAAGTACTCGTGGAGCCCTTTTATGAGTTATTGCCCCTGAAAGTTTTTGAAGTTTACAAATAATAATTTTTTTTCAAAACGATAAGTCGTAGAGACATGAAACCAACTGGATAAGATTCTTTGACCTTAGACCTTGAAATTCATGTCAAGGTCAAAGGTCAAGGTCATTCAAAAAATGAGAAATTAAGCTCTTTTTATATCTATTTTGTCTTTCAATGTATACTAAGTATCTTTGTACCATTAATATGTCCTCTTAAAACTATTTCAAATATTTCATGCTTGTCCCCTAAGATTTACCCCTTTAAGAGTTATTGCCCCTTTAACTGAAAACCTTGTTATCGCTACTCCTCCGAAACCGTAAACCGTAGAGACACAAAACCTTCACTAATGTCTTCAGGGTCTTTAGACACAACCTCAATCTATTCAGTGCAAAAGTATCCGATGACCCCTTATATGAGTTATCGCCCTTTAACGTCTTTGCGCTTACTATTAAACCTCATAACTTTAAAAGTAAAAGACATAGAAGCATGGGGTCAAGTGCAATGTGACCCTTGACCTTTGACCTTGAATATTTGTTCAAGGTCAAAGGTCAAGGTCATTTCAAAATTTTAAAATTTTCATCTTTTCTATCTTTCAAGCCATTTATGGATTCTTTTTCTATAAAAATTAATTTCAGAGAGTAAAATATGAAAAATATATGAAATTTAAAGAAGGTGGAAAGACCTCTAATTGTTCGAGAACAATTAGTCTACTAGTTATTATTCTTCTTCTTTTTCTTCCCGGACTTTTGAAACCGCAAGACTTATCAAAAAACTTTATAGTTCATAATACTGGATATCAAAAGTTATTCCGAAAAACGACCCCCCGTGTTTGACATATGACCTCTTACAAAGTTATTGCCCCTTTCGCAAGAACAGCTTGTTATCGCTACTCCTTTGAAACCATAAACCGTAGAGGTACGGAACCTTCACCAATGTCTTCGACTAATTGAGGGGACTCTTCAATCTTTTCATTGCGAAAGTATTCGTCAACCCCTTTTATGAGTTATTGCCCCTGAAAGTTCATGAAACTTACGAATAATAAAAATTTTTCAAAGCGATAAGTCGTAGAGACATGGGACCAACTGCATAAGATTCATTGACCTTTGACCTTAAAATATATGCAAAGGTCAAAGGTCAAGGTCATTCAAAATATGAGAAATTAAGCTCTTTTTATATCTCTTTTGTCTTTCAACATATTCTAAATATCTTTGCATCATTAATATGTCCTCTTAAAACTATTTCAAAGATTTCATACTTGTCCCCTAAGATTGACCCCTTTAAAAGTTATTGCCCCTTTTACTGAAAACCTTGTTATCGCTACTCCTCCGAAACCATAAACCGTAGAGACACAAAACCTTCACTAACGTCTTCAGGGTCTTTAGACACAACTTCAATCTATTCAGTGCGAAAGTATCCGATGACCCCTTATATGAGTTATCGCCCTTTAACGTCTTTGTGCTTACTATTCAACCTTATAACTTTAAAACTAAAAGTCATAGAAGCATGGGGTCAAGTGCAATGTGACCCCTGACCTTTGACCTTGAAAATTGTCAAGGTCAAAGGTCAAGGTCATTTCAAAATTTTGAAAATTTTCAATTTTTCTATCTTTCAAGCCATTTATGGATTCTTTTTCCATAAAAATTAACTTTAGAGAGTTAAATATGAAGAATATATGAAATTTAAAGAAGGTGGAAAGACCTCGAATTTTTCGAGAACAATTAGTCTACTAGTTATTATTATTATTATTAGGTCTTTCCACCTTTCTGTGGAAAGACCTATTGAAATTGTTCTGTTTATTATTATTATTATTTTTATTATTTTTCCGCCGAATGGTTTTTTGTTTTAAAGTTATCGAAAAGATTTATGGTCCATAAGAATGCACTTCGTAAAAGATTTTTACAGTTGACCCTGCGTATATGAACTTTGACCCCTCAAGGAGTTATAACCCCTTTCGCAATAAAAGCTTGTTATCGCTACTCCTTCGAAACCCTAAACCGTAGAGATACAAAACCTTCACTAATGTCTTTGACTAATTTAGTAGACTCTTCAATCTATTCAGTGCGAAAGGTTGCATAAACCCCTTTAATTAGTTATTCCCCCTGAAAGTTTTTGATGGTTACGAAAAATTAATTTTTATCTAAACGATTAATCGTAGAGACATGGGACCAATAGCATTGGCATGTGTGACCTTTGACTTTGAAATTTATATAGAGGTCAAAGGTCAAGGTCGTTCAAAATATGAGAAAATTAGCTTTTTTAATATCTCTTTTGTCTTTCAACATATACTGAATATCTTTGCATCTATAATATGTCCTTCTAAAACTATTTCAAAGATTTCATTCTTGTCCCCCGAGCTTGACCCATTCAAAAGTTGTCACCCCTTGTGCAACAAAACCTTGTTATCGCTACTCCTCCGAAACCGCAAACCGTAGAGATTCAAAACCTTCATCAGTGTCTTTGGCTCATTTAGTACTCTCTTCATTCTATCATTGCGAAAGCATTCTTTGGTCCCTTTGTATGAGTTACTGCCCCTGAAAGTTTACGCCGCTTACATTTAATGAACTTTTTTTTAAAACGGTGTATCCCAGAGACATGGGATCAACTGCATGGGCATGTTCGACCTTTGACCTTGAAATATAGGTCAAGGTCAAAGGTCAAGATCATTTAAAAACTTTAGAAATTCCTTATATATGTGTAAAATATGGCAATTTCCCAAATGACCTTGAACTTTGACCTTGACCTTTCACCTTGACCTTGGGTCAAATGAAAAAGTAAGGACATGCATTCAGCTCCAGTATCAGGTAAAAACGTAGAAAAGTAAAGATTTCTCTTTTTTTTAATGACTTTGACCTTTGACCTTGACCCAAGGTCACAATCAGGCTTAAGTATGTGGAAGTAGTTACAATTCTTAGTTTAAAAGAGGCATAAAATAAATAATTAATCTCCCCCCCCCCCTTCTTAAAAAAAAAAAATCACATCAACAACAACGTAGAATATTTCTGTCAAATTCAAACCAGACCTCGGATCGACACCATATTTGGTACAATTGTAGTATAGACCTCAGAGAAAGTTTCTGGAGAGTTTTACGGTGAGTCCTATAAGTTTATAGAAGTCTTGAAGTTTCACGGCAAAAACTACAAGTTCTGTTGTGTTTGTAATTAAAGTGCAGATGAACGAAGAAATGATCTAAACCTTTTATCGGCTATTTCTTCAGATGTCGTTAGCAGCATTCGATTCTCCTGATATGATACGACATTTTAATACCAAGCATTCTCTCTTTCTTTTACATTTGCAATTTATTTGATTTTTATTTAAAATTAATCAGTTTCCAGAAATAGCGATTTTCGGTAGATTAAAAACAATTCTCGCTTTCATTGTCGTCTTTCCCTTCTAAAAATGCATGTTGGGAGTTTAATTTGTGATACACATATTTAATTTAACCCAAAGATATGCTTATTTAAATGTTTCGTAGTTATTTCAGGATATTCAGTCAGAAATGTTAAAATCCGAACCCGAACTTTTAAGCTTACAACAAAGCTATTTACAAAAAATTCAGCATGCTCACAATATCGATGAATCGGGCTACAGTCCATTAATACATTTTCATTAGGGAACAGTGTTAATGTTTTCTTACGCAGCCCGTCCCTTATTATTTAATATACTGCTTGCAAATACAGGAACTATTTCCTTTTACGGAACTTCTTTCTTCCCCCTACCGATTCTAAAAATACGCTTGCATTTCCTCTATAGTCTTAAACAATTAACATACCAATCTTATCGGAATGCGTAGCGCAGTGGTTAGCGCACCTGCCTTGTAAACCAAGGGTTTTGAGTTCGATCCCAGCTGGAGGAGCATTTTTTTTTCTTTTTCTTCTTTTTTTTCAACCCAAATGACACGGAAACACTTAAAAAGGTGGAAAGGCCTCTAATTGTTCTCTGAACAATTAGTCTCCTAGTTATTAGGTCTTTCCACCTTTCTGTGGAAAGACCTCTTGAAATGCTTATGTTTTTTATTATTCTATTTCTCACCTTATGTTTTGAAACCGCAAGACTTATCGAAAAACTTTAAAGTTCATGATACTGGATATCAAAAGTTATTCCGAAAAACGACCCCCGTGTTAGACCTATGACCTCTTACGAAGTTATTGCCCCTTTCGCAAGATAGCCTGTTATCGCTACTCCTTTGAAACCGTAAACCGTAGAGATACAGAACCTTCACCAATGTTTTTGACTACTTGAGAGGACTTTTCAATCTTTTCATTGCGAAACGATTTGTCGAGCCCTTTGATAAATTACTGCCCCTAACAGTTTTTGATGTTTACGAATAATGACAAAATTCTCTAAACGATAAGTCGTAAAGACATGGGACCAACTGCATTGGATTTTGTGACCTCTGACCTTGAAATTTTTGTGAAGGTCAAAGGTCAAGGTCATTCAAAATATAAGAAAATTAGCTCTTTTGATAGCTTTTTTGTCTTTCAACATATACTATATATCTTTGCATCTTTAATATGTCCTCTTAAAATGAGTTCAAACATTTCATTCTTGTTCCCCAAGATTGACCCCCTTAGAAGTTACTGCCCCTTTGTGCGAAAAACCTGGTTATCGCTACTCCTCCGAAACCATAAACCATAGAGATATGAAACCTTCACTGATGTCTTTGACTAATTAAGTAGACTCTTCAATCTTTTCAGTGCGAAAGGATTCGTAAACCCCTTTAAGTAGTTATTGCCCCTGAAAGTTTTTGATGTTTACGAATAATAAAATTTTCCTAAACGACAAGTCGTAAAGACATTGGGCCAACTGCAATAGATTTTCTTTACCTTGACCTTGAAATTCAGGTCAAGGTCACAGGTCAAGGTCATTGAAAAACTATATAAATTGTTGATATAAGCTATTTATTTAAATGACCTTGAACTTTGACCTTGACCTTTAACCCTTGACCTTGACACTGACTCAAGGGTAAAAAAAAATTAGAACATGCATCTAGATTCATGTACATTTCAGTGTAGAACTAAGCTTAAAGCAAAGTTGTTTTTTTTTAATGACCTTGACCTTTGACCTTGACCTTTGACCCAAAGGTTACAATCAAGCTTAAGTTCGTGGAGGTGGCTACAACTCTTACTTTAAAAAATGTTAGGAATAAATAAATACCCCCCCCCCTTTAAAAAAATATCAATAGCAACGTAGATAATTACTCTAAAAACTCATACAACACTTCGGATCGACATAAGATTTGAAGCAACAGCAGAGAAAAGACCTCAAAGAGAGTTTCCAGAAAGTTTTACGGCGAGTCTTTGAAGTGTATCGAAATTATAAATTTTATCGGCAAATACTACATTTTTTTTCTATCTGAAATTTAGGTGCTGATGAGCATAAAAATGAATTTAAGCTTTTATCGGCTATTTCTTCAGTTGTTATTAATATCATTCGATTCTCCTGCTCTAATACAATATTTTAATACCAAGCATTCTTGATTTCTTTAGTATGTGGAATTTATTTCAATTTTATTTAGATTTAATATTAATGGAAAGAATCTCGAAAATAGCGATTTTTCCTATCAAATAAATTTCGACGCTCTCCTTGACTCCTTTTTTTCCCCCTGAAATGCATGTCTGAAATTTAATTTATGCTAGTTACATTTAACTCAACCCACACAGAGATGTTTATTTAACCTTACCTATTATTTTGAATCACCATATTCGGTCAAACCGAACGCGACATTTTTCATAAATTTGTAAACAAAGTCACGGCACTGCAGTTCTAATGTATCCTAGGCTCTAGATGATTAACTCCATTTATTCAAAGTATAAACCAACTCAAATAAATTATTTTTACAGAAAATCGGCATTTTTATTATACACCAATCGTGTTTCTCAGAACTATTTAATACTGATTACTACACTCCATAACAAACAAATCGCCACGTGCTTTTAGATTCCTATTTATTCCTAAACAATATATTTACGACCTACATCGTCATCGGAGTGCGTGGCCTAATGGTTAGCGCGCCTGCCTTTCAAGCTAAAGGTTTTGAGTTCGAGCCCAGCTGGAAACACATTTTTTTTTTTTTTTTTTTGGTATTTTTGGCATTTTTTGCATTTTTCTTCTTTTTTCACCCCAAATAACACGGAAACACTTAAAAAGGTGGAAAGGCCTCTAATTGTTCTCTGAACAATTAGTCTCCTAGTTATTAGGTCTTTCCACCTTTCTGTGGAAAGACCTATTGATTTTCTTCTGTTTATTATTATTTAGGTCTTTCCACCTTTCTGTGGAAAGACCTCTTGAAATGCTTATGTTTATTAGGTCTTTCCACTTTTCTGTGGAAAGACCTATTGAAATTGTTCTGTTTATTAGGGCTTTCCACCTTTCTGTGGAAAGTCCTATTGAAATTGTTCTGTTTATTATTATTATTATTTTTCCGCCACGTGTTTTTGAGTTTCAAGATTTATCGAAAAGATTCATGGTCCATAAGAATGTACTTCGTAAAAGATTTTTGCAGTTGACCCTGCGTATATGAACTTTGAACCCTCGAGGAGTTATAACCCCTTTCGCAATAAAACCTTGTTATCGCTACTCCTCCGAAACCATAAACCCTAGAGTTACGAAACCTTCACCGATGTCTTTGACTACTTGAGAAGACTTTTCGATCTTGCATTGCGAAATGATAGATCCAGCACTTTGATGAGTTATTGCGCCCTGAAAGTTTTTCTTCTTTACGTATGATGAAAAAAATTAAAACGATTCATCGTAGAGACACGAAACTAACTGCATTGGATTTTTCGTCGTTTGACTTCAAAATTTGTTCAAGGTCAAAGGTCAAGGTCACTCTAAATATGAGAAATTTAGCTCTTTTAAAATCTCTTTTGTCTGACAACATATATTACATAACATTAAATACATCATATGTCCTTTTAAAACTATTTTCAGATTTCACTTTTCAACCCCTTAGCCTGACGCATTAAAAATTTCTTGCCCCTTGTGCCAAAAGCCTTGTTATCGCTACTCCTCCACAACCATTGAGCGTAGAGATGCGAAACCTTCAACAGTGTCTTCGACTACTTTAGAAACTTTGACCTTGAAATTTAGGTCAAGGTCAAAGTTCAAGGTCATCCAAAATACGAGAAATACGGAATATATGAAAAGGGGGGGGGGGTTAAACCAATATAAATGTATGAAATAAACTATTCCACGCTTTAATTATCTTGTTTTCTTCTTAAAATGCATGTAGAACATTTTATTTATCATAGCTGCATTTAATATAACCCACATGGAAGCTTGTTTCATTCAGGAATCTTCTTACTGAGCCTGCAACAATCTTAGGATCCGCAGTCAGGTCGCTTTGAGTCCAGTCCATGTTTTCCTATATGACGACCTACATACCATTAGCCTCGAGTCCGATTTATTTCATCGGCACTTTTCTAAGTAGTCTAACTAAATCAGAACATTTAACACCTCAAATTAAACCTTCGAATGCACAGTGCACAAAAATAGAATTACGATATGCACAGTAAAACACATGTCATGCATGCATTGTACTTCCATGGTAACTATATGTAAACAAATGCCATCAACACGGAAGCAAAAAGAAAAAAGGAGAGAGAGAGAGAGAGAGAGAGAGAGAGAGAGAGAGAGAGAGAGAGAGAGAGAGAGAGAGAGAGAGAAGAAGAGAAAGGAAGAGAGAAGGGGAAAGAGAGAAAAATTGGCCCCTAAATCGCAAAAAAAAAAACAAAAAACAAAAAAAAAAAAAAAAAAACATCTTTTTTTGGAGATGCGCAAAGACCTTTTGAACTCTATAGAGAAACGAGCCCGACAATAAATCTATAGCAAAATACGAATTTTTGATTTTTTATTTATTTTGTTGCTTTTTTCTTCTTCTTCTTCTTTCTTTCTTTCTTCTGTTCTTTTGTAAGCCAAATGATATGGAAACATGTTTCTCAAAACTATTCAATTCCGATAACTACGTTGTACAACAATTTTTTATTCTTGAATAGGTAGTTTACTGCATAAATCTTCATCGGAATTGGTGGCGTAGTGGTTAGCGCGCCTGCCTTTCAAGCTAAGGGTTCCGAGTTCGATCCCTGCTGGAAGAACAATTTTTTTTTTTCCTTCAGTTTTCTTCTTTTTTTACAGCCCAAATTACATGGAAACACTTAAAAAGGTGGAAAGACCTCTAATTGTTCTGTGAACAATTAGTCTACTAGTGTTTTATTAGGTCTTTCCACCTTTCTGTGGAAAGACCTATTGATTTTCTTCTGTTTATTCTTCTTCTTCTTCTTATTATTATTTTTCTTCCGCTGATTTTTTGTTTCGAGGTTTGTCGAAAAGATTTCTTCTTCATCGTAAAGGTCATAAAAAGTTATGAACAAATTTGACCCAACGCATATAACCTATGACCCCTTTCGCAAGAATTGCTTGTTATCGCTACTCCTCCGAAACCGTAAACCCTAGAGTTACAAAACCTTCACCGATGTCTTTGACTACTTGAGAATACTTTTCAATCTTGGTATTGCGAAATGATAGATCCAGCACTTTGATCAAGTATTGCCCCCTGAAAGTTTTTGTTCTTCACGTATAATGAAAAAAATTAAAACGATTAATTGTAGAGACACGAAACCAACTGCAATGGCTTTTTCATCATTTGACCTTCAAAATTTGTTCAAGGTCAAAGGTCAAGGTCACTCTGAATATGAGAATTATAGCTCTTTTTATATCTCTTTTGTCTTACAACATGTATTACATAACATCAAATATATCAAATGTCCTTATAAAACTGTTTATGAATTTCTCTTTTTAACCCGTAGAGCCTGATGCATTAAAAAGTTCTTGCCCTTGTGGGAAAAACCTTGTTATCGCTACTCCTCCAAAACCATTGAGCGTAGAGATGCGAAACCTTCAACAGTGTCTTCGACTACTTTAGAAACTTTGACCTTGAAATTTAGGTCAAGGTCAAAGGTCAAGGTCATTCAAAACATGAAAAAGTCAGTGCTTTTGATGTCTCTTTCATCTTATTAGGGCTTTCCACCTTTCTGTGGAAAGTCCTATTGAAATTGTTCTGTTTATTATTATTATTATTTTTCCGCCACGTGTTTTTGAGTTTCAAGATTTATCGAAAAGATTCATGGTCCATAAGAATGTACTTCGTAAAAGATTTTTGCAGTTGACCCTGCGTATATGAACTTTGAACCCTCGAGGAGTTATAACCCCTTTCGCAATAAAACCTTGTTATCGCTACTCCTCCGAAACCATAAACCCTAGAGTTACGAAACCTTCACCGATGTCTTTGACTACTTGAGAAGACTTTTCGATCTTGCATTGCGAAATGATAGATCCAGCACTTTGATGAGTTATTGCCCCCTGAAAGTTTTTCTTCTTTACGTATGATGAAAAAAATTAAAACGATTCATCGTAGAGACACGAAACTAACTGCATTGGATTTTTCGTCGTTTGACTTCAAAATTTGTTCAAGGTCAAAGGTCAAGGTCACTCTAAATATGAGAAATTTAGCTCTTTTAAAATCTCTTTTGTCTGACAACATATATTACATAACATTAAATACATCATATGTCCTTTTAAAACTATTTTCAGATTTCACTTTTCAACCCCTTAGCCTGACGCATTAAAAATTTCTTGCCCCTTGTGCCAAAAGCCTTGTTATCGCTACTCCTCCACAACCATTGAGCGTAGAGATGCGAAACCTTCAACAGTGTCTTCGACTACTTTAGAAACTTTGACCTTGAAATTTAGGTCAAGGTCAAAGGTCAAGGTCATCCAAAATACGAGAAATACGGAATATATGAAAAGGGGGGGGTTAAACCAATATAAATGTATGAAATAAACTATTCCACGCTTTAATTATCTTGTTTTCTTCTTAAAATGCATGTAGAACATTTTATTTATCATAGCTGCATTTAATATAACCCACATGGAAGCTTGTTTCATTCAGGAATCTTCTTACTGAGCCTGCAACAATCTTAGGATCCGCAGTCAGGTCGCTTTGAGTCCAGTCCATGTTTTCCTATATGACGACCTACATACCATTAGCCTCGAGTCCGATTTATTTCATCGGCACTTTTCTAAGTAGTTTAACTAAATCAGAACATTTAACACCTCAAATTAAACCTTCGAATGCACAGTGCACAAAAATAGAATTACGATATGCACAGTAAAACACATGTCATGCATGCATTGTACTTCCATGGTAACTATGTAAACAAATGCCATCAACACGGAAGCAAAAAGAAAAGAGAGAGAGAGAGAGAAAGGAAGAGAGAAGAAGAGAAAGGAAGAGAGAAGGGGAAAGAGAGAAAAATTGGCCCCTAAATCGCAAAAAAAAAAAAAAAAAAAAACCATCTTTTTTTGGAGCTGCGCGAAGACCTTTTGAACTCTACGGAGAAACGAGCCCGACTATAAATCTATAGCAAAAGACGAATTTTTGAGTTTTATTTATTTTCTTGTATTTTTCTCCTTCTTCTTCTTTCTTTGTTTCTTTTGTTCTTTTGAAAGCCAAATGATATGGAAACATGTTTCTCAAAACTATTTAATTCCGATAACTACATTGTACAACAATTTTTGATTCCTAAATAGGTAGTTTACTGCATACATCTTCATTGGAATTCGTGGCGTAGTGGTTAGCGCGCCTGCCTCTCAAGCTAAGGGTTATGAGTTCGATCCCTGCTGGAAGATTTTTTTTTTTTTTTTTTTTTTTTTTTTTTTTTGCATTTTTCTTCTTTTTTTACAGCCCAAATTACATGGAAACACTTAAAAAGGTGGAAAGACCTCTAATTGTTCTGTGAACAATTAGTCTACTAGTTATTATTATTATTATTATTTTTCCGCCGAATGGTTTTTTGTTTCAAAAGATATCGAAAAGATTCATGGTCCATAAGAATGTACTTTGTAAAAGATTTTTGCAGTTGACCCTGCGTATATGAACTTTGACCCCTTAAGGAGTTACAACCCCTTTTGCAATAAAACCTTGTTATCGCTACTCCTTCGAAACCATAAACCATAGAGGTACGGAACCTTCACCAATGTCTTCGACTACTTGAGGGGACTCTTCAATCTTTTCATTGCGAAAGTATTCGTGGACCCCTTTTATGAGTTATTGCCCCTGAAAGTTTTTGATGTTTACAAATAATTAAAAATTTTCAAAACGATAAGTCGTAGAGACATGAAACCAACTGCATAAGATTCATTGACCTTTGACCTTAAAATATATGCAAAGGTCAAAGGTCAAGGTCATTCAAAATATGAGAAATTAAGCTCTTTTTATATCTCTTTTGTCTTTCAACATATACTATCTGTCTTTGCATCATTAATATGTCCTCTTAAAACTGTTTCAAAGATTTCATACTTGTCCCCTAAGATTTACCCCTTTAAAAGTTATTGCCCCTTTTACTGAAAACCTTGTTATCGCTACTCCTCCGAAACCGTAAACTGTAGAGGCACAAAACCTTCACTAATGTCTTCAGGGTCTTTAGACACAACTTCAATCTATTCAGTGTGAAAGTATCCGATGACCCCTTATATGAGTTATCACCCTTTAACGTCTTTTCGCTTACTATTAAACCTTATAACTTTAAAACTAAAAGTCGTAGAAGCATGGGGTAAAGTTCAATGTGACCCTTGACTTTTGACCTTCAATATGTGGTAAAGGTCAAAGGTCAAGGTCATTTCAAAATTTTGAAAATTTTCATTTTTTTCTATCTTTCAAGCCATTTATGGATTCTTTTTGTATAAAAATTAACTTTAGACAGTAAAATATGAAAAATATATGAAATTTAAAGAAGGTGGAAAGACCTCTAATTGTTCGAGAACAATTAGTCTACTAGTTATTATTATTATTCTTCTTCTTTTTCTTCCCGGACTTTTGAAACCGCAAGACTTATCAAAAAACTTTATAGTTCATGATACTGGATATCAAAAGTTATTCCGAAAAACGACCCACCATGTTTGACCTATGACCTCTTACAAAGTTATTGCCCCTTTCGCAAGAATAGCTTGTTATCGCTACTCCTTTGAAACCGTAAACCGTAGAGGTATGGAATCTTCACAAATGTCTTCGACTAATTGAGTAGACTCTTCAATCTTTTCATTGCAAAAGTATTCGTCAACCCCTTTTATGAGTTATTGCCCCTGAAAGTTTTTCATGTTTACGAATAATTAAAAATTTTCAAAACGATAAGTCGTAGAGACATCGGACCAACTGCATAAGATTCATTGACCTTTGACCTTAAAATATATGCAAAGGTCAAAGGTCAAGGTCATTCAAAATATTAGAAATTAAGCTGTTTTTATATCTCTTTTATCTTTCAACATATACTAAACATCTTTGCATCATTAATATGTCCTCTTAAAACTATTTCAAAGATTTCATACTTGTCCCCTAAGATTTACTCCTTTAAAAGTTATTGCCCCTTTTACTGAAAACCTTGTTATCGCTACTCCTCCAAAACCGTAAACTGTAGAGGCACAAAACCTTCACTAATGTCTTCAGGATCTTTAGATACAACTTCAATCTATTCGGTGCAAAAGTATCCGATGACCCCTTATATGAGTTATCGCCCTTTAACATCTTTGCGCTTACTATTAAACCTTATAACTTTAAAACTAAAAGTCGTAGAAGCATGGGGTCAAGTGCAATGTGACCCTTGACCTTTGACCTTCAATTTGTGGTAAAGGTCAAAGGTCAAGGTCATTTCAAAATTTTGAAAATTTTCATTTTTTCTATCTTTCAAGCCATTTATGGATTCTTTTTGTATAAAAATTAACTTTAGAGAGTAAAATATGAAAAATATATGAAATTTAAAGAAGGTGGAAAGACCTCTAATTGTTCCAGAACAATTAGTCTACTAGTCTTATTATTCTTATTAGGTCTTTCCACCTTTCTGTGGAAAGACCTATTGATTTTCTTCTGTTTATTATTATTAGGTCTTTCCACCTTTCTGTGGAAAGACCTCTTGAAATGCTTATGTTTATTATTATTATTATTATTAGGTCTTTCCACCTTTCTGTGGAAAGACCTCTTGAAATGCTTATGTTTATTATTATTATTATTATTATTATTCTTTTTCTTCCCGGACTTTTGAAACCGCAAGACTTATCGAAAAACTTTATAGTTCATGATACTGGACATTAAAAGTTATTTCGAAAAACGACCCCCCGAGTTTGACCCATGACCTCTTACGAAGTTATTGCCCCTTTCGCAAGAATAACCTGTTATCGCTACTCCTTCGAAACCGTAAACCATAGAGATACAGAACCTTCACCAATGTTTTCGACTACTCGAGAGGACTTTTCAATCTTTTCATTGCGAAAAGATTTGTCGAGCCCTTTAATAAATTACTGCCCCTGAGAGTTTTTGATGTTTACGAATAATGACAAAATTCTCTAAACGATAAGTCGTAAAGACATGGTACCAACTGCATTAGATTTTGTGACCTCTGACCTTGAAATTTTTGTGAAGGTCAAAGGTCAAGGTCATTCAAAATATGAGAAAATTAGCTTTTTTAATATCTCTTTTGTCTTTCAACATATACTGAATATCTTTGAATCTGTCATATGTCCTTCTAAAACTATTTCAAAGATTTCATTCTTGTCCCCCGAGCTTGACCCATTCAAAAGTTGTCACCCCTTTTGCAACAAATCCTTGTTATCGCTACTCCTCTGAAACCGTAAACCGTAGAGATTCCAAACCTTCATCAGTGTCTTCGACTCATTTAGTACTCTCTTCATTCTATTATTGCGAAAGCATTCTTTGGTCCCTTGTATGAGTTACTGCCCCTGAAAGTTTACGCTACTTACGTTGAATGATCTTATTTTTAAAACGGTGTATCCTAGAGACATGGGACCAACTGCATCGGCATATTTGACCTTTGACCTTGAAATATAGGTCAAGGTCAAAGGTCAAGGTCATTTAAAAACATAAGAAATCCCTTATATATGTGTAAAATATAGCAATTCGCCAAATGACCTTGAACTTTGACCTTGACCTTTGACCTTGACATTGCGTCAAATAGAAAAGTTAGGACATGCATCCAGCTCCAGTATCAGGTAAAAATACAGAAAGTAAAGATTTCTCTTTTTTTCTTTCTTTTTTTTGAATGACCTTGACCTTTGAACTTTGACCTTGACCTTTGACCTTGGGTCAAATAGAAAAGTTAGGACATGCATCCAGCTCCAGCATCAGGTAAAAATACAGAAAATAAAGATTTCTTGGGTTTTTTTTTTGTTTTGTTTTGTTTTGTTTTTTTTTGGGAGGGGGAGTAATGACCTTGACCTTTGACCTTTGACCTTGACCCAAAGGTCACAATAAGGCTTAAGGATGTGGAAGTAGTTACAATTCTTAGTTTGAAAGAGGCATCAAATAAATAATTCATCCCCCCCCCCCTTCTAAAAAAAAAATATCACATCAACAACAACGTAGAATATTACTCTAGAATTCAAACCAGACCTCGGATCGACACCATATTTGGTACAATTGTAGTATAGACCTCAGAGAAACTTTCTGGAGAGTTTTACGGTGAGTCTTATAAGTTTATAGAAGTCATGAAGTTTCACGGCAAAAACTACAAGTTCTGTTGTGTTTGAAATTTAAGTGCAGGTGAACGAAGAAATGATCGAAACCTTTTATCGGCTATTTCTTCAGATGTCGTTAGTAGCATTTAATTCTCCTGATATGATACGACATTTTAATACCAAGCATTCTCTCTTTCTTTTACATTTGGAATTTATTTGATTTTTATTTAGAATTAATCAGTTTCCAGATATAGCGATTTTCGGTATATTAAAAACCATTCTCGCTTTCATTGTCGTGTTTCCCTTCTAAAAATGCATGTTGGGAATTTAATTTGGGCTACACATATTTAATTAAACCCAAAGAAATGCTTATTTAAATGTTTCATATTTATTTCAGGATATTCAGTCAGAAATGTTAAAATCCGAACCCGATCTTTTAAGCTTACAACGAAGCTATTTACAAAAAATTCAGCATGCTCACGATATCGATGAATCGGGCTTACAGTCCATTAATACATTTTCATTAGGGAACAGTGTTAACGTTTTCTCACGCAGCCCGTCCCTTGTTATTTTATATACTGCTTGCAAGTTCAGGAACTATTTCCTTTTACGGAACTTCTTTCTTCCCCTACCGATTCGAAAAATACGCTTGCATTTCTTCTATAGTCTTAAACAATTAACTTACGTATGTTATCGGAATGCGTGGCCGAATGGTTAGCGCACCTGCCTTTCAACCCAAGGGTTTTGAGTTCGAGCCCAGCTGGAGGTGCATTTTTTTTTTTTTTTTTTTTTTTTTTCATTTTTTGCATTTTTCTTCTTTTTTTCAACCCAAATGACACGGAAACACTTAGAAAGGTGGAAAGGCCTCTAATTGTTAGGTCTTTCCACCTTTCTGTGGAAAGACCTATTGATTTTCTTCTGTTTATTAGGTCTTTCCACCTTTCTGTGGAAAGACCTATTGATTTTCTTCTGTTTATTATTATTATTATTATTCTTCTTCTTATTATTATTTTTCTTCCGCTGATTTTTTGTTTCGACATTTATCGAAAAGATTTTTTGTTAATCGTAAAGGTCATAAAAAGTTATGAACAAATTTGACCCAACACGTATAACCTATGACCCCTTTCGCAGTTATTGCCCCTTTCACTAGAAACCTTGTTATCGCTACTCCTCCGAAACCGTAAACCGTAGAATTACGAAACCTGCACCAATGTCTTCAACTAATTGAGGGGACTCTTCAATCTATTCATTGCAAAAGTATTCGTCGACCCCTTTTATGAGTTATTGCCCCTGAAAGTTTTTGAAGTTTACAAATAATGAAAAATTTTCAAAACGATAAGTCGTAGAGACATGAAACCAACTGCATTAGATTCTTTAACCCTAGACCTTGAAGATTATGTCAAGGTCAAATGTCAAGGTCACTCCAAATATGAGAAATAAAGCTCTTTTTATAGCTCTTTTGTCTTTCAACATATACAGTACATCTTTGCATCTTTTATATGTACTTTTAAAACTATTTCAAAGATTTCAATCTTGTCCCCTAAGCTTAACCCTTTTAAAAGTTATTGCCCCTTGTGCGAAAAACCTTGTTATCGCTACTCCTCTGAAACCATAAACCGCAGAGACACGAAACCTTCACAAATGTACTCAGGGTCTTTAAACACAACTTCAATCTATTCAGTGCGAAAGTATCCGGTGACCCCTTCTATGAGTTATCGCCCTTTAACGTCTTTGCGCTTACTAGTAAACCTTATAACTTTAAAACTAAAAGTCATTGAAGCATGGGGTTAATTGCAATGTGACCCTTGACCTTTGACCTTGAATATGTGTTCAAGGTCAAAGGTCAAGGTCATTCCAAAATTTTTAAAATTTTCATTTTTTCCATCTCTCAAGCCATTTCTGGTTTCTTTCCTATAGAAATAAACAGTAGAGAGTTAAACGTGAAGAATATATGAAATTTAAAGAAGGTGGAAAGACCTCTAATTGTTCGAGAACAATTAGTCTACTAGTTATTATTCTTTTTCTTCCCAGACTTTTGAAACCGCAAGACTTATCAAAAAACTTTATAGTTCATGATACTGGACATTAAAAGTTATTTCGAAAAACGACCCCCCGTGTTTGACCCATGACCTCTTACGAAGTTATTGCCCCTTTCGCAAGAATAGCCTGTTATCGCTACTCCTTCGAAACCGTAAACCATAGAGATACAGAACCTTCACCAATGTTTTCGACTACTTGAGAGGACTTTCCAATCTTTTCATTGCGAAACGATTTGTCGAGCCCTTTAATAAATTACTGCCCCTGAGAGTTTTTGATGTTTACGAATAATGACAAAATTCTCTAAACGATAAGTCGTAAAGACATGGGACCAACTGCATTAGATTTTGTGACCTCTGACCTTGAAATTTTTGTGAAGGACAAAGGTCAAGGTCATTCAAAACATGAGAAAATTAGCTTTTTTGATATCTCTTTTGTCTTTCAACATATACTGAATATCTTTGCATCTATAATATGTCCTTCTAAAACTATTTCAAAGATTTCATTCTTGTCCCCCCAGCTTGACCCATTCAAAAGTTGTCACCCCTTTTGCAACAAAACCTTGTTATCGCTACTCCTCCGAAACTGTAAACCGTAGAGATTCCAAACCTTCATCAGTGTCTTCGACTCATTTAGTACTCTCTTCATTCTATCATTGCGAAAGCATTCTTTGGTCCCTTGTATGAGTTACTGCCCCTGAAAGTTTACACGGCTTACATTTAATGAACTTTTTTTTCAAACAGCGTATCCTAGAGACATGGGACCAACTGCATCGGCATATTTGACCTTTGACCTTGAAATATAGGTCAAGGTCAAAGGTCAAGGTCATTTAAAAACATAAGAAATTCCTTATATATGTGTAAAATATAGCAATTCACCAAATGACCTTGAACTTTGACCTTGACCTTTGACCTTGACTTTGGGTCAAATGGAAAAGTAAGGACATGCATTCAGCTCCAGTATCAGGTAAAAACTTAGAAAGTAAAGATTTCTTGGGTTTTTTTTTTTTTTTTTTTGGTAATGACCTTGACCTTTAACCTTTGACCTTGACCTTTGACCTTGACCCAAAGGTCACAATAAGGCTTAAGGATGTGGAAGTAGTTACAATTCTTAGTTTGAAAGAGGCATAAAATAAATAATTCACCCCCCCCCTTCTTAAAAAAAAAAATCACATCAACAACAACGTAGAATATTACTCTAGAATTCAAACCAGACCTCGGATCGACACCATATTTGGTACAAATGTAGTATAGACCTCAGAAAAACTTTCTGGAGAGTTTTACGGTGAGTCTTATAAGTTTATAGAAGTCCTGAAGTTTCACGGCAAAAACTACAAGTTCTGTTGTGTTTGAAATTTAAGTGCAGGTGAACGAAGAAATGATCTAAACCTTTTATCGGCTATTTCTTCAGATGTCGTTAGTAGCATTCAATTCTCCTGATATGATACGACATTTTAATATCAAGCATTCTCTCTTTCTTTTACATTTGGAATTTATTTGATTTTTATTTAGAATTAATCAGTTTCCAGAAATAGCGATTTTCGGTATATTAAAAACAATTCTCGCTTTCATTGTCGTGTTTCCCTTCTAAAAATGCATGTTGGGAGTTTAATTTGGGCTACACATATTTAATTTAACCCAAAGAAATGCTTATTTAAATGTTTCATATTCATTTTAGGATATTCAGTCAGAAATGTTAAAATCCGAACCCGATCTTTTAAGCTTACAAGAAAGCTATTTACAAAAAATTCAACATGCGCACAATATCGATGAATCGGGCTACAGTCCATTAATACATTTTCCTTAGGGAACAGTATTAACGTTTTCTCACGCAGCCCGTCCCTTATTATTTTTAATACTGCTTGCAAATTCAGGAACTATTTCCTTTTACGGAACTTCTTTCTTTCCCTACCGATTCTAAAAATACGCTTGCATTTCCTTTATAGTCTTAAACAATTAACATACCAATATTATCGGAATGCGTAGCGCAGTGGTTAGCGCACCTGCCTTTCAAACCAAGGGTGCCGGGTTCGATCCCAGCTGGAGGAGCAATTTTTTTTTTTTTTTTTTTTTTCTCCATGTTTTGCATTTTTCTTCTTTTTTTCAACCCACATGACACGGAAACACTTAAAAAGGTGGAAAGGCCTCTAATTGTTCTCTGAACAATTAGTCTCCTAGTTATTATTATTATTATTCTTCTTCCGCTGATTTTTTGTTTCAACATTTATCGAAAAGATTTTTTGTTCATCGTAAAGGTCATTAAAAGTTATGAACAAATTTGACCCAACGCATATAACCTATGACCTCTTTCGCAGTTATTGCCCCTTTTGCTAGAAACCTTGTTATCGCTACTCCTCTGAAACCGTAAACTATAGAGGTACGAAACCTTCACCAATGTCTTCGACTAATTGAGGAGACTCTTCAATCTATTCATTACGAAAGGATTCGTTGAGCCCTTTTATGAGTTATTGCCCCTGAAAGTTTTTGAAGTTTACAAATAATGAAAAATTTTCAAAACGATAAGTCGTAGAGACATGAAACTAACTGCATTAGATTCCTTAACCCTAGACCTTGAAGTTTATGTCAAGGTCAAAGGTCAAGGTCATTCCAAATAAGAGAAATAAAGCTCTTTTTATAGCTCTTTTGTCTTTCAACATATACAGTATATCTTTGCATCTTTAATATGTACTTTTAAAACTATTTCAAAGATTTCAATCTTGTCCCCTTAGCTTAACCCTTTTAAAAGTTATTGCCCCTTGTGCGAAAAACCTTGTTATCGCTACTCCTCTGAAACCATAAACCGCAGAGACACGAAACCTTCACAAATGTACTCAGTGTCTTTAGACACAACTTCAATCTATTCAGTGCGAAAGTATCCGGTGACCCCTTCTATGAGTTATCGCCCTTTAACGTCTTTGCGCTTACTAGTAAACCTTATAACTTTAAAACTAAAAGTCATTGAAGCATGGGGTTAATTGCAATGTGACCCTTGACCTTTGACCTTGAATATGTGTTCAAGGTCAAAGGTCAAGGTCATTCCAAAATTTTTAAAATTTTCATTTTTTCCATCTCTCAAGCCATTTCTGGTTTCTTTCCTATAGAAATAAACAGTAGAGAGTTAAACGTGAAGAATATATGAAATTTAAAGAAGGTGGAAAGACCTCTAATTGTTCGAGAACAATTAGTCTACTAGTTATTATTCTTTTTCTTCCCAGACTTTTGAAACCGCAAGACTTATCAAAAAACTTTATAGTTCATGATACTGGACATTAAAAGTTATTTCGAAAAACGACCCCCCGTGTTTGACCCATGACCTCTTACGAAGTTATTGCCCCTTTCGCAAGAATAGCCTGTTATCGCTACTCCTTCGAAACCGTAAACCGTAGAGATACAGAACCTTCACCAATGTTTTTGACTACTTGAGAGGACTTTCCAATCTTTTCATTGCGAAACGATTTGTCGAGCCCTTTAATAAATTACTGCCCCTGAGAGTTTTTGATGTTTACGAATAATGACAAAATTCTCTAAACGATAAGTCGTAAAGACATGGGACCAACTGCATTAGATTTTGTGACCTCTGACCTTGAAATTTTTGTGAAGGACAAAGGTCAAGGTCATTCAAAACATGAGAAAATTAGCTTTTTTGATATCTCTTTTGTCTTTCAACATATACTGAATATCTTTGCATCTATAATATGTCCTTCTAAAACTATTTCAAAGATTTCATTCTTGTCCCCCCAGCTTGACCCATTCAAAAGTTGTCACCCCTTTTGCAACAAAACCTTGTTATCGCTACTCCTCCGAAACTGTAAACCGTAGAGATTCCAAACCTTCATCAGTGTCTTCGACTCATTTAGTACTCTCTTCATTCTATCATTGCGAAAGCATTCTTTGGTCCCTTGTATGAGTTACTGCCCCTGAAAGTTTACACGGCTTACATTTAATGAACTTTTTTTTCAAACAGCGTATCCTAGAGACATGGGACCAACTGCATCGGCATATTTGACCTTTGACCTTGAAATATAGGTCAAGGTCAAAGGTCAAGGTCATTTAAAAACATAAGAAATTCCTTATATATGTGTAAAATATAGCAATTCACCAAATGACCTTGAACTTTGACCTTGACCTTTGACCTTGACTTTGGGTCAAATGGAAAAGTAAGGACATGCATTCAGCTCCAGTATCAGGTAAAAACTTAGAAAGTAAAGATTTCTTGGGTTTTTTTTTTTTTTTGGTAATGACCTTGACCTTTAACCTTTGACCTTGACCTTTGACCTTGACCCAAAGGTCACAATAAGGCTTAAGGATGTGGAAGTAGTTACAATTCTTAGTTTGAAAGAGGCATAAAATAAATAATTCACCCCCCCCCCCTTCTTAAAAAAAAAAAAATCACATCAACAACAACGTAGAATATTACTCTAGAATTCAAACCAGACCTCGGATCGACACCATATTTGGTACAAATGTAGTATAGACCTCAGAAAAACTTTCTGGAGAGTTTTACGGTGAGTCTTATAAGTTTATAGAAGTCCTGAAGTTTCACGGCAAAAACTACAAGTTCTGTTGTGTTTGAAATTTAAGTGCAGGAGAACGAAGAAATGATCTAAACCTTTTATCGGCTATTTCTTCAGATGTCGTTAGTAGCATTCAATTCTCCTGATATGATACGACATTTTAATATCAAGCATTCTCTCTTTCTTTTACATTTGGAATTTATTTGATTTTTATTTAGAATTAATCAGTTTCCAGAAATAGCGATTTTCGGTATATTAAAAACAATTCTCGCTTTCATTGTCGTGTTTCCCTTCTAAAAATGCATGTTGGGAGTTTAATTTGGGCTACACATATTTAATTTAACCCAAAGAAATGCTTATTTAAATGTTTCATATTCATTTTAGGATATTCAGTCAGAAATGTTAAAATCCGAACCCGATCTTTTAAGCTTACAAGAAAGCTATTTACAAAAAATTCAACATGCGCACAATATCGATGAATCGGGCTACAGTCCATTAATACATTTTCCTTAGGGAACAGTATTAACGTTTTCTCACGCAGCCCGTCCCTTATTATTTTTAATACTGCTTGCAAATTCAGGAACTATTTCCTTTTACGGAACTTCTTTCTTTCCCTACCGATTCTAAAAATACGCTTGCATTTCCTCTATAGTCTTAAACAATTAACATACCAATATTATCGGAATGCGTAGCGCAGTGGTTAGCGCACCTGCCTTTCAAACCAAGGGTGCCGGGTTCGATCCCAGCTGGAGGAGCAATTTTTTTTTTTTTTTTTTTCCATGTTTTGCATTTTTCTTCTTTTTTTCAACCCACATGACACGGAAACACTTAAAAAGGTGGAAAGGCCTCTAATTGTTCTCTGAACAATTAGTCTCCTAGTTATTATTATTATTATTCTTCTTCCGCTGATTTTTTGTTTCAACATTTATCGAAAAGATTTTTTGTTCATCGTAAAGGTCATTAAAAGTTATGAACAAATTTGACCCAACGCATATAACCTATGACCTCTTTCGCAGTTATTGCCCCTTTTGCTAGAAACCTTGTTATCGCCACTCCTCTGAAACCGTAAACTATAGAGGTACGAAACCTTCACCAATGTCTTCGACTAATTGAGGAGACTCTTCAATCTATTCATTACGAAAGGATTCGTTGAGCCCTTTTATGAGTTATTGCCCCTGAAAGTTTTTGAAGTTTACAAATAATGAAAAATTTTCAAAACGATAAGTCGTAGAGACATGAAACTAACTGCATTAGATTCCTTAACCCTAGACCTTGAAGTTTATGTCAAGGTCAAAGGTCAAGGTCATTCCAAATAAGAGAAATAAAGCTCTTTTTATAGCTCTTTTGTCTTTCAACATATACAGTATATCTTTGCATCTTTAATATGTACTTTTAAAACTATTTCAAAGATTTCAATCTTGTCCCCTTAGCTTAACCCTTTTAAAAGTTATTGCCCCTTGTGCGAAAAACCTTGTTATCGCTACTCCTCTGAAACCGTAAACCGCAGAGACACGAAACCTTCACTAATGTATTCAGTGTCTTTAGACACAACTTCAATCTATTCAGTGCGAAAGTATCCGATGACCCCTTATATGAGTTATCGCCCTTTAATGTCTTTGCGCTTACTAGTAAGCCTTATAACTTTAAAGCTAAAAGTCGTAGAAGCATGGGGTTAATTGTAATGTGACCCTTGGCCTTTGACCTTGAATATTTGTTCAAGGTCAAAGGTCAAGGTCATTTCAAAATTTTTAAATTTTCATTTTTTCCATCTCTCAAGCCATTTCTGGTTTCTTTTGTATAAAAATAAAGAGTAGAGAGTTAAATATGAAGAATATATGAAATTTAAAGGTGGAAAGACCTCTAATTGTTCGAGAACAATTAGTCTACTAGTTATTATTATTTTTCCGCTACGGCCTTTTGAACCGAAAGACTTATCGAAAAACTTTATAGTTCATGATACTTGACATCAAAAGTTATTTCGAAAAACTACCCAACGAGTATGACCTATGACCCCTTTCGGAGTTCTTGCCCCTTGTACGAAATACCTTGTTATCACTACTCCTTCGAAACCGTAAACCATAGAGGTACGGAACCTTCACAAATGTCTTCGACTAATTGAGAGGACTCTTCAATCTTTTCATTGGGAAAGTATATGTGGACCCCTTTTATGAGTTATTGCCCCTGAAAGTTTTCGATGTTTACAAATAATTAAAAATTTTCAAAACGATAGGTCGTAGAGACATGGGACCAACTGCATGAGATTTATTGACCTTTGACCTTAAAATAGATGCAAAGGTCAAAGGTCAAGGTCATTCCAAAATTGAGAAATTAAGCTCTTTTTATATCTTTTTTGTCTTTCAACATATAATATATATCTTTGCATCTTTAATATGTCCTCTTAAAACTATTTCAAATATTTCATACTTGTCCCCAAAGTTTGACCCCTTTAAAAATTATTGCCCTTTTCATTAAAAACTTGTTATTGCTGCTCCTCCGAAACCGTAGACTGTAAAGACATCAAACCTTCACTAATGTCTTCAGGGTCTTTAGACACAACTTCAATCTATTCAGTGCGAAAGGATCCGATGACCCCTTATATGAGTTATTGCCCTTTAATGTCTTTGCGCTTACTATTAAACCTTATAACTTTAAAACTAAAAGTCGTTGAAGCATGGAGTCAAGTGCAATGTGACCCCTGACCTTTGACCTTGAATATTTGCTCAAGGTCAAAGGTCAGGGTCATTCCGAAATTTTTAAGAAAAAAATTTCAACTTTTCTCTTTTGGAATGAAACTTGCATCATGTAATTGTATCTTTCTCACAGTTACGATATGTGTTGGTCCCAACGGAAACAAAAAACGACAACTTCCGGTTATAAGAGAAAAACTACATAATAGGGGTTTTGAATTTTCCCCAGCATATCGCTTATAGATAGAGTTCTTTAAATGACTTTTATATATGTTATTTAGACTGCAGATGTCTATCGTGACGTGAAATATCTTAGTAAAATTCACTTCCGGTCGCGTGTTTTCTTGTCCTCAAAATGAAAAGTTATTTCAGCGAGATCTCGGAAACGGCATGAAAGTAAGACACCAAACTAATAGGAGTAATAAAACTTGGTGAGAAGGCAAAACACATAGGGTGAAAAGCGTCAGACGTCACTTCCGGTCATCACAGGAAGTGATCGAAGAAATCGAAAATTTCAACTTTTCTTTTTTAAAATTAAAACTTTCATCACTTTATTGCTTCCCTTTCGCTGTCTTGAAATATGTTAGATTCCACCGGAAAAAAAACCTTTAAACTTCCGGTTTTAAGAGACAAACTACGTTATTTCGTGGTTTAACTTTCTCATATATATCACTTATAGATAAGTATTTGAAATGTTTTTTACATATGCTGTAGATACTGCAAAAGTCAAGAGAAAATTCAGATTTTTTTATTCAGTTCGCTTCCGGTCGTGTGTTTTCCTGTCCTCAAAATTAGAGTTTGTTCTCACAATTGTTCGGCAACAGTAAAAGACTGAAGTCTAAAACTTTCAGGACTTATCGTTGCTTCGTGTAAAAATCGTGTCGTCATCACTTCCGGTCGTGACAGGAAACGAAGCAAAAAAGTATTTTTTTAAGTTATTTTGTTTCTACATAAGTTTTAGGCTAATACTGACGTTGGAAAATACATGTTCATGCAAACAGGAAGTAGTATAACGGAAGACCTTCTCATTACTAGTAATGAGTTTCTAGTTATTATTATTTTTCCCCCTTTTCGTGTCCCCCTCGATTTCTCAGAGATGGCTGGACGGATTTTCTTGAAATTTTCAGGGATGATAGACAATGAAAATACCCCCAGGCGTTTTTTTCATTTTTCTAAAATTCACTTCCGGTCGTCAGATATGTCCGATTTCCGTTTTTTTCAAAAATATTTTGTCCCAGTCATATCTCAGAAACGGTTGGAGATTAAGACACCAAACTTATATGAGTAATAGATCTTGAGGAGTAGGCAAAACCATTTGGGTCAAGAGCGTCAACCGTCACTTCCGGTCGTCACAGGAAGTGATCATAGAAATCGAAATTTTCAACTTTTCTCTTTTGAAATTTTTTTTGCATCACATTATTGCATCTCATTTGTAGTTTTGAAATATGTTAGTCTCATCGGAAACAAAAACGTCAACTTCCGGTTATGAGAGAAAAACTACATAATTCGAGTATTATACTTCCCCATAAATATCGCTTATACATTAAGTATTTGAATTGATTTTTATATATGTTGTTAAGACTGCAAATGTCTAGAGTAACGTCAAATATCTTGATAAATTTCACTTCCGGTCGCGTGTTTTACTGTCCGTAAAATGAGAATTTGTCTGAGCCAGATCTCAGAAACGGTAAGAGATTAAGACACCAGACTTTTAGGAGTAATAGATCTTGAAAAGTAGGCAAAACCATTTGGGTCAAGAACGTCAGCCGTCACTTCCGCTCGTCACAGGAAGTGATCAAAGAAATTGAAAATTTCAACTTTTCGTTTTTAAATCTTTTCTTGCATCACTTTATTGCATCTTATTTGTCGTTTCGAAATATGTCAGTCCCACCGGAAACAAAAACGACAACTTCCGGTTATAAGAGAAAAACCACAAAATTTGAGTTTTATACTTTCCCATAAATACCTTTTATTGACAAGGAATTTGAAATGATTTTTAGACATTTTATTCAGACTGCAAATGTCTAGGGTAATTTCAGACAAGTTTGTAAAATTCACTTCCGGTCGCGTGTTTTCCTGTCCTGAAAATGAGAAGTTCTCTGAGCGAGATCTCGGAAAGAGTAAGAGATTAAGACACCAAACTTATAAGAATAATAGATCTTGAGGAGTAGACAAAACATATATGATTAAACGCGTCAACCATCACTTCCGGTCGTCACAGGAAGTGATCAAAGAAATCAAAAATTTAAACATTTTTCTTTTGAAATAAAAGACTTGCAACATATAATTCATTTTATCTTTTTTAAAGATTCGATATGTGTTGGACCTACCCAGCACATTAAAAAAAACAACTTCCGGTTATAAGAGAAAAACTGTATAATAGAGATTTTTAACTTTCCCATAAATGTCGCTTATAGATAAAGTTCTTTGAATGATTTTTATATATGTTATTGAGAGTGCAGTTGTCTAGAGTGACGTCAAACTTCTTAGTAAAATTCATTTCCGGTCGTGTGTTTTCCAGTCCTCAAAATGAGATTTTGTTCACCTAACTGCTCAGCACCAGTAAACCACTGAAGTCTAAAACTTTCAGGACTGATAGTCAGTCATCAGTTTATCTACATCATGTGAAAATCGTACGTTGCCATCTCTTCTGGTCGTGACAGGAAGCGATGCAAAAAAGTGAATTTTTCGAGTTTGTTTTTTTCTTTCTAAAAAAATGTTTTCGTAATGCGGATGATAGTTTGACCATGACATTGCAAATTATTTTCACCGGAAGTGCCGGCAGAAAAACCGGAAGTTGTCTCAAACATCAGTAGGTTTCACGGAAACTTTTAGGGATGATCAGTTGTGAATAATTTATGTGTAGAATGAACATTTTATTTGTTTGGAGTAATTTCAGTCATGATGAAGTAAAAAAAACATAGAAAGTAGAGTTATTTCCTTTTTTATGACATTTGACCTTCACCTTTGACCTTGAACATTGATGACCTTTGACCAAAAGGTCAGAATCAATGATTAATTTACTCCTCTTTTCAAAAAAAAAAAAATCAAATCAACAGCAACCTAGAATATTTCTCGTAAACTCATACAACATCTCGGATCGACATAAAATTTCGGTGATGTGCAGAAGAAACCTAAAAGAAAGTTTCCTGAATGTTTGACGATGAATCTCTAAAGGATATAGAAATTATGAATGTTAACGGCAAACACTACATCTTTTTTCGTATCTGAAATTTAGGTGCCGATGAACATAAAAATTAATTAAAGCTTTTCTCGATTATTTCTTCAATTGTTATGAATAGCAGTCGATTCTCTTGATATGATATGATATTTTAACACCAAGCACTCTTGCTTTCTCTAGTATTTGGAATTTATTTCAATTTTATTTAGAATTAATATTAATCGAATGAATGTCGAAAACAGCGATTTTTTCCTAGCAAATAAATTTTTACGCTCTCATTGACATATTTTTCTTCCTAAAATGCATATCTGAAATTTTGATTCATGCTACTTACATTTAATTCAATCCACACAGAGATGCTTATTTTAATCCTACCTATTATTTCAGGATATTCAGTCACTTCCGAACCCGATCCGAATTTTCATATATTTGTAAACAAAGTCTCGACACTGCAGTTCTAATGCATCATAGGCTATGAATGATTAACTCAATGCATTCCAAATATAGACCAACTCAAATATTTTTTTTAAACCGAAAATCTGCATTTGCATTATACACCAATCGTGTTTCTCAATCTATTCAATACTGATTACTACATTCCATAACAAACAAAACAACACGTGCTTTTATTCCTATTTATTCCTAAACAATTAATTTACTACTTCCATTTTCATCGGAATACGTGGTCTAGTGGTTAGCGCGCCTGCCTTTCAAACCAAAGGTTTTGAGTTCGATCCCTGCTGGGAGAACTTTTTTTTTTTTTTTTTTTTTTTTTTTTGTGCATTTTGAGCTCTTTTTTCAAACCAATTGGCAAAAGAATCAAGAAAACGGAAGACCTGTTATTGCCTAGGCAATAAGTATCTAGTTAAGGTCTTCCGTTTCAGACGGAAGACCTTATAGTGATTCTACTGTTTCTTCTTTTTATTATCATTATTTTTTTTTCCCTTTTCGTTTTGGGGCGATTTCTCAGAGATGGCTGGACGGATTTTCTTGAAATTTTCAGGAATGATAGAGAATGGAAATACCCCCAGGTGTTTTTTTCATTTTTTCAAAATTCACTTCCGGTCATCAGAAATGTCCGATTTCCGTTTTTTTCAAAAATATTTTGTCCCAGTCATATCTCAGAAACGGTAAGAGATTAAGACACCAAACTTATATGAGTAATAGATCTTGAGGAGTAGGCAAATCCATTTGGGTTAAGAGCGTCAGCCGTCACTTCCGGTCGTCACAGGAAGTGATCAAAGAAATCGAAATTTTCAACTTTTCTTTTTTGATTTTTTTCTTTCATCACATTGTTGCATCTTATTTGTAGATTCGAAATATGTTGTTCCCACCGGAAACAAAAACGTCAACTTCCGGCTATAAGCGAAAAACTGCATAATTTGAGTATTTTACTTTCCCATAAATATTTTTTATACATAATGTATTTGAACTGATTTTTGAATATGTTATCAAGACTGCAAATGTCTAGAGTAAGGTCAAATATCTTTGTAAAATTCACTTCCGGTCGCGCGTTTTGATGTCCGCAAAATGAGAACTTGTCCCAGTGAGATCTCAGAAACGGTAAGAGATTTAAACACCAAACTTAAAGGAGTATTAGACCTTGAAGAGTAGACAAAACCATTTGGGTTAAGAGCGTCAGCAGTCACTTCCGGTCGTCACAGGAAGTGATCAAAGAAATAAAAAATTTCAACTTTTCTCTTTTGGAATAAGACTTGCATCATATAATTGTATCTTTTTCACAGTAACGATATGTGTTAGTCCCACCGGAAACAAAAAACGACTACTTCCGGTTATAAGAGATAAACTACATAATAGGGGTTTTGAATTTTCCCCAACATATCGCTTATAGATAGAGTTCTTTAAATGATTTTTATGTATGTTATTGAGACTGCAGTTGTCTAGAGTGACGTGAAATATCTTAGTAAAATTTACTTCCGGTGGCAATTTTTCGTGTCCTCAAAATGAAAAGTTATTTCAGCGAGATCTCGGAAACGGCATGAAAGTAAGACACCAAACTTATAGGAGTAATAAAACTTGGTGAGAAGGCAAAACACATAGGGTTAAACGCGTCAGCCGTCATTTCCGGTCATCACAGGAAGTGATCGAAGAAATCGAAAATTTCAACTTTTCTTTTTAAAATTAAAACTTTCATCATTTTATTGCTTCTATTTCGCTGTTTTGAAATATGTTAGATTCCACCAGAAACAAAAACTTTAAACTTCCGGTTTTAAGAGATAAATTACATTATTTCGTTGTTAAACTTTCTCATAAATATCACTTATAGACAAGTATTTAAAATGTATTTTACATATGCTGTAGATACTGCAAAAGTCAAGAGAACATTCAGAGATTTTTATTCAGTTCACTTCCGGTCGTGTGTTTTTCTGTCCTCAAAATTAGAATTTGTTCTCACAATTGTTCGGCAACAGTAAAAGACTGAAGTCTACAACTTTCAGGACTTATAGTCAGTCATCAGTTCATTTGCATAGTGTAAAAATTGTGTGTCATCATTACTTCCGGTCGTGACAGGAAACGAAACTAAAAAGTAATTTTTTTAATTAATGTGTTTCTACATAAGTTTTAGGCTAATACCGACGTTGGAAAAGACATGTTCATGCAAACAGGAAGTAGTATAACGGAAGACCTTCTCATTACTAGTAATGAGTTTCTAGTATTCTTAATATTATTGTATAGACGAAATTTTGTAAAGGACCTTGTCCGCTCCATTTCTCCAGAACAGCTTAAGATATGAAAGTTAACTCTGTCAGATATCATAAATAATGACTTTTAGATGTCACCATCAATATTCTTTCCGTCGTCAATACTTCCGGTCGTCACAGAAATTGGATTAAAAAGTCCATTTTTTCAATTTCTTCGTCTTTCTAACTTCTTTTTTTCTGTAATATTCATAGGGTATGTAAAGGCCCCTCTTTGAAGATTTTACGTATTACCAGTTTCTTGAGAGGATTAAGAAGGAATTAAATATCTTTAAATATCTTAGAATTTCCGAAAACGTAGGACCAACGTTTCTTAAACACTACAAAATATGGATTTTTTCCCCGTATATATAGTTTGCGGGGACTGCTCAGTGCTCATTCACGTAGGAAGTGGTGTAGAGTTAACACCTACCTGATGATTGGGATAGGCCAGAAAAACCTTCCTGTTGCCATGGAAACGAGTTTATATTAAATAAAAACGGTTGTATATGATATGTGTGTGCATTTTATTCGCCCCTCTTTTTTGTCAACTGTAGAAGGCATTGTCATCTTAACCCCCCCTTTTTTTCTCTCTCTTTTCGCTTTTATGTTTTGGATTCTTTATAAAATGACCTTGACCTTCATATCACAAGCAACTCTTCTTGACGTTTTCGAAATTATAAGCCTTAATTCTTTCTACAAAATAATGGTAATTTACATGTTTATGTTCAAGAACCCCCCCCCCCTTCCTCGAAGCAACCAGGTAGAATACACAGATATAAAATTCACAACTTATAAGGAACTTCTTAAGAGTTTCATTAATAAAATTCGGTTCCCCTGATGTGATTTGATATTTTGCTACCATTCATTCTTCTTCTGTTTTGTCTATAGAATTTATAATTATTTTATTTAGAATTGATTTATCTTTAAAAAGGAGTGATTGTCAGCTGCATTCATTAGCATTTCGCGTTTTCTTGTATATCTATTACTTGCATATTAATCATTTCATTAAATAGCATTTAAAAGTATTAAAACTTCATTTCTATTAAATTTTATTAATTTGTAAATTCTTGGATCCGCTCCTGCAGGTGCGCGAAAGCCTCATCACTACTGTAAACAAATTATTCATCACGCCGAAAATGTTCATGATTCCGCTAAACTAAGAAAGTTTACACATAGTTTATCATCTCATAAACAACCATCAGCCCTGTCCAATGCAGAAATGCTCGAATTGAAGGGGGAAATTCAGGAATTGTTTTGCGTCAGCCATGTTTTGACGTGAACCTTACACGGCATTCTCTTATTAGGTCTTCCGTTTTCAACGGAAGACCTATAGTGATTCTACTGTTTCTTCTTATTATTAAGGTCTTCCGTTTCAGTCGGAAGACCTTATAGTGATTCTACTGTTTCTTCTTTTTATTATTATTATTATTTTTTTTTCCCCTTTTCTTTTCTTGGCGATTTCTCAGAGATGGCTGGACGGATTTTCTTGAAATTTTCAGGGGTGAAAGAGAATGAAAATACGCCCAGATGATTCTTTCAATTTTACAAAATTCACTTCCGGTCGTCAGATATGTCCGATTTCCGTTTTTTTCAAAAATATTTTGTCCGAGTGAGATCTCAGAAACGGTAAGAGATTAAGACACCAAACTTATATAATTAATAGATCTTGAGGAGTAGGCAAATCCATTTGGGTTAAGAACGTCAGCCGTTCCTTCCGGTCGTCACAGGAAGTGATCAAAGAAATCGAAATTTTCAACTTTTCTTTTCTGATTTTTTTCTTTCATCACATTGTTGCATCTTATTTGTAGATTCGAAATATGTTGGTCCCACCGCAAACAAAAACCTCAACTTCCGGCTATAAGCGAAAAACTGCATAATTTGAGTATTTTACTTTCCCATAAATATTTTTTATAGATAACGTATTTGAACTGATTTTTGAATATGTTATCAGGACTGCAAATGTCTAGAGTAACGTCAAATATCTTTGTAAAATTCACTTCCGGTCGCGCGTTTAAATGTCCGCAAAACGAGAACTTGTCCGAGTGATATCTCAGAAACTGTAAGAGATTAAGACACCAAACTTTTAGGAGTATTAGACCTTGAGGAGTAGACAAAACCATTTGGGTTAAGAGCGTCAGTCGTCACTTCCGGTCGTCACAGGAAGTGATCAAAGAAATCAAAAATTTCAACTTTTCTCTTTTGGAATAAGACTTGCATCATAAAATTGTATCTTTTTCACAGTTACGATATGTGTTGGTTCTACCGGAAACAGAAAACGACAACTTCCGGTTATAAGAGAAAAACTACATAAAAGGGTATTTAATTTTCCCATACATATCGCCTATAGATAGAGTTCTTTAAATGATTTTTATATATGTTATTGAGATTGCAGATGTCTAGAGTGACGTGAAATATCTTAGTAAAATTCACTTCCGGTCGCGTGTTTTCTTGTCCTCAAAATGAAAACTTATTTCAGAAAGATCTCGAAAACGACTTGAGATTAAGACACTAAACTTATAGGAGTAATATACCTTGGTGAGAAGGCAAACATATAGGGTTAAACGCGTAAGCCGTCACTTCCGGTCGTCACAGGAAGTGATCAAAGAAATAAAAAATTTCAACTTTTCTTTTTAAAATTAAAACTTTTATCACTTTATTGCTTCTCTTTCGCTGTTTTGAAATATGTTAGATTCTATCGGAAACAAAAACTTTAAACTTCCGGTCTTAAGAGATAAACTACGTTATTTCGTGGTTTAACTTTCTCATAAATATCACTTATAGATAAGTATTTGAAATGTTTTTTTTTTTACATATGTTGTAGATACTGCAAAAGTCAAGAGAAAATTCAGAGATTTTTATTCAGTTCACTTCTGGTCGTGTGTTTTCCTGTCCTCAAAATTAGAATTTGTTCTCACATTTGTTCGGCAACAATAATAGACTGAGGTCTAAAACTTTCAGGACTTATAGTCAGTCATCACTTCATTTGCATCGTGTAAAGATTGTGTGTCGTCATTACTTCCGGTCGTGACAGGAAACGAGGCAAAAAAGTATTATTTTAAGTTATTTGGTTTCTACATAATTTTTAGGCTAATACCGACTTTGGAAAAGATATGTTCATGCAAACAGGAAGTAGTATAACGGAAGACCTTCTCATTACTAGTAATGAGTTTCTAGTTATTATTCTTCTTTTTTTGACTTTCTAATTTTGTGCACGCGAATTCTCAAATACTATTGGACTGATTTACATGAAATTTTCAGGAAAGATGTGTCGTAACATGTACTTGATCTATCTGAGAGAAAATTTCGAAATTCACTTCCGGTGCCAACTTACGGACCATTTTCTGAATTTAAAATGACATTTTGTCCGCGGATAATCTCAAGAACGGTAAAAGATATCAATGTGAAACTTTCAGGGATGATAGATCGTAATAAATACTAGCCAAGACGTGACCTATCGTTCGTCGTCAGTACTTCCGGTCGTAACCAGATGCAAATTTAAAAAATTGAATGTTCTAACTTTTTTGATTTTCAATTTTTTTTCTTTGATGGAAGTAGTATTAATAGAAGCCCTTCTGAAAATCCTTAATATATAATTTGTTTTCAAATAGATAAATTCGAACTCTAGATATTCGCATTTTAAAATTTGAAGCGGGTCCAAAATGGCGGCTGTCTACGTACACTCCGACGAGCAGGTCGACACTCAGAGCTCCTCGGGTGGCTCGTACCTCGCACACTAACCTCGGACGTCAACGGTGTTCTACCATGTTGCTGATGTATTTGTATGTCTGTATGGGGCGTAGCGGAGTAAGTCGAGGATTGCCGATTGGCAGGTTGGAGTTTACGGAGACATCCGAGCGTCTTGTTGAACGAAACTACCATAAGGATCAATGAAATATGAATGAATTGTTGGATCTTTCAGATTATGAAATGGATAACCTGTCTTTGGAAACATAAATACTCTGACCTCCAAATGCAATAAAATAAGTATTTTGTACGGTACATACAATAATATATATGAGAATGGAGACCATTCAATAGAACATACATTTCAAAGAAAAGGCGCGAAGATTTACTAGTGACGTAGTGTATCGTGACTCTTCTTTCATAGTAGAAAAATGGTCTGATGCAGAAGTGCAGAAAAAGATTACACGGACACGTTTGTATGAAATACAGGTATATGGAATTGTATGGAATAAAAAGTTGAATACACAAAGAATAAAGGAAGTAAACAGTATCATCAGTTCATCAGTAATAGATTATTTGTTATTGTTTAAACTCAAGTAACGAATTCCGATGTGAATCTGCTTGCACAAAATTTGGATAGCTAGTTCTCATTCTATAATTCCGCACTATATAACTTTTAACCTCCCTGACGCTCGTTACTTCAGGCAATGATACAAAGTATACATCGAAGATGGCTGGTAAAATTGCACTGGTGTAGTGGCTTCCATATTGAATTTTCACGAAGGCGATCTGGGTTTAATCAGAGATTTGTTTGCTAAAATTTATGTTTTCAACATTATAAATGATGTTGAGTGTTGTTTTTTTTGTTAGAGATGATTGAACACGATTTCTAGATTGGCGAAGGGACCTTTTCATGCGTCGTCGTTAGTTCGGGTCGCTTCCGGAAGGGAATTTAAAAAATCGATTTTTTCAACTTCAATATTTTTCTGTATTATTTGTAGGGTTAAGAGAGCCTCCTTTCAAAATACTAAATATATAATTTGTTTTCAAATTGATAAATCCAAACTCTTGATATTTGTCAATTTCACTTTGAAGTGGGAGTTGAAATGGCATAATGGTTAGCACGTTGGATTCTCATGCTGACGACCAGGGTTAAATCTCCAGAGTGTCACTTTTTCAGCTTGAATTTACATTTTTATTTTCAAAATCGGACGGAAGACCTCTCATTGCTCGCAATGAGTTTCTAGTTAAGGTCTTCCGTTTCAGACGGAAGACCTTATAGTGATTCTACTGTTTCTTCTTTTTTAAGGTCTTCCGTTTCAGTCGGAAGACCTTATAGTGATTCTACTGTTTTTTCTTTTTAAGGTCTTCCGTTTCAGACGGAAGACCTTATAGTGATTCTACTGTTTCTTTTTATTATTATTTTTTTTTCCCCCTTTTCTTGTCGGAGCGAATTCTCAGCGATGGCTGGACGGATTTTCTTGAAATTTTCAGGGATGATAGAGAATGAAAATACCCCTAGGCGTTTTTTTCATTTTTTCAAAATTCACTTCCGGTCGTCAGATATGTCCGATTTCCGTTTTTTTCAAAAATATTTTGTCCCAGTCATATCTCAGAAACGGTAAGAGATTAAGACACCAAACCTATACGGTTAATAGATCTTGAGGAGTAGGCAAAACCATTTGGGTTAAGAGCGTCAGCCGTCACTTCCGGTCGTCACAGGAAGTGATCAAAGAAATCGAAATTTTCAACTTTTCTTTTTTGATTTTTTTCTTTCATCACATTGTTGCATCTTATTTGTAGATTCGAAATATGTTGGTCCCACCGGAAACAAAAACGTCAACTTCCGGCTATAAGCGAAAAACTGTATAATTTGAGTATTTTACTTTCCCATAAATATTTTTTATACATAATGTATTTGAAAAGATTTTTGAATATGTTATCAAGACTGCAAATGTCTAGAATAACGTCAAATATCTTTGTAAAATTCACTTCCGGTCGCGCGTTTAAACGTCCGCAAAATGAGAACTTGTCCGAGTGAGATCTCAGAAACGGTAAGAGATTTAGACACCAAACTGATAGGAGTATTAGACCTTGAAAAGTAGACAAAACCATTTGGCTTAAGAGCGTCAGTCGTCACTTCCGGTCGTCACAGGAAGTGATCAAAGAAATCGAAAATTTCAAATTTTCTCTTTTGGAATAAGACTTGCAACATATAATTGTATCTTTTTCACAGTTACGAGGTGTCTTGGTTCCACCGGAAACAAAAAACGACAACTTCCGGTTTTAAGAGAAAAACTACATAAAAGGGGTTTTGAATTTTCCCCAACATATCGCATATAGATAGAGTTCTTTAAATGATTTTTATATATGTTATTGAGACTGCAATTGTCTAGATTGACATGAAATATCTTAGTAAAATTCACTTCCGGTCGCGTGTTTTCTTGTCCACAAAATGAAAAGTTATTTCAGCGAGATCTCGGAAACGGCATGAAAGTAAGACACCAAACTTGTAGGAGTAATAAAACTTGGTGAGAAGGCAAAACACATAGGGTTAAAAGCGTCAGCCGTCATTTCTGGTCATCACAGGAAGTGATCGAAGAAATCGAAAATTTCAACTTTTCTTTTTAAAATTAAAATTTTCATCACTTTATTGCTTCCCTTTTGCTGTTTTAAAATATGTTAAATTCCACCGGAAAAAAAACTTTAAACTTCCGGTTTTAAAAGATAAACTACGTTATTTCGTGGTTTAGCTTTCTCATAAATATCTCTTATAGATAAGTAATTGAAATGTTTTTTTGTTTTTTTTTTACATACGCTGTAGATACTGCAAAAGTCAAGAGAAAATTCAGAGATTTTTATTCAGTTCACTTCCGGTCGTGTGTTTTCTTGTCCTCAAAATTAGAATTTGTTCTCACAATTGTTCGGCAACAGTAAAAGACTGAAGTCTAAAACTTTCAGGACTTATAGTCAGTCATCAGTTCATTTGCTTGGTGTAAAAATCGTGTGTTGTCATTACTTCCAGTCGTGAGAGGAAACGAAGCAAAAAAGTATTTTTTAAGTTATTTTGTTTCTACATAAGTTTTAGGCTAATACCGACGTTGGAAAAGACATGTTCATGCAAACAGGAAGTCGTATAACGGAAGACCTTCTCATTACTAGTAATGAGTTTCTAGTTAAGGTCTTCCGTTTCAGACGGAAGACCTTATAGTGATTCTACTGTTTCTTTTTATTATTATTTTTTTTTCCCCTTTTCTTGTCGGAGCGTTTTCTCAGAGATGGCTGGACAGATTTTCTTGAAATTTTCAGGGATGATAGAGAATGAAAATACCCCTAGGCGTTTTTTTCATTTTTTCAAAATTCACTTCCGGTCGTCAGATATGTCCGATTTCCGCTTTTTTCAAAAATATTTTGTCCCAGTCATATCTCAGAAAAGGTAAGAGATTAAGACACCAAACCTATACGGTTAATAGATCTTGAGGAGTAGGCAAAACCATTTGGGTTAAGAGCGTCAGCCGTCACTTCCGGTCGTCACAGGAAGTGATCAAAGAAATCGAAATTTTCAACTTTTCTTTTTTGATTTTTTTCTTTCATTACATTGTTGCATCTTATTTGTAGATTCGAAATATGTTAGTCTTACCGGAACCAAAAACGTCAACTTCCGGCTATAAGTGAAAAACTGCATAATTTGAGTATTTTACTTTCCCATAAATATTTTTTATACATAATGTATTTGAACTGATTTTTGAATATGTTATCAAGACTGCAGATGTCTAGAGTAATGTCAAATATCTTTGTAAAATTCACTTCCGGTCGCGCGTTTAAATGTCCGCAAAATGAGAACTTGTCCGAGTGAGATCTCAGAAACGGTAAGAGATTTAGACACCAAACTGATAAGAGTATTAAACCTTCAGAAGTAGACAAAACAATTTGGCTTAAGAGCGTCAGTCGTCACTTCCGGTCGTCACAGGAAGTGATCAAAGAAATCGAAAATTTCAAATTTTCTCTTTTGAAATAAGACTTGCATCATATAATTGTATCTTTTTCACAGTTACGAGATGTCTTGGTTCCACCGGAAACAAAAAACGACAACTTCCGGTTTTAAGAGAAAAAATACATAATAGGGGTTTTGAATTTTCCCCAACATATCGCTTATAGATAGAGTTCTTTAAATGATTTTTATATATGTTATTGAGACTGCAGTTGTCTAGATTGACATGAAATATCTTAATAAAATTCACTTCCGGTCGCGTGTTTTCTTGTCCACAAAATGAAAAGTTATTTCAGCGAGATCTCGGAAACGGCATGAAAGTAAAACACCAAACTTGTAGGAGTAATAAAACTTGGTGAGAAGGCAAAACACATAGGGTTAAAAGCGTCAGCCGTCATTTCCGGTCATCACAGGAAGTGATCGAAGAAATCGAAAATTTCAACTTTTCTTTTTAAAATTAAAATTTTCATCACTTTATTGCTTCCCTTTCGCTGTTTTAAAATATGTTAAATTCCACCGGAAAAAAACTTTAAACTTCCGGTTTTAAAAGATAAACTACGTTATTTCGTGGTTTAGCTTTCTCATAAATATCACTTATAGATAAGTAATTGAAATGTTTTTTTGTTTTTTTTTTTTTTTACATATGCTGTAGATACTGCAAAAGTCAAGAGAAAATTCAGAGATTTTTATTCAGTTCACTTCCGGTCGTGTGTTTGTCTACTTCTCAAAATTAGAATTTGTTCTCACAATTGTTCGGCAACAGTAAAAGACTGAACTCTAAAACTTTCAGGACTTATAGTCAGTCATCAGTTCATTTGCTTGGTGTAAAAATCGTGTGTCGTCATTACTTCCGGTCGTGAGAGGAAACGAAGCAAAAAAGTATTTTTTAAGTTTTGTTTCTACATAAGTTTTAGGCTAATACCGACGTTGGAAAAGACATGTTCATGCAAACAGGAAGTCGTATAACGGAAGACCTTCTCATTACTAGTAATGAGTTTCTAGTTATTATTATTATTATTATTATTTTTTTTCCTTTTCTATTTTTCGCGATTTCTCAGAGATGGCTGGACGGATTTTCTTGAAATTTTCAGGGATAATAGAGAATGAAAATACCTACAAACGTATCTTTGATTTTTTTCAAAATTCACTTCCGGTCGTCAGATATGTCCGATTTCCGTTTTTTTCAGAAATATTTTGTCCGAGTCATATCTCAGAAACGGTAAGATATTAAGACACCAAACTTACAGGAGTAATAAATCTTGAGGAGTAGGCAAATCCATTTGGGTTAAGAGCGTCAGCCGTCACTTCCGGTTGTCACAGGAAGTGATCAAAGAAATCGAAAATTTCAACTTTTCTTTTTTGAATTTTTTTTTGCATCACATTATTGCATCTTATTTGTAGTTTCGAAATATGTTGGTCCCACCGGAAACAAAAACGTCAACTTCCGGCTATAAGCGAAAAACTGCATAATTTGAGTATTTTACTTTCCCATAAATATTTTTTATAGACAATGTATTTGAACTGATTTTTAAATATGTTATCAAGACTGCAAATGTCTAGAGTAACGTCAAATATCTTTGTAAAATTCACTTCCGGTCGCGCGTTTAAATGTCCACAAAATGAGAACTTGTCCCAGTGATATCTCAGAAACAGTAAGAGATTTAGACACCAAACTTATAGGAGTATTAGACCTTGAGAAGTAGACAAAACTTTTTGGGTTAAGAGCGTCAGTCGTCACTTCCGGTTGTCACAGGAAGTGATCAAAGAAATCAAAAATTTCAACTTTTCTCTTTTGGAATAAGACTTGCATCATATAATTGTATCTTTTTCACAGTTACGATATGTGTTGGTCCCACCGGAAACAAAAAACGACAACTTCCGGTTATAAGAGAAAAACTATATAATAGGGTATTTAATTTTCCCCAACATATCGCCTATAGATAGAGTTCTTTAAATGATTTTTATATATGTTATTGAGACTGCAGATGTCTAGAGTGATGTGAAATATTTTAGTAAAACTCACTTCCGGTCGCGTGTTTTCTTGTCCTCAAAATGAAAAGTTATTTCAGAGAGATCTCGGAAACGGCATGAAAGTAAGACACCAAACTTATAGGAGTAATACAACTTGGTGAGAAGGCAAACCACATAGGGTTAAAAGCGTCAGTCGTCACTTCCGGTGATCACAGGAAGTGATCGAAGAAATCAAAAATTTCAACTTTTCTTTTTTAAAATTAAAACTTTCATCACTTTATTGCTTCCTTTTCGCTGTTTTGAAATATGTTAGTTTCCACCGGGAAAAAAACTTTAAACTTCCGGTTTTAAGAGATAAACTACGTAATTTCGTGGTTTAACTTTCTCATAAATATCACTTATAGATAAGTATTTGAAATGTTTTTTACATATGCTGTAGATACTGCAAAAGTCAAGAGAAAATTCAGAGATTTTTATTCAGTTCACTTCCGGTCGTGTGTTTTCCTGTCTTCAAAATTAGAATTTGTTCTCACAATTGTTCGGCAACAGTAAAAGACTGAAGTCTAAAACTTTGAGTCAGTCATCAGTTCATTTGCTTCGTGTAATTCTTTTTTTTTTAGACAAAATTTTGTGCACGCGATTTCTCGAAACCTATTCAACGAATTTCTTTGAAATTTTCAGGGATAAAAGGTCTTTATATGAAGTTTATATAAAATTCCGTTTTTTGGTAAATTCGGTTCCAGTGCCAAGTTATGGACAATTTTCTGATTTTAAAATGGAATTTTGTCCTTGAGTGTTCTCAAGAATGGCTGAAGATATGAACTGGAGACTTGTTAGAGATGATAGAACATGATTTCTAGATTGGAGAGGGCGCCTTTTCGTTCGTCGTCGGCACTTCCGGTTGCTACCGGAAGTGATCAAAGAAATCGTTAAATTTCAACTTTCCTTTTTTAAATTAATACTTACATCACCTAATTGCATCTCTTTTGTAGTTTTGAAATATGTTGTTCCCACCGGAAACAAAAACGCCAACTTCCGGTTATACGAGAAAAACTACATAATTTGAGTATTTTTCTTTCCCATTAATATCTTTTGTAGATAAAGTATTGAGAATGAATTTTGAATATGTTGTTCAGACTGCAAATGTCTAGAGTAAAGTTAAATATCTTTCCAAAATTCACTTCCGGTCGCGTGTTTTTCTGTCCTCAAAATGAGAAGTTGTCTGAGCAAGATCTCGGAAACGGTAAGAGATTAAGACACCAGACTTATATGAGCAACAGACCTTAAGATGTAGCCAAATCCATTTGGGTTCAGAGCGTCAGCCGTTACTTCCGGTCGTCACAGGAAGTGATCAAAGAAATCGAAAATTTCAACTTTTCTTTTTTTTATTTAAGAATTGCATTACTTTATTGCATCTTTTTCGCAGATTCGAAAGATGTTGGTCCTACCGGAAACAAAAACCACAACTTCCGGTTATAAGAGAAAAACTACAAAATTTGAGTATTTTACTTTCCTATAAATATTCTTTATAGATAATGTATTTGAAATGAATTTTAAATATGTTATGCAAGACTGCAAAGGTCTACAGTGACTTCAAATATCTTTCAAAAATTCACTTCCGGTTGCTTGTTTTTCTGTCCTCAAAATGAAACATTGTCTGAGCGAGATCTCAAAAACAGGTAAAAGATTAAAACACCAAATTTTTATGAGTAGCAGACCTTGAGGAGTAGGCAAAACCATATTGGTTAAACGCGTCTGTCGTAACTTCCGGTCGTGACAGGAAGTGATCAAAGAAATCAAAAATTTTAACTTTTCTCTTTTAATTTAAAGTTTGCATTACTTTATTTCATCTCTTTCGCTGTTTTGAAATATGTTAGATTCCACCGGAAACAAAAACGTCAACTTCCGGTTTTAGGTGATAAACTACGTTATTTCTATATTTAACTCTCTCATAAATATTGCTTATCTATAAAGTACTTGAAATGTTTTTATGCATTTTGTAGATACTGCAAATGTATAGCGAAACGTCAGAGATTTTTTTTTATAAAATTCACTTCCGGTCTCGTGTTTACTTGTCCTCAGAATTAGAATTTGTTCTCACAATATTGCTCGGCAACAGTAAACGACTGAAGTCTAAAACTTTCAGAACTGATAGTCAGTAATCAGTTTATTTGAATCGCGAGGAAATCTTGTATCGCCGTTACTTCCGGTCGTGACAGGAAGTGGTGCAAAAAAGTGAATGGTTAATGGAGAGCACGTTGGATTTTCACGCTGACAACCAGGGTTAAATCTCCAGAGTGTCTGAATTTCTTTTATCACCTTTTCAGCTTGAATTTACGTTTTTTATATTCAAAATCGGACGGAAGACCTCTCATTGCTCGCAATGAGTTTCTAGTATTCTTAATATTATTGTATAGACGAAATTTGGTAAAGGACTATGTCCGCTCCATTTCTCCAGAACAGCTTAAGATATGAAAGTTAACTTTGTCAGATATCATAGATAATGACTTGTAGATGTCACCATGAATATTCTTTCCGTCGTCATTACTTCCGGTCGTCACAGAAATTGGATTAAAAAGTCGATTTTTTCTATTTCTTCGTCTTTCTAACTTCTTTTTTCTGTAATATTCATAGGGTATGTAAAGGCCCCTCTTTGAAGATTTTACGTATTACCAGTTTCCTGATAGGATTAAGAAGGAATTAAATATCTTTAAATATCTTAGAATTTCCGAAAACGTAGGACCAACGTTTCTTAAACACTACAGAATATTGATTTTTCCCCCGTATATATAGCTTGCGAGGACTGCTCAGTGCTCATTTACGTAGGAACTGGTGTAGAGTTAAAACCTACTGGGTGATTGGGATAGGCCAGAAAAACCTTGCCGTTGCCATGGAAACGAGTTTATATTAAATAAAAACGGTTGTATATGATATGTGTGTGCATTTTATTCGCCCCTATTTTTGTCAACTGTAGAAGACATTGCCATCTTTACACCCACCCACCCCCCCCCCCCCTTTTTCTCTTTTTCGCTTTTATGTTTTGCATTCTTTATAAAATGACCTTGACTTTCATATCACAAGCAACTCTTCTTGACGTTTTTAAAATTATAAGCCTTAATTCTTTCTACAAAGTAATGCTAATTTACATGTTTATGTTCAAGACCCCCCCCCCTTTCCTCGAAGCAACCAGGTAGAATACACAGATATAAAATTTACAACTTATAAGGAACTTCTTAAGAGTTTCATTAATAAAGTTCGGTTCCCCTGATGTGATTTGATATTTTACTACCATTCATTCTTCTTCTGTTTTGTCTTTAGAATTTATAATTATTTTATTTAGAATTAATTTATCTTTAGAAAGTAGTGATTGTCAGCTGCATTCATTAGCATTTCGCGTTTTCTTCTATATCTATTACTTGCATATTAATAATTTCATTAAATAATATTTAAAGTATTAAAACTTCATTTCTATTAAATTTTATTCATTTGTAAATCCTTGGATCCGCTCCTGCAGGTGCGCGAAAGCCTCATCACTACTGTAAACAAATTATTCATCACGCCGAAAATGTTCATGATTCCGCTAAACTAAGAAAGCTTACACATAGTTTTTCATCTCATAAACAACCATCAGCCCTGTCCAATGCAGAAATGCTCGAATTGAAGGGGAAAATTCAGGAATTGTTTTGCGTCAACCATGTTTTGACGTGAACCTTACACCGCATTCTGTTATTAAGGTCTTCCGTTTCAGTCGGAAGACCTTATAGTGATTCTACTGTTTCTTCTTTTTATTATTTTTTTTCCCCCTTTTCTTTTCGGGGCGATTTCTCAGAGATGGCTGGACGGATTTTCTTGAAATTTTCAGGGATGATAGAGAATAGGAATACCCCCAGGCGTTTTTTTCATTTTTTCAAAATTCACTTCCGGTCGTCAGATATGTCCGATTTCCGTTTTTTTCAAAAATATTTTGTCCCAGTCATATCTCAGAAACGGTAAGAGATTAAGACACCAAACTTATATGAGTAATAGATCTTGAGGAGTAGGCAAAACCATTTGGGTTAAGAGCGTCAGCCGTCACTTCCGGTCGTCACAGGAAGTGATAATAGAAATCGAAAATTTCAACTTTTCTTTTTTGAATTTTTTTTTGCATCATGTCATTGCATTTCATTTGTAGTTTCGAAATATGTTGCTCTCACCGGAAACAAAAACGACAACTTCCGGCTATAAGCGAAAAACTGCATAATTTGAGTATTTTACTTTCCCATAAATATTTTTTATAGGTAATGTATTTGAACTGATTTTTGAATATGTTATCAAGACTGCAAATGTCTAGAGTAACGTCAAATATCTTTGTAAAATTCACTTCCGGTCGCGCGTTTAAATGTCCCCAATTTGAAAACTTGTCCCAGTGAGATCTCAGAAACTCTAAGAGATTTAGAAACCAAACTTATAGGAGTTTTAGATCTTGAGAAGTACACAAAACCATTTGGGTTAAGAGCGTCAGTCGTCACTTCCGATCGTAACAGGAAGTGATCAAAGAAATCAAAAATTTCAACTTTTCCCTTTTGGAATAAGACTTACATCGTATAATTATATCTTTTTCACAGTTACGATAAGTGTTGGTCCCACCGGAAACAAGAAAACGACAACTTCCGGTTATCAGAGAAAAACTACATAATAGGGGTTTTTAATTTTCCCAAACATATCGCTTATAGATGGAGTTCTGTAAATGATTTTTATATATGTTTTTAAGACTGCAGTTGTCTAGAGTGACATGAAATATCTTAGTAAAATTCACTTCCGGTCGCGTGTTTTCTTGTCCTCAACATGAAAAGTTATTTCAGCGAGATCTCGGAAACGGCATGAGAGTAAGACACCAAACTTATAGGAGTAAAAAACATTGGTGGGAAGGCAAAACACATGGGGTTAAAAGCGTCAGCCGTCACTTCCGGTCGCCACAGGAAGTGATCGAAGAAATCAAAAATTTCAACATTTCTTTTTAAAATTAAAACTTGCATCACTTTATTGCTTCTCTTTCGCTGTTTTGAAATATGTTAGATTCCACCGGAAACAAAAACTTTAAACTTCCGGTTTCAAGAGATAAACTACGTTATTTCGTGATTTAACTTTCTCATAAATATTACTTATAGATAAGTATTTGAAATGTTTTTTACATATGCCGTAGATACTGCAAAAGTCGAGAGAAAATTCAGAGATTTTTATTCAGTTCACTTCTGGTCGTGTGCTTTTCCTGTAATCAAAATTATAATTTTTTCTCACAATTGTTCGGCAACAGTAAAAGACTGAAGTCTACAACTTTCAGGACTTAAAGTCAATCATCAGGTCATTTGCATTGTGTAAAAGTCGTGTGTCATCATTGCTTCCGGTCGTGACAGGAAACGAAGCAAAAAAGTATTGTTTTAAGTTATTTGGTTTCTACATAAGTTTTAGGCTAATACCGACGTTGGAAAAAACATGTTCATGCAAACAGGAAGTAGTATAACGGAAGACCTTCTCATTACTAGTAATGAGTTTCTAGTCTTTTTATTATTATTATTAGGTCTTCCGTTTTCAACGGAAGACCTATAGTGATTCTACTGTTTCTTCTTATTATTATTATTCTTATTTTTTTGACTTTCTAATTTTGAGCACGCGATTTCTCGAAGACTATTGGATGGATTTGCATGAAATTTTCAGGAAAAATGTGTTTTGACATGAATTTAGTCCATCTGAGAGAAAATTTGAAAATTCACTTCCGGTGCCAAGTTACGGACCATTTTCTGATTTCAAAATGACATTTTGTCCGCGGATAATCTCCAGACCGACAAGAGATATCAACGTCAAACTTTCAGGGATTATAGTTCGTGAGAGATACTAGCCGGGTCACTTCTTTTCGTTCGTCGTCGGCACTTCCGGTCGCTTACGGAAATGATCAAAGAAATCGGAAAATTTCAACCTTCTTTTTTTAAATCAATTCTTGCATCACATTATTGCATCTCTTTTGTAGTTTCGAAATATGTTGGTCCCACCGGAAACAAAAACGTCAACTTCCGGTAATAAGAGAAAAACTACATAATTTGAGTATTTTTCTTTCCCATTAATATCCTTTGTAAATGAAGTATTTGAAATGAATTTTAAATATGTTATTAAGACTGCAAATGTCTAGGGTAACATCAAATATCTTTGTTAAATTCACTTCCGGTCGCGTGTTTTTCTGTCCTCAAAATGAGATGTTGAATGAGCAAGATCTGGGAAACGGTAAGAGATTAAGATACCAAACTTATACGAGCAACAGACCATAAGATGTAGGCAAAACCGTTTGGGTTCAGAGCGTCAGTCGTCTCTTCCGGTAGTCACAGGAAGTGATCAAAGAATTCGAAAATTTCAACTTTTCTTTTTTTAATTTAAAATTGCAACACTTTATTGCATCTTTTTCGCAGATTCCAAAGATATTGGTCCCACCGGAAAGAAAAACGACAACTTCCGGTAATAAGAGAAAAACTAAATAATTTGAGTATTTTAATTTCCCATAAATATTCTTTATAGATAAAGTATTTGAAATGAATTTAAATATGTTATTCGGAGTGCAAATGTCTAGAGTAACCTTAAATTCACTTCCGGTCGCGTGTTTTCCTGTCCACAAAATGAGAATTAAGTTGTCTGAACGAGATCTCAAAAACAGGTAAAAGATTAAAACACCAAACTTTTATGAGTAATACACCTTGAGGAGTAGGCAAACCATTTGGGATAAACGCGTCAGTCGTCATTTCCGCTTGTCACGGGAAGTGATCAAAGAAATCAAAAAAAATTTCTTTTCTTTTCTGAATTAAAACTTTTCTTTTCTGAATTAAAACTTGCATCACTTTATTGCAACTCTTTCGCTGTTTCCACCGGAAACAAAAACGTCAACTTCCGGTTTTAGGAGATAAACTACTTTATTTTTTAATTTAACTTTCTCATAAATTTTTCTTATCGATAAAGTACTTGAAATAATGTTATGTATGTTGTAAATACTGCAAATGTCTAGAGAAAAGTAAGAGATTTTGATAAAATTCACTTACGCTCACGTGTTTACCTGTCCTAAAAATTAGAATTTGTTCTCACAATATTGCTTGGCAACAGAAAAAGACTGAAGTCTAAAACTTTCAGGACTGATAGGTCATCAGTTTATTTGAATCGTGAGAAAATCTTGTATCGTCGTTACTTCCGGTCGTGACAGGAAGTGATGCAGAAAAGTGAATGGTAAATGGTAACCACTTTGGATTTTCACGCTGACGACCATGGTTAAATCTCCAAAGTGTCTGAATTTATTTTATCATTTTATCAGCTTGAATTTTCGTTTTTATTTTCAGAAACGGACGGAAAATCTCTCATTGCTCGCAATGAGTTTCTAGATATATATTTTTTTCCCTTTCTTGTTTTCGCGATTTCTCAGAGAAGGCTGGACGGATTTTCAATTTTCAGGGATAATAGAGAATGAAAATACCTACAAATGTATCTTTCATTTTTTTCAAAATTCACTTCCGGTCGTCAGATATGTCCGATTTCCGTTTTTTTCAAAAATATTTTGTCCGAGTCATATCTCAGAAACGGTAAGAGATTAAGACACCTATGACGACTTCTATGAGTAATAGATCTTGAGGAGTAGGTAAATCCATTTGGGTTAAGAGCGTCAGCCGTCACTTCCGGTCGTCACAGGAAGTGATCAAAGAAATCGAAAATTTCAACTTTTCTTTTTTGAATCTTTTTTTGCATCACATTATTGCATCTTATTTGTAGTTTCGAAATATGTTGGTCCCACCGGAAACAAAAACGTCAACTTCCGGCTATAAGCGAAAAACTGCATAATTTGAGTATTTTACTTTCCCATAAATATTTTTTATAGACAATGTATTTGAACTGATTTTTGAATATGTTATCAAGACTGCAAATGTCTAGAGCAACGTCAAATATCTTTGTAAAATTCACTTCCGGTCGCGCGTTTAAATGTCCGCAAAATGAGAACTTGTCCCAGTGATATCTCAGAAACGGTAAGAGATTTAGACACCAAACTTATAGGACTATTAGACCTTGAGGAGTAGACAAAACCATTTGGGTTAAGAGCGTCAGTCGTCACTTCCGGTCGTCACAGGAAGTGATCAAAGAAATAAAAAATTTCAACTTTTCTCTTTTGGAATAAGACTTGCATCATATAATTGTATCTTTTTCACAGTTACGATATGTGTTGGTCCCACCGGAAACAAAAAACGACAACTTCCTGTTATAAGAGAAAAAACTACATAAAAGGGTATTTAATTTTCCCATTCATATCGCCTATAGATAGAGTTCTTTAAATGATTTTTATATATGTTATTGAGACTGCAGATGTCTAGAGTGACGTGAAATATCTTAGTAAAATTCACTTCCGGTCGCGTGTTTTCTTGTCCTCAAAATGAAAACTTATTTCAGAAAGATCTCGGAAACGACATGAGATTAAGACACTAAACTTATAGGAGTAATAAACCTTGGTTAGTAGGCAAAACATACAGGGTTAAACGCGTAAGCCGTCACATCCGGTCGTCACAGGAAGTGATCAAAGAAATCAAACATTTCAACTTTTTTTTTTAAATTAAAACTTGCATCACTTTATTGCTTCTCTTTCGCTGTTTTGAAATATGTTAGATTCTATCGGAAACAAAAACTTAAAACTTCCGGTCTTAAGAGATAAACTACGTTTTTTCGTGGTTTAACTTTCTCATAAATATCACTTATATATAAGTATTTGAAATGTTTTTTACATATACTGTAGATACTGCAAAAGTCAAGAGAAAATTCAGAGATTTTTATTCAGTTCACTTCCGGTCGTGTGTTTTCCTGTCCTCAAAATTAGAATTTGTTCTCACATTTGTTCGGCAACAATAATAGACTGAAGTCTAAAACTTTCAGGACTTATAGTCAGTCATCAGTTCATTTGCATCGTGTAAAGATCGTGTGTCGTCATTACTTCCGGTCGTGACAGGAAACGAAGCAAAAAAGTAATTTTTTCAGTTAGTTTGTTTCTACATAAATTTTAGGCTAATACCGACGTTGGAAAAGACATGTTGATGCAAACAGGAAGTAGTATAACGGAAGACCTTCTCATTACTAGTAATGAGTTTCTAGTTATTATTATTATTAAGGTCTTCCGTTTCAGACGGAAGACCTTATAGTGATTCTACTGTTTCTTTTTATTATTATTTTTTTTTTCCCCTTTTCTTGTCGGAGCGTTTTCTCAGAGATGGCTGGACGGATTTTCTTGAAATTTTCAGGGATGATAGAGAATGAAAATACCCCTAGGCGTTTTTTTCATTTTTTCAAAATTCACTTCCGGTCGTCAGATATGTCCGATTTCCGTTTTTTTCAAAAATATTTTGTCCCAGTCATATCTCAGAAAAGGTAAGAGATTAAGATACCAAACCTATACGGTTAATAGATCTTGAGGAGTAGGCAAAACCATTTGGGTTAAGAGCGTCAGCCGTCACTTCCGGTCGTCACAGGAAGTGATCAAAGAAATCGAAATTTTCAACTTTTCTTTTTTGATTTTTTTCTTTCATTACATTGTTGCATCTTATTTGTAGATTCGAAATATGTTAGTCTTACCGGAACCAAAAACGTCAACTTCCGGCTATAAGTGAAAAACTGCATAATTTGAGTATTTTACTTTCCCATAAATATTTTTTATACATAATGTATTTGAACTGATTTTTGAATATGTTATCAAGACTGCAAATGTCTAGAGTAACGTCAAATATCTTTGTAAAATTCACTTCCGGTCGCGCGTTTAAATGTCCGCAAAATGAGAACTTGTCCGAGTGAGATCTCAGAAACGGTAAGAGATTTAGACACCAAACTGATAAGAGTATTAAACCTTGAGAAGTAGACAAAACAATTTGGCTTAAGAGCGTCAGTCGTCACTTCCGGTCGTCACAGGAAGTGACCAAAGAAATAGAAAATTTCAAATTTTCTCTTTTGAAATAAGACTTGCATCATATAATTGTATCTTTTTCACAGTTACGAGATGTCTTGGTTCCACCGGAAACAAAAAACGACAACTTCCGGTTTTAAGAGAAAAACTACATAATAGGGGTTTTGAATTTTCCCCAACATATCGCTTATAGATAGAGTTCTTTAAATGATTTTTATATATGTTATTGAGACTGCAGTTGTCTAGATTGACATGAAATATCTTAATAAAATTCACTTCCGGTCGCGTGTTTTCTTGTCCACAAAATGAAAAGTTATTTCAGCGAGATCTCGGAAACGGCATGAAAGTAAAACACCAAACTTGTAGGAGTAATAAAACTTGGTGAGAAGGCAAAACACATAGGGTTAAAAGCGTCAGCCGTCATTTCCGGTCATCACAGGAAGTGATCAAAGAAATCGAAAATTTCAACTTTTCTTTTTAAAATTAAAATTTTCATCACTTTATTGCTTCCCTTTCGCTGTTTTAAAATATGTTAAATTCCACCGGAAAAAAACTTTAAACTTCCGGTTTTAAAAGATAAACTACGTTATTTCGTGGTTTAGCTTTCTCATAAATATCACTTATAGATAAGTAATTGAAATTTTTTTTTTTTTTTTTTTTTTTTTTTTTTTTTTACATATGCTGTAGATACTGCAAAAGTCAAGAGAAAATTCAGAGATTTTTATTCAGTTCACTTCCGGTCGTGTGTTTTCTTGTCCTCAAAATTAGAATTTGTTCTCACAATTGTTCGGCAACAGTAAAAGACTGAACTCTAAAACTTTCAGGACTTATAGTCAGTCATCAGTTCATTTGCTTGGTGTAAAAATCGTGTGTCGTCATTACTTCCGGTCGTGAGAGGAAACGAAGCAAAAAAGTATTTTTTAAGTTATTTTGTTTCTACATAAGTTTTAGGCTAATACCGACGTTGGAAAAGACATGTTCATGCAAACAGGAAGTCGTATAACGGAAGACCTTCTCATTACTAGTAATGAGTTTCTAGTTATTATTATTTTTTCCCCTTTTCTTGTCCCCTCGATTTCTCAGAGATGGCTGGGCGGATTTTCTTGAAATTTTCAGGGATGATAGAGAATGAAAATACGCCTGGACAATTTTTTCATTTTTTCAAAATTCACTTCCGGTCGTCAGATATGTCCGATTTCCGTTTTTTTCAAAAATATTTTGTCCCAGTCATATCTCAGAAACGTTAAGAGTTTAAGACACCAAACTTATATGAGTAATAGATCTTGAGGAGTAGGCAAAACCATTTGGGTTAAGAGCGTCAGCCGTCACTTCCGGTCGTCACAGGAAGTGATAATAGAAATCGAAAATTTCAACTTTTCTTTTTTGAGTCTTTTTTTGCATCATGTTATTGCATTTCATTTGTAGTTTCGAAATATGTTGGTCTCACCGGAAACTAAAACGACAACTTCCGGCTATAAGCGAAAAACTGCATAATTTGAGTATTTTTCTTTCCCATAAATATTTTTTATAGGTAATGTATTTGAACTGATTTTTAAATATGTTATCAAGACTGCAAATGTCTAGAGTAACGTCAAATATCTTGGTAAAATTCACTTCCGGTCGCGGGTTTAAATGTCCGCAAAATGAGAACTTGTCCGAGTGATATCTCAAAAACGGTAAGAGATTTAGACACCAAACTTATAGGAGTATTAGACCTTGAGGAGTAGACAAAACCACTTGGGTTAAGAGCGTCAGTCGTCAGTTTCGGTCGTCACAGGAAGTGATCAAAGAAATCAAAAATTTCAACTTTTCTCTTTTGGAATAAGACTTGCATCATATAATTGTACCTTTTTCACAGTTACGATATGTGTTGGTCCCACCGGAAACAAGAAAACGACAACTTCCGGTTATCAGAGAAAAAATACATAATAGGGGTTTTGAATTTTCCAAAACATATCGCTTGTAGATAGAATTCTTTGAACGATTTTCATACATGTTATTGAGACTGCAGTTGTCTAGAGTGACGTGAAATATCTTAGTAAAATTGACTTCCGGTCGCGTGTTTTCTTGTCCTCAAAATGAAAAGTTATTTCAGCGAGATCTCGGAAACGGCATGAAACTAAGACACCAAACTTAAAGGAGTAATAAATTTTGGTGAGAAGGCAAGACACATAGGGTTAAAAGCGTCAGCCGTCACTTCCGGTCGTCACAGGAAGTGATCGAAGAAATCGAAAATTTCAACTTTTCTTTTTAAAATTCAAACTTTCATCACTTTATTGCTTCTCTTTCGCTGTTTTGAAATATGTAAGATTCCACCGGAAACAGAAACTTTAAACTTCCGGTTTTTTAGAGATAAACTACGTTATTTCGTGGTTTAACTTTCTCATAAATATCACTTATAGATAAGTATTTGAAATGTTTTTTACATATGCCGTAGATACTGCAAAAGTCAAGAGAAAATTCAGAGATTTTTATTCAGTTCGCTTCCGGTCGTGTGTTTTCCTGTCCTCAAAATTAGAATTTGTTCTCACAGTTGTTCGGCAACAGTAAAAGACTGTAGTCTTAAACTTTCAGGACTTATAGTCAGTCATCAGTTTATATGCATCGTGTAGATATCGTGTGTCGTCATAACTTCCGGTCGTGACAGGAAACGAAGCAAAAAAGTAATTTTTTTAAAAGTTATTTTGTTTCTACATAAGTTTTAGGCTAATACCGACGTTGGAAAAGACATGCTCATGCAAACAGGAAGTTGTATAACGGAAGACCTTCTCATTACTAGTAATGAGTTTCTAGTTATCATTATTATTTTTATTATTTTTTGACTTTCTAATTTTGTGCACGCGATTTCTCGTAGACTATTGGACGGATTTAAATGAAATTTTCAGGAAAGATGTGTCGTAAAATGAACTTGATCTATCTGAGAGAAAATTTGGAAATTCACTTTCGGTGCCAAGTTACGGACCATTTTCTGAATTTAAAATGACATTTTGTCCGCGGATAATCTCAAGAACGGTAAAAGATATCAATGTGAAACTTTCAGGGATTATAGATTGTGAGAAATACTAGCCGGGTCGCGACATTACGTTCGTCGTCAGTACTTCCGGTCGTTACCAGATGCAAATTTAAAAAATTGAATTTTTAAACATTTTTGATTTTCAATATTTTTCTTTGATAGTAGTAGTATTAATAGAGGCTTCTCTGAAAATGCTTAATATATAATTTGTTTTCAAATAGATAACTTCGAATTCTAGATATTCGCATTTTAAAATCTGAAGCGGGTCCAAAATGGCGGCTGTCACCGTACACTCCGACGAGCAGGTCGACACTCGGATCTCCTTGGGTGGCTCGTACCTCGCACACTAACCTCGGACGTCAACGGTGTTCTACCATGTTGCTGATACAGTCATGTGATCTTATTTGAAATTTCTCCAAATGTATACCTTTGAAATCTGAGCTACTTTGTGCCACGTCAACACTATGTTTTTGCTTTCAAAGACTACTTACATGATGTTGTAATCAAAACCAATATCCAAGGAAGAATTAGACAAGAGAAAAAAAAATGTTTGAAGAACTTTATGCAGAGTAAAATATGAAATGAGTTACAAGGCAGTTTCCGGCGGAGAAATTTAATCGATTTGATGCATATTTCTCCACCAATCACTTCCGAGGTTTGTATGGGGCATAGCGGAGTCAGTCGAGGATTGCTGATTAGCAGGTTGGAGTTTACGGAGACAGCCGAGCGTCTTGTTGAACGAAACTACCATAAGGATCAATGAAATGTGAAAGAATTGTTCGATCTGGCAGATTTTGGAAATGGATAATCTGTCTTTGAAAACATAAATAATCTGACCTCCAAATCCAATTCAATAAGAAATTTGTACGGTACATACCATGATATATATGAGAATCGAAACCATTCAATAGAAAATACATTTCAAAGAAAAGGCGCGAAGATTTACTCGTGATGTAATGTATCGTGACTCTTCGTTCATAGTAGAAAAATGGTTTGTTGTAGAAGTGCAGAAAAAGATTAGACGGATACGTTTGTATGAAATACAGGTATATGGAATTGCATGGAATAAAAAAGTTGAATACACAAAGAATAAAGGAAGTAAACAGTATCATCAGTTCATCAGTAATAGATTATTTGTTATTGTTTAAACTCAAGTAACGAATTCCGATGTGAATCTGCTTGCACAAAATTTGGCTAGCTAGCTCTCATTTTATAATTCCGCACTATATAAAAAAACTTTTAACCTCCCTGATGCTCGTTACTTCAGGCAATGATACAAAGTAAACATTGATGATGGCTGGTAAAATTGCGCTGGTGTAGTGTCTTCCATATTGAATATTCACGAAGGCGATCTGGGTTTAATCCCGAATTTGTTTGCTTAAATTTACGTTTTCAACTTTATAAATGATGTTGAGTGTTTTTTTGTTAGAGATGATAGAACATGATTTCTAGATTGGCGAAGGGACCTTTTCATGCGTCGTCGTTAGTTAGGGTCGCTTCCGGAAGTGAATTTAAAAAATCAAATTTTTCAACTTCAATATTTTTCTGTATTATTTGTATGGTTAAGAGAGCCTCCTTTCAAAATACTAAATATATAATTTGTTTTCGAATTGGTTAATCCAAACTCTTGATATTTGTCAATTTCACTTTGAAGTGGGAGTGGAAATGGCGTAATGGTTAGCACGTTGGATTCTCACGCTGACAACTAGGGTTAAATCTCCAGAGTGTAACTTTTTCAGCTTGAATTTACATTTTTATTTTCAAAATCGGACGGAAGACCTCTCATTGCTCGCAATGAGTTTCTAGTTATTCTTTTTTTTTTAGACAAAATTTTGTACACGCGATTTCTCGAAATTATTCAGTGAATTTCTTTGAAATTTTCAGGGATAAAAGTTCTTTATATGAATTTTATATAAAATTCCGTTTTTTGGTAAATTCGGTTCCAGTGCCAAGTTATGGACAATTTCCTGATTTTAAAATGAAATTTTGTCTTCGAAGGATCTAAGGAACGGCTAAAGATATGAACTGGAGACTTGTTAGAGATGATAGGACACGACTTCTAGATTTGCAAAATTGCCTTTTCGTGCGTCGTCGGCACTTCCGGTCGCTTACGGAAGTGATCAAAGAAATCGTTAAATTTCAACTTTCCTTTTTTAAATCAATTCTTACATCATATTATTGCATCTCTTTTGTAGTTTTGAAATATGTTGGTCCCACCGGAAACAAAAACGTCAACTTCCGGTTATAAGAGAAAAACTACATAATTTGAGTATTTTTCTTTCCCATTAATATCGTTTGTAGATAAAGTTTTTGGAATGAATTTTAAATATATTATTCAGATTGCAAATGTCTAGAGTAACCTAAAATATCTTTGTAAAATTCTCTTCCGGTCGCGTGTTTTTCTGTCCTAAAAATGAGAAGTTGTCGGGGCAAGATCTCGGAAACGGTAAGAGATTAAGACACCAGACTTATTTGAGCAATAGACCTTTAGATGTAGTTAAAACCATTTGGGTTCAGAGCGTCAGCCGTCACTTCCGGTCGTCACAGGAAGTGATAAAAAAAATCGAAAATTTAAATTTTTTCTTTTTTTAGTTAAAAATTGCATCACTTTATTGCTTCTTTTTCGCAGATTCGAAAGATGTTGGTCCCACCGGAAACAAAAACAACAACTTCCGGAAATAAAAGAAAAACTAAATAATTTGAGTATTTTACTTTCCAATAAAATTCTTTATAGATAAAGTATTTGTAATGAATTTAAAATATGTTATTCAGACTGCAAATGTCTAAAGTAAGCTCAAATATCTTTCAAAAAAATCACTTCCGGTTGCGTGTTTTTTTTCTCTCCTCAAAATGAGAAGTTCTCTGAGAGAGATCTCAAAAACAGGTAAAAGATTAAAACACCAAAATTTTATGAATAACAGACCTTGAGGAGTAGGCAAAACTGTTTTGGTTAAACGCATCAGTCGTCACTTCCGCTTGTCACAGGAAGTGATCAAAGAAATCAAAAATTTAACCTTTTCTTTTTTAAATTAAAGCTTGCATCACTTTATTGCATCTCTTTCGCTGTTTTGAAATATGCTAGTTTCCACCGGAAACAAAAACGACAACTTCCTGTTTTAGGTGATAAACTACGTTATTTCGATATTTAAATTTTCATAAATATTACTTATCGATAAAGTACTTCAGATGTTTTTATGCATTTTGTAGATACTGCAAATATCTAAAGAAACGTTAGAGATTTTTTTTTTAATAAAGTTCACTTCCGGTCCTTTGTTTACCTGTCCTCAAAATAAGAATTTGTTTTCACAATATTGCTCGGCAACAGTAAACCAATGAAGTCTAAAACTTTCAGGACTGATAGTCTGTCAGTTTATTTGAATCGCGAGAAAATCTTGTATCGCCGTTACTTCCTATCGTGACAGGAAGTGATGCAAAAAAGTGAATGGTTAATGGCTAGCGCTCTGGATTTTCACGCTGAAGACCAGGGTTTAATCTCCAGAGTGTCTGAATTTCTTTTATCACCTTTTAAGCTTGAATTAACGTTTTTATTTTCAAAATCGGACGGAAGACCTCTCATTGCTCGCAATGAGTTTCTAGTTATTAAGGTCTTTCGTCTTCACGGAAGACCTTATAGTGATTCTACTGTTTCTTATTAAGGTCTTCCGTTTCAGACGGAAGACCTTATAGTGATTCTACTGTTTCTTCTTTTTATTATTTTTTTCCCCCCTTTTCTTTTCGGGGCGATTTCTCAGAGATGGCTGGACGGATTTTCTTTAAATTTTCAGGGATGATAGAAAATGAAAATACCCTTAGGCGTTTTTTTCTTTTTTTCAAAATTCACTTCCGGTCGTCAGATATGTCCGATTTCCGTTTTTTTTCAAAAATATTTTGTCCCAGTCATATCTCAGAAACGGCAAGAGATTAAGACACCAAACTTTTTTGCTTAATAGATCTTGAGGGGTAGGCAAAACCATTTGGGTTAAGAGCGTCAGCCGTCACTTCCGGTCGTCACAGGAAGTGATAATAGAAATCGAAAATTTCAACTTTTCTCTTTTGAATCTTTTTTTGCATCACATTATTTCATTTTATTTGTAGTTTCGAAATATGTTAGTCTCACCGGAAACAAAAACGTCAACTTCCGGCTATAAGCAAAAAAACTGCATAATTTGAGTATTTTACTTTCCCATAAATATTTTTTATAGGTAAAGTATTTGAACTGATTTTTGAATATGTTATCAAGACTGCAAATGTCTAGAGTAACGTCAAATATCTTTGTAAAATTCACTTCCGGTCGCACGTTTAAATGTCCGCAAAATGAAAACTTGTCCGAGTGAGATCTCAGAAACGGTAAGAGATTTAGACACCAAACTTATAGGAGTATTAAACCTTGAGAAGTAGACAAAACCATTTGGGTTAAGAGCGTCAGCCGTCACTTCCGGTCGTCACAGGAAGTGAACAAAGAAATCAAAAATTTTAACTTTTCTCTTTTGGAATAAGACTTGCATCATATGATTGTATCTTTTTCACAGTTACGATATGTGTTGGTCCCACCGGAAACAGAAAACGACAACTTCCGGTTATCAGAGAAAAACTACATAATAGGGGTTTTTAATTTTCCCATACATATCGCTTATAGATAGAGTTCTTTAAATGATTTTTATATATGTTATTAAGACTGCAGATGTCTAGAGTGACATGAAATACCTTAGTAAAATTCACTTCCGGTCGCGTGTTTTCTTGTCCTCAAAATGAAAAGTTATATCAACAAGATCTCGGAAACGGCATGAGAGTAAGACGTCAAACTTACAGGAGTAATAAACGTTGGTGAGAAGGCAAAACAAATAGGGTTAAAAGCGTTAGCCGTCACGTCCGGTCGTCACAGGAAGTGATCGAAGAAATTGAAAATTTCAACTTTTTTTTTAAATTCAAACTTTCATCACTTTATTGCTTCTCTTTCACTGCTTTGAAATATGTTAGATTCCATCGGAAACAAAAACGTTAAACTTCCGGTTTTAAGAGATAAACTATGTTATTTCGTGGTTAAACTTTCTCATAAATATCACTTATAGACAAGTATTTGAAATGTTTTTTTTTTTTTTTTTTTTTTTTTTTTTTTTTTTACATATGCTGTAGATACTGCAAAAGTCAAGAGAAAATTCAGAGATTTTTATTCAGTTCACTTCCGGTCGTGTGTTTTCCTGTCCTCAAAATTAGAATTTATTCTCACAATTGTTCGGCAACAGTAAAAGACTGAAGTCTAAAACTTTCAGAACTTATAGTCAGTCATCAGTTCATTTGCATCGTGAAAAAATCGTGTGTCGTCATTACTTCCGGTCGTGACAGGAAACGAGCAAAAAGTAATTTTTAAAATTAATTTGTTTCAACATAAGTTTTAGGCTAATACGGAAGTTGGAAAAGACATGGTCATGCAAACAGGAAGTAGTATAACGGAAGACCTTCTCATTACTAGTAATGAGTTTCTAGTTATTATTATTTTTTTTTCCCCCCAAAATTTTGTGCAGGCGATTTCTCAAAAACTATTCAGTGGTTTTAAATGAAACTTTCAGGAATTATGTGTCGTCAAATGGACTTTGTTCATCAGAAGGAAAATTTGGAAAACTCGCTTCTGGTGCCAAGTTATTGACAGTTTTCTGATTTTAAAATGAAATTTTGTCCCCCCCTTTTCTTCAAAAATGGTTTAAGATATGAACTGGAGACTTGTTAGAGATGATAGGTTATGTCTTCTAGATGAGGGGAATCACCATTTTGTGCGTCGTCAGTACTTCCGGTCTTTACCGGATGCGAATTTAAAAAAGTCGTATTTTAAACTTTTTTGTTTTTCTATGTTTTTCTTTTATTTTAATAAGGTTAATAGAGGCTCTTCTGAAAATGCTTAATATATAATTTATTTTAGAATTGATCAATCCAAACTCTAGATATTCGCATTTCTAAATTTGAAGCGGGTCCAAAATGGCGGCTGTCTCCGTAAACTCCGATAAGTAGGTCAGAATTTATGGAGTCAGCCGAGCGTTTGTTTGAATGAAAGTTCCATAAGGATCAAAGAAATGTGAAGGAATTGTTGGACTGTCACATCACAATTACGTTGCAATTCTGTTTCGAACTAGAGTTTTAATCCGGGGTTTCCTCAAACGTCTACTATAATTGTTCTTGTCTGTATCTCAAAGTAAAAAAACGACATGACTACAAGTAAAAATACGATAACTACAACCTTTTGTTTTACACCACGGAAAAACTTATCCTAAACCATGGTTATAAGTAATAGCTTTTCAAGAAACTTGCCTGACTAAAGCAATCAATGTATAGTAATTATTACGTGGCCATTGTTTTTTTCCCCATGCAGGCTTGTGTCATATTAAATGAACAGAAAAAACAAAAATAAGAAAACCATTTTTTTTAAAGATTGTTTAATGAAAATGATTTAAATATTTTTTTCCTAAAAGTTGTTGTTATTGAACATAAATGTTATCAGATTCCTTGACCGTCGCAGGACGAGACATGTTTTTGGACGAAACATTCCAGTCTTTTCATGAATGTGTAACTAATCGGGATAGTCCACTTTGAGGGTAAACAGGAAAATAAAACTAGTAGAAAATCTTACCTAAATCACTGCTTTAGTGTTACTTATCCATACGATATATAATAAGTACAATATGATAAGTATACTTTCTCAAGCTCGATATTCAGGTTATAAGAACATACATTTTGAAATTTCATTGAAGCTATCACCATTCAATAGAAAATACATTCCAAAGGATAAGCGCGAATATTTACCCATGACGTTTCGCGCGAAATAATGAATCGTGATCAACCTTTCGTAGTAGCCAAATGGTCTGATGCAGAAGTACATATATAGAAGTGCAGAAAAAGATTACATGGACATGCCTGTATATGGAATTACATGAAATAAAAAGTTGAATACATAAAGAATAAAAGAAAGTAAACAGTATCATCAGAGAATGGCTAAAGACATCAACATGAAACTTGCTGAGGTGATAGAGAATCAGATGTAGATATATGGATCGACCATTAATTTTCGTCGTTCTTACTTCCGGTCGCAAACGGGAGTGAATTCAAAAATGTTAAATTTGCAACTTTTTTTGTTTTTCAATATTTTTCTCTGGGATTTACAGTGTTAATAGAGAGTCTTCTAGGAGTTTTATGTATGTTTTCATCTTTTTGATTGAAAAAGTTTTTTTTTTTATAAAATTCACTTCCCGTCGAGTGATTACCTGTCCTCAAAATTAGAATTTGTTCTCACAATATTGCTTCGCAACAGTAAACGACTGAAGTCTAAAATTTTCAGGTCTGATAGTCAGTCATCAGTTTATTTAAATCGCGAGAAAATCTTGTATCGCCGTACTTCCGGTCGTGACAGGAAGTGATCCAAAAAAGTGAATGGTTAATGGTAAGCTTTCTTGGACTTTCACGCTGAATTTCTTTTATTACTTTTTCAAAGTGAATTTTTGTTTTTATTTTCAGAATCGGACGGAAGACCTCTCATTGCTCGCAATGAGTTTCTAGTTATTATTATTAAGGTCTTCCGACTTCCTTCGGAAGACCTTATTGTTTTCCGTCTGTTTTCTATTATTATTATTATTATTATTCTTTTTTTCATAGTTATGGCGATATCTCAGCTGTGAGTGGGCAGATTTCAGAGATTTTTTCGCGGAAGATGCATCATGTAAATATCTCCAGACGTGTTTTTCATTTTTTCAAAATTCACTTCCGTTCGCGATTTTTGGGGAAATTTGTATTTTTTAAATGGCATTTTGTCCAGAATTTTTCTCGACAACGGCTAAAGATATGAAATTGAAACTCAATGAATAAATAGAACATCAAATTCCAATATGGGGAACGACCTTTATTTTTCGTTGTCGCCACTTCCGGTCGCAAACGGAAGTGAATTCAAAAAGTCCAATTTTTCAACTTTTTTGTTTTTCAATATTTTTCTTTAGGATTTACAGGGTATATAGAGTGTTTTACAAAAATTCTAAATATGTATTCAATATTTTGATGCGTGCATTTATTGCAAAGATATGACCCATCCAAACTTTGTCCCACTGTCTGGGGTTCGAATCCTGCTGGAGGTAGTTAATTTTTTTTTCTTTGTTTTTCTCTTTTTTTCAGTTGCTAATGACTTCTCTCTCTTTAAAAACATGTATGGTAGTTTTTGCTGATTTTTAAAAGCTTTTTTGTCAGAGATTCTGTAGAAAACCTTTCGACATATACTGAATATCTTTGCATCTATAATATGTCCTTCTAAAACTATTTTAAGGATTTCATTCTTGTCCCCAAAGCTTGACCCATTCAAAAGTTGTCACCCCTTTTGCAATAAAACCTTGTTATCGCTACTCCTCCGAAACCGTAAAACGTAGAGATTCCAAGCCTTCAGCAGTGTCTTCGACTCATTTAATACTCTCTTCATTCTATCATTGCAAAAGCATTCTTTGGTCCCTTGTATGAGTTACTGCCCCTGAAAGTTTATGCTGCTTACATTTAATGAACTTTTTTTAAAACGGTGTATCCTAGAGACATGGGACCAACTGCATCGGCATGTTTGACTTTGACCTTGAAATATAGGTCAAGATCAAAGTCATTTAAAAACATAAGAAATTCCTTATATATGTGTAAAATATAGCAATTCACCAAATGACCTTGAACTTTGACCTTGACCTTTGGCCTTGACATTGGGTCAAATGAAAAGTAAGGACATGCATCCAGCTCCAGTATCAGGTAAAAACATAAAAAGTAAAGATTTCCTTGTTTTGTTTTGTTTTGGTTTTTTGTTTTTTGTTTTGTTTTTTGTTTTTTGTTTGTTTGGTGTTTTTTTTTTTTGGAAATGACCTTGACCTTTGACCTTGACCTTTGATCTTGACCCAAAGGTCACAATCAGGCTGAAAGATGTGAAAGTAGTTACAATTCTTAGTTTAAAAGAGGCATAAAATAAATAATTCATTCCCCCCCCCCCTTCTTAAAAAAAAATCACATCAACAACAACGTAGAATATTTCTGTAAAATTCAAACCAGACCTCGGATCGACAACATATTTGGTACATATGTAGTATAGACCTCAGAGAAACTTTCTTGAGAGTTTTACGGTGAGTCTTATAAGTTTATAGAAGTCATGAAGTTTCACGGCAAGAACTACAAGTTCTGTTGTGTTTGAAATTAAAGTGCAGGTGAACGAAGAAATGATCTTAACCTTTTATCGGCTATTTCTTCAGATGTCGTTAGAAGCATTCGATTTTCCTGATATGATACGACATTTTAATACCAAGCATTCTCTCTTTCTTTTACATTTGGAATTTATTTGACTTTTATTTAGAATTAATCAGTTTCCAGAAATAGCGATTTTCGGTAGATTAAAAACAATTCTCGCTTTCATTGTCGTGTTTCCCTTCTAAAAATGCATGTTGGGAGTTTAATTTGTGCTACACATATTTAATTTAACCCAAAGAAATGCTTATTTAAATGTTTCATATTTATTTCAGGATATTCAGTCAGAAATGTTAAAATCCGAACCCGATCTTTTAAGCTTACAACAAAGCTATTTTCAAAAAATTCAGCATGCTCACAATATCGATGAATCGGGCTACAGTCCATTAATACATTTTCATTAGGGAACAGTGTTAACGTTTTTTCACGCACACCCGTCCCTTGTTATTTTATATACTGCTTTCAAGTTCAGGAACTATTTCCTTTTACGGAACTTCTTTCTTCGCCTACCGATTCTAAAAATATGCTTGTATTTATTCTATAGTCTTAAACAATTAACTTACTCAATTTTATCGGGATGTGTAGCGCAGTGGTTAGAGCACCTGCCTTTCAAACCAAGGGTTTTGAGTTCGATCCCAGCTGAAGGAGGATTTTTTTTTTTTTTTTTTTTTTTTTTTTTTTTTTTTTTTTCGGCCTAAACGACACGAAAACACTTAAAAAGGTGGAAAGGCCTCTAATTGTTCTCTGAACAATTAGTTTACTTGTTATTATTAAGGTCTTTCGATATATATGATAAGAGATGAATATGAAACTTGCTGAGGTGATAGAACATCAAATGTAGATATGTTGATCGACCATTATTTTCCGTCGTTCGTACTTCCGGTCGCAAACGGAAGTGAATTCAAAAATGTTAAATTTGTAACTTTTTTTGTTTTTCAATATTTTTCTCTAGGATTTACAGGGTTAATAGAGAGTTTTCTAAGAGTTCTAAGTATGTTTTTATCATTTTGATTGATGCATTTGTTGCAAAGATATGTAATACAAAGATAGATTACATGATCAGTACGTATTGGTCCCTGCTGACAAAGCATGTAACAACATTGTCTTTGTTTGTAAGACTCATTATATTAAATGTATTTTAGAGGAACTTGGATTTAATTCTACAAGTGGTAATCCAACTTACTCTCATAGTTCCCTTTCTAAGGAAGAACTTCTTCAAAATCATGTGTCAGTTTTGAATATTTTTAATATTCCAAACAACCAAAATGAATTCGAATTACTATATTTATATTGGATTCCGAAACTTCATAAAAATCCTTACAAACAAAGATACATAGCGAGATGGTACCACAAGCGAAGTGGTTAGCGTGTTCAATTTTTACGCGGGCGACCTGGACTCAATCCCCAGAATGTCTGGATTTTGTGTACCTTTTTTTCAGCATAATATTGGCTACCGGGAGCCAATTTAAAAAAATGATTTTTTCTATTTCAATACTTTTCTGTAATATTTGTAGGGTTAAGAGAGCCTCTTTTCAAAATACTAAATATATAATTTGTTTTCGTAATGATAAATCCAATCTCTAGATATTCATCATTTTCACTTTGAAGCGGGAGTCCAAATGGCGTAATGGTTAGCGCGTTGGATTTTCACGCTGACGACAAGGGTTAAATCTCAAGAGTGTCTGATTTTTTTTTTGTCCCCAGCTTTCACTGAAAGTGGGGGATATTAATTTGGTTCTGTCCGTCCGTCTGTATTTCTGTCTGTCTGTAACACTTTCTTTTCCGCGCGTTATCTCGAGAACCCTTTGAGGTTTCGCAATGAAATTTTATATCATAGCTCCCTAGGACCTCTCTCACCCCTCTCAAAGGGTCCCGCCCCTTTTTTCTTATTATTATTTATTGTATATTAAAAGTCGCTTGGCACTATTTTTAGCACAGGGGATGTGGAGAGTTATTACGTATAATACAGGTTGCCGGCGGACTTTATATTCTTATTACGTCTATTAGAACTGTTTAGTAAAAGATAAATTAGACACCATGTATTGTGTAAAATTTTGACAATATCGAACGTGAAAATAAACATTATATGTGACCTTCTGTTTGCATTTTATTTGCTACATAATCAAGTGCCTCCGTGGTCAAGGGGTATGACTCTGGCTAAGCACGTGAGAGGTGCCGGGTTCAAATCCCGGACGATCCCTTTTTTTAGGGAATTTTTTTTTGGATTCACTAAATGATAGTATTCAGCATGTGAAATGAAAAAGTTATGACGTCTGGCTTGTTCAAACTCATAAAATCATTATTACAGTGTGATAAATATTCTATATAAAAAGAATCTTCTATACACACATTAAAGAATAAGCAATCAAATCTTTATATCTATATTGGCATTTTTTATTTCCTTCAAAATACATGTATACATTTAATAACTCTTCAAATCCAGGGGGGTCCGACACCCCCTCCCCCCCCCAACTGCGCATGCTCTTCTTTTTTTCCCTAAGTGGGGGACACGAATTCTCTGAATTAGCTTGATTTATCACCTTTTTAGCTTGGATTTAAGTTTTCATTTCCAAAAGCGGACGGAAGACCTCTCATTGCTCGCAATGAGTTTCTAGTTAAGGTCTTCGGTCTCCACGGAAGACCTTATAGTGATTCTATTGTTTCTTATTAAGGTCTTCCGACTTCCTTCGGAAGACCTTATTGTTTTCCGTCTGTTTTCTATTATTATTAAGGTCTTCCGTCTCCAACGGAAGACCTTATTGTTTTCGTTCGGTTTCTTTTTCCCTATTATTAAGGTCTTCCGTCTCCAACGGAAGACCTTATTGTTTTCGTTCGGTTTCTTTTTCCCTATTATTATTATTATTATTATTATTATTATTCTTTTTTTTTCTTACCGATTTTGTGCACGCGAGTTCTCGGAAACGACTCGGTCGATTTTCATGAAACTTTCAGATCTGATAGATATTGATCTGAACCTTATTGGAAATTTTTTATATTGATGACGTCACTTCCGGTCGTGAGATATAGACAATTATCTGATTTTCAGAGGGTCGGATTGTCCTGGTAATCACTCCAAAACGAATAAAGATATATAGTTGAGATTTTCAGTGAAGGTAGAGGAGGGATTGTAGATATGCTTTTTTGCGTCCATATCTTTCCAGCGCAAAAGGCGCTAAAGCTCGCCTGGGCTCGAAAAATAGGCTCACAAACATCTCGCAAAATTTGACAAGTTTTCTATCATATCTTTATACCTGTAAATATTTTGTTAAAACATATATAACAAAAGTTGTGCAGAATGATAAGTGCTTTCATTTGATATCAAGAAAAAGGGGCTGACCCCTCAAGTAAGGGGCTCAGAGGGGCCAAAAGTCTTTCATCTATAACTTTTTAACGATCAATATTTTGTTATACATTACTGAAGCAAAAATGTTTATCTTAACAATTTACAACAATATATGATAAGATTCTGATCATATGTTACGTAATAAGGGGTCACAAGGGGCCAGAATGCTAAATCTTTGACGCTTTATATCTCGAAAAGGGGGAATATTTTGATAAGCAATATTGAACAAAAGATGGTCAGAATAATGTTCTAAACAATATGCACCCTTTCAATTTTTGTCAATCGGCCCCATTAAGGACTTGGAGGGGTGGCCCCTAAATATTTCCATTCAGCATATCTCCACAACGAAAAGAAATCTCTGTATAGTTGTTGAACAAAAAGTCTTCAAATTCTCGAGACCTTTCATTTGATATCAAGAACAGGGGGCTGACCCTTCAAATTAGGGAGTCAGAGGGGCCAAAAGTCTTTCATCTATAACTCTTTAACGATCAATAATCTGTAACACATCACTGAAGCAAAGATGTTTATCTTAACGTTTTGCAGCAATATATGATAAGATTCTGATCATATGTTACGTAATAAGGGGTCACAAGGGGCCAGAATGCTAAATCTTTGACGCTTTATATCTCGAAAAGGGGGAATATTTTGATATGCAATGCTGAACAAAAGATGGTCAGAATAATGTTCTAAACAATGTGCACCCTTTCAGTTTTTGTCAAACGGCCCCATTAAGGACTTGGAGGGGTGGCCCCTAAATATTTCCATTCAGCATATCTCCACAACGAAAAGAAATCTCTGTATAGTTGTTGAACAAAAAGTCTTCAAATTCTCGAGACCTTTCATTTGATATCAAGAACAGGGGGCTGACCCTTCAAATTAGGGGCTCAGAGGGGCCAAAAGCAATTCATCGATAGCTCTTTGATAATGTATATAAAATCAAAGGATTGAAATCTAATTAGGGAAGTCTATATATATTATTATCTTTTAACAAAGATCATGGTCAAAATCATATCTCATCTTATCGAAAAATCGGACGGAAGACCTACTCGTTGCTCGCAACGAGATCTCATCTAGTTATTATTATTATTCTTACCGATTTTGTGCACGCAAGTTCTCGGTAACGTCTTGGCCGATTTTCATGAAACTTTCAGATCTGATAGGTATTGATCTGAACCTTATTGGAAATTTTTTTCGTTGATGACGTCACTTTCCATCTCGAGATATTTAGGATTTTCTGATTTTCAGAGGGTCGGCCTGTCCTGGAAACTCCTCCGAAACGACTTAAGATATTGAGTCAAGATTTTCAGTGAAGGTAGGGGAAGGTTTGTAGATTTGCAGGCAGGTGTCCAAATCTCTCTAGCGCAAAAGGCGCCGAAGCTCGGTAGGGCTCAAAAAATGTCTCAGAAACATCTCACAAAATTTTACACCTTTTCTTTTGTATCTTCATACATGTTAAGAATTTGTTAAAACATATAGAAGAAAAGTTGTGCAGAATGATACGACCTTTCATTTGATATCAAGAAAAAGGGGCTGACCCCTCAAATTAGGGTGTCAGAGGGGCCAAAAGTCTTCAACCTATAACTCTTTAACGATCAATAATTTGTAATACATTACTGAAGCAAAGATGCTTATCTTAACGATTTACATCAATATATGATAAGATTTTGATCATATGTTACATAATAAGGGGTCACAAGGGGCCAGAATACTAAATCTTTGACGCTTTATATCTCGAAAAGGGGGAATATTTTGATAAGCAATACTGAACAAAAGATGGTCAGAATAATGTTCTAAACAATATGCACCCTTTCAATTTTTGTCAAACGGCCCTATTAAGGACTTGGAGGGGTGGCCCCTAAGTATTTCCATTCAGCATATCTCCACAACGAAAAGAAATCTCTGAATAGTTGTTGAACAAAAAGTCTTCAAAATCACAAGACCTTTCATTTGATATCAAGAAAAAAGGGCTGGCCCCTCAAATTAGGGACTCAGAGGGGCCAATAATCTTTCACCTATAACTCTTTAACGATCAATAATTTGTAATACATTACTGAAGCAAAGATGCGTATCTTAATAATTTACGACAATATATGATAAGATTCTGATTATATGTTATGTAATAAGGGGTCACAAGGGGCCAGAATGCTAAATCTTTGACGCTTTATATCTCGAAAAGGGGGAATATTTTGATAAGCAATACTGAACAAAATATGGTCAGAATAATGTTCTAAACAATATGCACCCTTTCAATTTTTGTCAAACGGCCCCAATAAGGACTTGGAGGGGTGGCCCCTAAATATTTCCATTCAGCATATCTCCAGAACGAAAAGAAATCTCTGAATAGTTGTTGAACAAAATGTCTTCAAAATCACAAGACCTTTCATTTGATATCAAGAAAAAGGGGCTGACCCCTTAAATTAGGGGCTCAGAGGGGCCAAAAGTCTTCAACCTATAACTCTTTAACGATCTATAATTTGTAATACATTACTGAAGCAAAGATGCTTATCTTAACTATTTACAACAATATATGATAAGATTCTGATCATATGTTATGTAATAAGGGGTCACAAGGGGCCAGAATGCTAAATCTTTGACGCTTTATATCTCGAAAAGGGGAAATATTTTGATAAGCAATACTGAACAAAATATGGTCAGAATAATGTTCTAAACAATATGCACCCTTTCAATTTTTGTCAAACGGCCCCATTAAGGACTTGGAGGGGTGGCCCCTAAATATTTCCATTCAGCATATCTCCATAACGAAAAGAAATCTCTGAATAGTTGTTGAACAAAATGTCTTCAAAATCACAAGATCTTTCATTTGATATCAAGAAAAAGGGGCTGACCCCTTAAATTAGGGGCTCAGAGGGGCCAAAAGTCTTCAACCTATAACTCTTTAACGATCTATAATTTGTAATACATTACTGAAGCAAAGATGCTTATCTTAACTATTTACAACAATATATGATAAGATTCTGATCATATGTTACGTAATAAGGGGTCACAAGGGGCCAGAATACTAAATCTTTGACGCTTTATATCTCGAAAAGGGGGAATATTTTGATAAGCAATACTGAACAAAAGATGGTCAGAATAATGTTCTAAACAATATGCACCCTTTCAATTTTTGTCAAACGGCCCCATTAAGGACTTGGAGGGGTGGCCCCTAAATATTTCCATTCAGCATATCTCCACAACGAAAAGAAATCTCTGAATAGTTGTTGAACAAAAAGTCTTCAAAATCACAAGACCTTTCAATTGATATCAAGAAAATGGGGCTGACCCCTCAAATTAGGGGCTCAGAGGGGCCAAAAGTCTTCAACCTATAACTCTTTAACGATCAATAATTTGTAATACATTACTGAAGCAAAGATGCTAATCTTAACGATTTACAACAATATATGATAAGATTCTGATCATATTTTATGTAATAAGGGGTCACAAGGGGCCAGAATACTAAATTTTTGATGTTTTATATCTCGAAAAGGGGGAATATTTTGAAAAGCAATACTGAACAAAAGATGGTCAGAATAATGTTCTAAACAATATGCACCCTTTCAATTTTTGTCAAACGGCCCCATTAAGGACTTGGAGGGGTGGCCCCTAAATATTTCCATTCAGCATATTTCGACAACGAAAAGAAATCTCTGAATAGTTGTTGAACAAAACGTTTTCAAAATCACAAGACCTTTCAATTGATATCAAGAAAATGGGGCTGACCCCTCAAATTAGGGGCTCAGAGGGGCCAAAAGTCTTCAACCTATAACTCTTTAACGATCAATAATTTGTAATACATTACTGAAGCAAAGATGCTAATCTTAACGATTTACAACAATATATGATAAGATTCTGATCATATTTTATGTAATAAGGGGTCACAAGGGGCCAGAATACTAAATTTTTGATGTTTTATATCTCGAAAAGGGGGAATATTTTGAAAAGCAATACTGAACAAAAGATGGTCAGAATAATGTTCTAAACAATATGCACCCTTTCAATTTTTGTCAAACGGCCCCATTAAGGACTTGGAGGGGTGGCCCCTAAATATTTCCATTCAGCATATTTCGACAACGAAAAGAAATCTCTGAATAGTTGTTGAACAAAACGTTTTCAAAATCACAAGACCTTTCAATTGATATCAAGAAAAAGGGGCTGACCCCTCAAACTAGGGGTTCAGAGGGGCCAAAAGCAATTCATCAATAGCTCTTTGATAATGTATATAAATCCAAGGATTGAAATCTAATTAGGGAAGTCTTTATATATTATTATCTTTTAACAAAGATCATAGTCAAAATCATATCTCATCTTATCGAAAAATCGGACGGAAGACCTACTCGTTGCTCGCAACGAGATCTCATCTAGTTATTATTATTATTCTTTATTTCATAGTTATGGCGATATCTCAGCTGTGAGTGAGCAGATTTCAGAGATTTTTTCGCGGAAGATGCATCATGTAAATATCTCCAGACGTGTTTTTCATTTTTTCAAAATTCACTTCCGTTCGCGATTTTTGGGGAAATTTGTATTTTTTAAATGGCATTTTGTCCAGAATTTTTCTCGACAACGGCTAAAGATATGAAATTGAAACTCAATGAATAAATAGAACATCAAATTCCAATATGGGGAACGACCTTTATTTTTCGTCGTCGCCACTTCCGGTCGCAAACGGAAGTGAATTCAAAAAGTCCAATTTTTCAACTTTTTTGTTTTTCAATATTTTTCTTTAGGATTTACAGCGTTTATAGAGTGTTTTACAAAAATTCTAAATATGTATTCAATATTTTGATGCGTGCATTTATTGCAAAGATATGACCCATCCAAACTTTGTCCCACTGTCTGGGGTTCGAATCCTGCTGGAGGTAGTTAATTTTTTTTTCTTTGTTTTTCTCTTTTTTTCAGTTGCTAATGACTTCTCTCTCTTTAAAAACATGTATGGTAGTTTTTGCTGATTTTTAAAAGCTTTTTTGTCAGAGATTCTGTAGAAAACCTTTCGACATATACTGAATATCTTTGCATCTATAATATGTCCTTCTAAAACTATTTTAAGGATTTCATTCTTGTCCCCAAAGCTTGACCCATTCAAAAGTTGTCACCCCTTTTGCAATAAAACCTTGTTATCTCTACTCCTCCGAAACCGTAAAACGTAGAGATTCCAAGCCTTCAGCAGTGTCTTCGACTCATTTAATACTCTCTTCATTCTATCATTGCAAAAGCATTCTTTGGTCCCTTGTATGAGTTACTGCCCCTGAAAGTTTATGCTGCTTACATTTAATGAGCTTCTTTTTTAAAACGGTGTATCCTAGAGACATGGGACCAACTGCATCGGCATGTTTGACTTTGACCTTGAAATATATGTCAAGGTCAAAGTCATTTAAAAACATAAGAAATTCCTTATATATGTGTAAAATATAGCAATTCACCAAATGACCTTGAACTTTGACCTTGACCTTTGGCCTTGACATTGGGTCAAATGAAAAGTAAGGACATGCATCCAGCTCCAGTATCAGGTAAAAACATAGAAAGTAAAGATTTCCTTGTTTTGTTTTGTTTTTTTTTTTTTTTGGAAATGACCTTGACCTTTGATCTTGACCCAAAGGTCACAATCAGGCTTAAAGATGTGAGTAGTTACAATTCTTAATTTATAAGAGGCATAAAATAAATAATTCATCCCCCCCCCCTTCTTAAAAAAATCACATCAACAACAACGTAGAATAATTCTGTAAAATTCAAACCAGACCTCGGATCGACAACATATTTGCTACATATGTAGCATAGACCTCAGAGAAACTTTCTTGAGAGTTTTACGGTGAGTCTTATAAGTTTATAGAAGTCATGAAGTTTCACGGCAAGAACTACAAGTTCTGTTGTGTTTGAAATTAAAGTGCAGGTGGACGAAGAAATGATCTAAACCTTTTATCGGCTATTTCTTCAGATGTCGTTAGTAGCATTCGATTTTCCTGATATGATACGACATTTTAATACCAAGCATTCTCTCTTTCTTTTACATTTGGAATTTATTTGATTTTTATTTAGAATTAATCAGTTTCCAGAAATAGCGATTTTCGGTATATTAAAAACAATTCTCGCTTTCATTGTCGTGTTTCCCTTCTAAAAATGCATGTTGGGAGTTTAATTTGTGCTACACATATTTAATTTAACCCAAAGAAATGCTTATTTAAATGTTTCATATTTATTTCAGGATATTCAGTCAGAAATGTTAAAATCCGAACCCGATCTTTTAAGCTTACAACAAAGCTATTTTCAAAAAATTCAGCATGCTCACAATATCGATGAATCGGGCTACAGTCCATTAATACATTTTCATTAGGGAACAAGGGAACAGTGTTAACATTTTCTCACGCACACCCGTCCCTTGTTATTTTATATACTGCTTGCAAGTTCAGGAACTATTTCCTTTTACGGAACTTCTTTCTTCCCCTACCGATTCTAAAAATACGCTTGTATTTATTCTATAGTCTTAAACAATTAACTTACTGAATTTTATCGGAATGGGTAGCGCAGTGGTTAGAACACCTGCCTTTCAAACCAAGGGTTTTGAGTTCGATCCCAGGTGGAGGAGGATTTTTTTTTTTTTTGCTTTTTTTGGCATTTTTCTTTTTTTCGGCCTGAACGACACGAAAACACTTAAAAAGGTGGAAAGGCCTCTAATTGTTCTCTGAACAATTAGTTTACTTGTTATTATTAAGGTCTTTCGATATATATGATAAGATATGAATATGAAACTTGCTGAGGTGATAGAACATCAAATGTAGATATGTTGATCGACCATTATTTTCCGTCGTTCGTACTTCCGGTCGCAAACGGAAGAAGTGAATTCAAAAATGTTAAATTTGTAACTTTTTTGTTTTTCAATATTTTTCTCTAGGATTTACAGGGTTAATAGAGAGTCTTCTAAGAGTTCTAAGTCTGTTTTTATCATTTTGATTGATGCATTTGTTGCAAAGATATGTAATACAAAGATAGATTACATGATCAGTACGTACTGGTCCCTGCTGACAAAGCAGGTAACAACATTGTCTTTGTTTGTAAGACTCATTATATTAAATGTATTTTAGAGGAACTTGGATTTAATTCTACAAGTGGTAATCCAACTTATACTCATAGTTCCCTTTCTAAGGAAGAACTTCTTCAAAATCATATGTCAGTTTTGAATATTTTTAATATTCCAAACAACCAAAATGAATTCGAATTACCATATTTATATTGGATTCCGAAACTTCATAAAAATCCTTACAAACAAAGATACATAGCGGGTTCCAGTATATGTTCAACCAAGCCTCTATCTTTACTCCTCACTAAGATATTAACAGTGGTGAAGGAGAAACTTCAAGAGTACTGTGCAACAATATATTCGAGAAGTGGTGTAAATCAGATGTGGATACTTAAAAATTCCAAGGAACTTTTGGAAAATTTGAAATCACAAGATTTTACCAAAATCAACAGCTTTAAAACTTACGACTTTTCAACTTTATACACAACCATTCCCCACGATAAATTAAAGTCCAGGCTTTTTGATATCATTGACAGCTGCTTTTTCAATAAAAATGGAACTCGTAAATATTCTTACCTTGTCATTGGTCATTTGCAAAATTATTTTGTTAAAAAACATTCTGATTGTACACACAAGTACTCTGAAGTTGACATTAAAAAGATGCTTGAGTTTCTGATTGACAATATCTATGTGGTTTTTGGAGACCAGGTCTTCCAACAATCTATTGGAATTCCCATGGGTACCAATTGCGCCCCGTTATTAGCAGACCTTTTTTTTGTATTCATATGAAGCAGAATTTGTCCAAAATCTTGTACGTGAAAAGAAGAAAACACTTGCTCTGGTCTTCAACTCGACATTTAGATATATCGACGACGTATTGTCAATTAACAATGGCTATTTCCATTCTTATGTCGATACGATATATCCTGGTGAACTTGAGATAAAAGATACTACAGAGTCTGAAACATCTGTTTCATATTTGGATATTTTACTTGAAAAAGATGTTAATGGTAATCTAACAACCAAGCTTTATGATAAACGTGATGACTTTAACTTTTCAATCGTCAACTTCCCTTACTTATGCAATATACCTTCATCACCTGCATACGGTGTATATATCTCTCAGTTGATTCGATACGCAAGAGCATGCTCTACGTATGTACAATTTCTAAAACGAGGTAAATTATTGACAAATAAGTTGATGAAACAAGAATATCAGCTGTCTCGTTTAAAGTCATCATTTCGTAAGTTCTATGGTCGATACAATGACCTTGTCAGCAAATACAATTTATCATTGAGTCAAATGCTGACTGACGTTTTTCATACTAATTGTTAGGCCATTATTTACACACTGAATTGTCGACGGATTTTTCCTTGATTTCCCGATCATGACAAGGAGCACACGGCGGAAGTGACCGGTCGGCAGGGGATGCTCACTCCTCCATGGCACCTGATCCCACCTCTGATGTTTGGAGGTCCATGTTTGCTCTGCTCCTATTTTGTATTGTTTAATGGACTTTTGAGCTTGAATACTGTTCGTTATCTCCATATCTTTCATATGACCGCATTTATTGCAAAGATATGACCGATCCAAACTTTCTCGTATTGTTGCGGGTTCGAATCCTGCTGGGGCGGGAGATTGTTTCTCTCTTTTTTCAGTTGTAAATGATATTTTTCTCTGTGAAGACATGTGTGATAGTTTTTGCTTATTTTTTAAAGCTTTTTTAGCAGATATTCTACAGAAATCCTTTAATAATCATGATCTATGTTGAAAGACTGTGTTACATAAACGCAAACAAAAAATACCTTCAATAAAGTATTAAATGAAGTGAGGTAGCACAGCGATCTGGAGAAAAGTTCGGTCGGAAGACCACTTGTTGCCCTAGCAACAAGAAACGCATCTAGTTATTATTATTATTATTCTTTTTTTTTAGACAAAATTTTGTGCACGCGATTTCTCGAAAACTATTCAACGAATTTCTTTGAAATTTTCAGGGATAAAAGGTCTTTATATGAAGTTTATATAAAATTCCGTTTTTTGGTAAATTCGGTTCCAGTGCCAAGTTATGGACAATTTTCTGATTTTAAAATGGAATTTTGTCCTTGGGTGTTCTCAAGAATGGCTGAAGATATGAACTGGAGACTTGTTAGAGATGATAGAACATGATTTCTAGATTGGAGAGGGCGCCTTTTCGTTCGTCGTCGGCACTTCCGGTTGCTACCAGAAGTGATCAAAGAAATCGTTAAATTTCAACTTTCCTTTTTTAAATTAATACTTACATCACCTTATTGCATCTCTTTTGTAGTTTTGAAATATGTTGGTCCCACCGGAAACAAAAACGTCAACTTCCGGTTATACGAGAAAAACTACATAATTTGAGTATTTTTCTTTCCCATTAATATCTTTTGTAGATAAAGTATTGAGAATGAATTTTGAATATGTTGTTCAGACTGCAAATGTCTAGAGTAAAGTCAAATATCTTTCAAAAATACATTTCCGGTCGCGTGTTTTTCTGTCCTCAAAATGAGAAGTTGTCTGAGCAAGATCTCGGAAACGGTAAGAGATTAAGACACCAGACTTATATGAGCAACAGACCTTAAGATGTAGCCAAAACCATTTGGGTTCAGAGCGTCAGCCGTTACTTCCGGTCGTCACAGGAAGTGATCAAAGAAATCGAAAATTTCAACTTTTCTTTTTTTATTTAAGAATTGCATAACTTTATTGCATCTTTTTCGCAGATTCGAAAGATGTTGGTCCTACCGGAAACAAAAACCACAACTTCCGGTTATAAGAGAAAAACTACAAAATTTGAGTATTTTACTTTCCTATAAATATTCTTTATAGATAATGTATTTGAAATGAATTTTAAATATGTTATGCAAGACTGCAAAGGTCTACAGTAACTTCAAATATCTTTCAAAAATTCACTTCCGGTTGCGTGTTTTTCTGTCCTCAAAAAGAAACACTGTCTGAGCGAGATCTCAAAAACAGGTAAAAGATTAAAACACCAAATTTTTATGAGTAGCAGACCTTGAGGAGTAGGCAAAACCATATTGGTTAAACACGTCAGTCGTAACTTCCGGTCGTCACAGGAAGTGATCAAAGAAATCAAAAATTTTAACTTTTCTCTTTTAAATTAAAGTTTGCATTACTTTATTGCATCTCTTTCGCTGTTTTGAAATATGTTAGATTCCACCGGAAACAAAAACGTCAACTTCCGGTTTTAGGTGATAAACTACGTTATTTCTATATTTAACTTTCTCATAAATATTGCTTATCGATAAAGTTCTTGAAATGTTTTTATGCATTTTGTAGATACTGCAAATGTATAGCGAAACGTCAGAGATTTTTTTTTTTATAAAATTCACTTCCGGTCTCGTGTTTACCTGTCCTCAGAATTAGAATTTGTTCTCACAATATTGCTCGGCAACAGTAAACGACTGAAGTCTAAAACTTTCAGAACTGATAGTCATTAATCAGTTTATTTGAATCGCGAGGAAATCTTGTATCGCCGTTACTTCCGGTCGTGACAGGAAGTGATGCAAAAAAGTGAATGGTTAATGGAGAGCACGTTGGATTTTCACGCTGACAACCAGGGTTAAATCTCCAGAGTTTCTGAATTTCTTTTATCACCTTTTCAGTTTGAATTTACGTTTTTTATATTCAAAATCGGATGGAAGACCTCTCATTGCTCGCAATGAGTTTCTAGTTAAGGTCTTCCGTCTTCACGGAAGACCTTATAGTGATTCTACTGTTTCTTATTATTATTATTATTATTATTTTTCATTTTTATTTTTCTGACCTTTTCAAATCGCGATATCTCAAAAACTACTCAATCATTTTCAGCTAAATTTTCAGGAATGATGTGTTATCTCATGCCATTTTGAAATATTGAAAAAGTTTGGAAAAATTCACTTCCGGTCAGGAATTATTACGATTTTTCACTTTTTCTACTAAAAATCTAGTCCGTGAATGTTCTCGGAAACTGTTAAAGGTAGGAGTCTGAAACTTTCAGGTATGATAGAAGGTGATTTGTAGATGTGTGATCGAAACATTTCGTGTGTCGTCGCCACTTCCGGTCGTCACAGGAAGTGATTAAAAAAGGGTAGTTTTTTGAACTTTTTTGTTTTTCATTTTTTTTTTTATGATATGTATAGGTTAAATAGAGAATCTTATCAGAATGCTAAATATGTAACTTATTCAAAAATGGATTAACCCGTACTTAGATATTTATTGCTTGCTACTATGATACGATGGTCTTTGATAGCGTAATGGTTAGCATGTTGAATTTTCACGCGGGGAACTCGTATTCAATCCCCAGAATGTCCAAATTTTTTCACACTATTGTTTGGGCTCAAATGTAATATTTTATTTATATTTAAAGTGGGGGGGGGGGGGTATGTCGTTCAACGTCAGAGCAATGGTGTTTGACTTCACAATGGCACTGTGTCTTTTTACTCCTTCATAAAGAGTTTGCAGTTAAATTTTGCACTATTCAAACCCCTAAATGTCCGATTTTTTTCACACTGTTGTTTGGGCTCAAATGTAATATTTTATCTTTAAAGGAAGGGGGGGGGGGGGCTATGTCGTTCAACGTCAGAGCAATGGTGTTTGACTTCACAATGGCACTGTGTCTTTTTACTCCTTCATAAAGAGCTTGCAGTTAAATTTTGCACTATTCAATCCCCAGAATGTCCGATTTTTTTCACACTGTTGTTTGGGCTCAAATGTAATATTTTATCTTTGAAAGGGGGGGGGGGCTATGTTGTTCAACGTCAGAGCAATGGTGTTTGACTTCACAATGGTACTGTGTCTTTTTACTCCTTCATAGAGAGTTTGCAGTTGAATTTTGCACTAATTAATGTGCATATGTCTGTGATATGACGAAATAAGGTAAAAATGTTAATGTAGCTAGGTACCTATGAAATTGAATCACAAATCGGAGATTTGTCAAATTATATTTTGAAAGTAGAATATATTATTTTCTCATCTTGATTGAATAAAAATAGCAATTTCAAATGAGAGGGAACTTCAATGACATTTATTTTAAGCAAGATCCGCCATAATTAAGAGCTCAAAGCGACTTAGCGGATAAAGGTATGGTTAATTAATGGTATACAGTGTATTAACACAATGAAATACATAAAAATCTGTATACTTGAAACAGTATGTGAAAAAATATGCTTTCACGTAAAGTGTCAATCATTTTGTTATGCCTGTGTGGTGCTGACTCAGGGAGGAGGGGGGGGGGGGGTAACCTGAAATGCATGAAATCGGGTAAAATAAAACAAAATAGTGTAGATACATGTAGGTCTTAAATTAAAAAAAAATATTTAACATAATTTTATATTTTGTACAATTATATGTGAGAATCTCAAAGTTTAAAGAAATCCACACAAAGATAGTTTGGAACGTATGTCCTCCCCCCTCCTTAAAATGATATCTCGTATTTTTTTCGTTCCAGTTTTGCAATATTTTCAAAATATAAACGTTTAATTATATTTTATGTATGATTGATTGATTGATTGATTGTATGTTGTTTTAAGTCCCATTCGAGAATTTTTCACTCATATAGAGACGTGACCACCGGTGAAGGGCTTCAAATTTAGACTTTTACTCGGCACTTAGGGCTATTGAGCAGTGAGGGATCTTTATCGTGCCAACACCTGCCGTGACACGGGGCCTCGGTTTTTAAGGTCTCATCCAAAATATCCGCAACTTTCACTTCAAAGTGCCGAGCGCATGGCGAAGGAACTATTTTTTGTATGAAGGTGTGACAGGGAATGCACAACATAACATATAGTTTAAAGAGGAATCAACATCTATGAAGACAGAGAAGGGACGGAAGACCTTCTTGTTGCCATGGCAACAAGGTTTCTAGTTATTATTATTATTCTTTTTTTTTTAGACAAAATTTTGTGCACGCGATTTCTCGAAAACTAATCAATGAATTTCCTTGAAAGTTTCAGGGATAAGAGGTCTTTATATGAATTTTATATAAAATTCCGTTTTTTTGGTAAATTCGGTTCCAGTGCCAAGTTATGGACAATTTCCTGATTTTAAAATGAAATTTTGTCCGCGAGTGTTCTCAAGAATGGCTTAAGATATTAACTGGAGACTTATTAGAGATGATAGAACACGATTTCTAGATTGGAGAGGGCATCTTTTCGTTCGTCGTCGGCACTTCCGGTCGCTTACGGAAGTGATCAAAGAAATCGTTAAATTTCAACTTTCTTCTTTAAAATCAATTCTTACATCACAATATTTGATCTTTTTTGTAGTTTTGAAATATGTTGGTCCCACCGGAAATAAAAACATCAACTTCCGGTTATAAGAGAAAAACAACATAATTTGAGTATTTTTCTTTCCCATTAATATCTTTTGTAGATAAAGTATATGGAATGAATTTTAAATATGTTATTCAGACAGCAAATGTCTAGAGTAACCTAAAATATCTTTCAAAAACTCACTTCCGGTCGCGTGTTTTTCTGTACTCAAAATGAGAAGTTGTCTGAGCAAGATCTCGGAAACGGTAAGAGATTAAGACACCAGACTTATATGAGCAACAGACCTTAAGATGTAGCTAAAACCACTTGGGTTAAGGGCGTCAGCCGTCATTTCCGGTCGTCACAGGAAGTGATCAAAGAAATAGAAAATTTCAACTTTTCTTTTTTTATTTAAAAATAACATCGCTTTATTGCATCTTTTTCGAAGATTCGAAAGATGTTGGTCCCAACGGACACAAAAACGACAACTTCCGGTTATAAGAGAAAAACTACATAATTTGAGTATTTTACTTTCCTATGAATACTCTTTATAGATAATGTATTTGAAATGAATTTTAAATATATTATTCAGACTGCAAAGGTCTGAAGTAACCTCAAATATCTTTGAAAAGTTCACTTCCGGTCACGTGTTTTTCTGTCCTCAAAACGAAAAATTGTCTGAGCGAGATCTCAAAAACAGGTAAAAGATTAAAACACCAAATTTTTATGAGTAGCAGACCTTGAGGAGTAGGCAAAACCATTTTGGTTAAACGCCTCCATCGTAACTTCCGGTCGTCACAGGAAATGATCAAAGAAATAAAAAAAAAACTTTTCTTTTTTAAATTAAAGTTTGCATCACTTTATTGCATCTCTTTCGCTGTTTTGAAATATGTTAGATTCCACCGGAAACAAAAACGTCAATTCCGGTTTTAGGTGATAAACTACGTTATTTCTATATTTAACTTTCTCATAAATATTGCTTATCGATAAAGTACTTGAAATGTTTTTATGCATTTTGTAGATACTGCAAATGTATAGCGAAACGTCAGAGATTTTTTTTTTATAAAATTCACTTCCGGTCTCTTGTTTACCTGTCCTCAGAATTAGAATTTGTTCTCACAATATTGCTCGGCAACAGTAAACGACTGAAGTCTAAAACTTTCAGAACTGATAGTCAGTCATCAGTTTATTTGAATCGCGAGGAAATCTTGTATCGCCGTTACTTCCGATCGTGACAGGAAGTGATGCAAAAAAGTGAATGGTTAATGGAGAGCACGTTGGATTTTCACGCTGACAACCAGGGTTAAATCTCCAGAGTGTCTGAATTTCTTTTATCACCTTTTCAGTTTGAATTTACGTTTTTTATATTCAAAATCAGACGGAAGACCTCTCATTGCTCGCAATGAGTTTCTAGTTAGGTCTTCCGTTTTCAACGGAAGACCTATAGTGATTCTACTGTTTCTTATTATTATTATTATTCTTATTTTTTTGACTTTCTAATTTTGTGCACGCGATTTCTCGTAGACTATTGGAAGGATTTACACGAAATTTTCGGGAAAGATGTGTCGTAAAATGAACTTGATCTATCTGAGAGAAAATTTCGAAATTCACTTCCGGTGCCAAGTTACGAACCATTTTCTGAATTTAAAATGACATTTTGTCCGCGGATAATCTCAAGAACGGTAAAAGATATCAATGTGAAACTTTCAGGGATTATAGATCGTAATAAATACTAGCCGGGACGTGACCTTTCGTTCGTCGTCAGTACTTCCGGTCGTTACCAGATGCAAATTTAAAAAGTTGAATTTTTAAACTTTTTTGATTTTCAATATTTTTCTTTGATGGAAGTAGTGTAAAAAAAAGGCCCCTCTGAAAATACTTAATATACAATTTGTTTTCAAATAGATAAATTCAAACTCTAGATATTCGCATTTTAAAATTTGAAGCAGGTCCAAAATGGCGGCTGTCTCCGTACACTCCGACGAGCAGGTCGACACTCGGAGCTCCTCGGGTGGCTCGTACCTCGCACACTAACCTCGGACGTCAACGGTGTTCTACCATGTTGCTGATGTATTTGTATGTTTGTATGGAGCGTAGCGGAGTCAGCCCGAGGATTGCCGATTGGAATGTTGGAGTATTTCAGAGACAGCCGAGTGTCTTGTTAAACAAAACTACCATAAGGATCAATGCAATATGAAGGAATTGTTGGATCTTTCAGATTATGAAATGGATAATCTGTCTTTGAAAACATAAATACTCTGACCTCCAAATGCAATAAAATGAGTAATTTGTACGGTACATACAATAATATATAGGAGAATGGAGACCATTCAATAGAACATACATTTCAAAGAAAAGGCGCGAAGATTTACTCGTGACATAATGTATCGTGACTTCTTTCATAGTAGAAAAATGGTTTGATGCAGAAGTGCAGAAAGAGATTACACGGACACTTTTGTATGAAATACAGGTATATGGAATTGCATGGAATAAAAAATTGAATACACAAAGAATGAAGGAAGTAAACAGTATCATCAGTTCATCAGTAATAGATTATTTGTTATTGTTTAAACTCAAGTAACGAATTTCGATGTGAATCTGCTTGCTCAAAATTTGGCTAGCTAGCTCTCTTTCTATAATTCCGCACTATATAAAAAAAAAATTTTAACCTCACTGACTCTCGTTACTTCAGGCAATGATACAAAGTAAACATCGATGATGGCTGGTAAAATTGCGCTGGTGTAGTGGTCTCCATATTGAATTTTCACGAAGGCGATCTGGGTTTAATCCCGAATTGGTTTGCTTAAATTTACGTTTTCAACTTTATAAATGATGTTGAGTGTTTTTTGTTTTTTGTTTTTTTTTTGTTAGAGATGATAGAACATGATTTCTAAATTAGCGAAGGGACCTTTTCATACGTCGTCGTTAGTTCTGGTAGCTTCCGGAAGCGAATTTAAAAAATCGGTTTTTCAACTTCAATATTTTTCTGTAATATTTGTAGAGTTAAGAGGGCCTCTTTTTGAAATAATAAATATATAATTTGTCTTCGAATTGATAAATCCAAACTCTTGATATTCATCATTTACACTTTGAAGCGGGAGTTGAAATGGCGTGTTGGTTAGCGCGTTGGATTTTCACGCTGACGACCAGGGTTAAATCTCGACTGTCTGATTTTTTTTTTCCACTTTTTCAACTTGAATTTACATTTTTATTTTCAGAATCGGACGGAAGACCTCTCATTGCTCGCAATGAGTTTCTAGTTATTATTATTATTATTATTATTATTATTTTGACTTTCTAATTTTGTGCACGCGATTTCTCAAAGACTATTTGATGGATTTACATGAAATTTTCAGGAAAGATGTGTCGTAACATGAACTTGATCTATCTGAGAGAAAATTTTGAAATTCGCTTCCGGTGCCAAGTTAAGGACCATTTTCTGAATTCAAAATGACATTTTGTCCTCGGATAATCTCAGGAACGGTAAAAGATATCAATGTGAAACTTTCAGGGATTATAGATAGTGATAGGTACAAACCGGGACGTGACTTTTCGTTCGTCGTCGGCACTTCCGGTCGTCACAGGAAGTGATTAAAGAAATCGTAAAATTTCAACTTTGCTTTTCTAAGTCAATTCTTATATCACATTACTGCATTTCTCTTGTAGGTTCGAAATATGTTGATCCCACCGGAAACAAAAACGTCAACTTCCGGTTATAAGAGAAAAACTACATAATTTGAGTATTTTTCTTTCCCATTAATATCCTTTGTAGATAAAGTATTTAAAATGAATTTTAAATATGTTATTTAGACTGCAAATATCTAGAGAAACGTCAAATATCTTTGTAAAATTCACTTCCGGTCGCGTGTTTTCCTTTCCTCAACATGAGAAGTCTGAGCAAGATCTCGGAAACGGTGAGAGATTAAGACACCAAACTTATACGAGCAACAGACCTTAAGATGAAGGCAAAACCATTTGGGTTCAGAGCGTCAGCCGTCACTTCCGGTCGTCACAGGAAGTGATCAAAGAAATCGAAAATTTCAACTTTTCTTTTTTTAATTAAAAATTGCATCACTTTATTGCATCTTTTTCGCAGATTCGAAAGATGTTGTCCCACCGGAAACAAAAACGACAACTTCCGGTTATAAGAGAAAAACTACATAATTTGAGTATTTTACTTTCCCATAAATATTTTTTTCTAGATAAAGTATTTGAAATGGAATTTAAATATGTTATTCAGACTGCAAATGTCTAGAGTAATCTTCAATATCTTTCTAAAATTCACTTCCGGTCGCATGTTTTCCTGTCCACAAAATGTGAAGTTGTCTGAGCGAGATCTCAAAACCAGGTAAAAGATTAAAACACCAAACGTTTATGAGTAATAGACCTTGAGGAGTAGGCGAAACCATTTGGGTTAAACGCGTCAGTAGTCACTTCCGCTCGTCACAGGATGTGATCAAAGAAATCTTAAAAGAATTAACTTCTCTTTTTTAAATTAATGCTTCCATCACTTTATTGCATCTCTTTCACTGTTTTGAAATATGTTAAATTCCACCGGAAACAAAAACGTCAACTTCCGGTTTTAGGAGATAAACTACTTTATTTTGATATTTAACTTTCTCATAAATATTGCTCATCGATAAAGTACTTGAAATTACTTTATGTATGTTGTATATACTGCAAATGTCTAGAGAAAAGTCAGAGATTTTTATAAAATTCACTTCCGGTCTCGTGTTTACCTGTCCTCAAAATTAGAATTTGATCTCACAATATTGCTCGGCAACAGTAAATGACTGAAGTCTAAAACTTTCAGGACTGATGGTCAGTCATCAGTTTATTTGAATCGTGAAAAAATCTTGAATGTATCGCCGTTAATTCCGGTACTTCCGGTCGTGACCGGAAGTGATGTAAAAAAGTGAATGGTTAATGGAGAGCACGTTGGATTTTCACGCTGACAACCAGGGTTGAATCTCCAGAGTGTCTGAATTTCTTTTATTTCTTTTTCAGCTTGAATTTTCGTTTTTATTTTCAGAATCGGACGGAAGACCTCTCATTGCTCGCAATGAGTTTCTAGTTATTATTATTATTCTTTTTTTTTTAGACAAAATTTTGTGCACGCGATTTCTCGAAAACTATTCAATGAATTTCCTTGAAATTTTCAGGGATAAGAGGTCTTTATATGAATTTTATATAAAATTCCGTTTTTTGGTAAATTCGGTTCCAGTGCCAAGTTATGGACAATTTCCTGATTTTAAAATGAAATTTTGTCCGCGAGTGTTCTCAAGAATGGCTTAAGATATTAACTGGAGACTTATTAGAGATGATAGAACACGATTTCTAGATTGGAGAGGGCATCTTTTCGTTCGTCGTCGGCACTTCCGGTCGCTTACGGAAGTGATCAAAGAAATCGTTAAATTTCAACTTTCTTCTTTAAAATCAATTCTTACATCACAATATTTGATCTTTTTTGTAGTTTTGAAATATGTTGGTCCCACCGGAAATAAAAACGTCAACTTCCGGTTATAAGAGAAAAACAACATAATTTGAGTATTTTTCTTTCCCATTAATATCTTTTGTAGATAAAGTATATGGAATGAATTTTAAATATGTTATTCAGACAGCAAATGTCTAGAGTAACCTAAAATATCTTTCAAAAACTCACTTCTGGTCGCGTGTTTTTCTGTACTCAAAATGAGAAGTTGTCTGAGCAAGATCTCGGAAACAGTAAGAGATTAAGACACCAGACTTATATGAGCAACAGACCTTAAGATGTAGCTAAAACCACTTGGGTTAAGGGCGTCAGCCGTCATTTCCGGTCGTCACAGGAAGTGATCAAAGAAATAGAAAATTTCAACTTTTCTTTTTTTATTTAAAAATAACATCGCTTTATTGCATCTTTTTCGAAGATTCGAAAGATGTTGGTCCCACCGGACACAAAAACGACAACTTCCGGTTATAAGAGAAAAACTACATAATTTGAGTATTTTACTTTCCTATGAATACTCTTTATAGATAATGTATTTGAAATGAATTTTAAATATATTATTCAGACTGCAAAGATCTGAAGTAACCTCAAATATCTTTGAAAAGTTCACTTCCGGTCACGTGTTTTTCTGTCCTCAAAACGAAAAATTGTCTGAGCGAGATCTCAAAAACAGGTAAAAGATTAAAACACCAAATTTTTATGAGTAGCAGACCTTGAGGAGTAGGCAAAACCATTTTGGTTAAACGCCTCCATCGTAACTTCCGGTCGTCACAGGAAATGATCAAAGAAATAAAAAAAACTTTTCTTTTTTAAATTAAAGTTTGCATCACTTTATTGCATCTCTTTCGCTGTTTTGAAATATGTTAGATTCCACCGGAAACAAAAACGTCAATTCCGGTTTTAGGTGATAAACTACGTTATTTCGATATTTAACTTTCTCATAAATATTGCTTATCGATAAAGTACTTGAAATGTTTTTATGCATTTTGTAGATACTGCAAATGAACAGAGAAACGTCAGAGTTTTTTTTTTTTTATAAGATTCACTTCCAGTCACGTGTTTACCTGTCCTCAGAATTAGAATTTGTTCTCACAATATTGCTCGGCAGCAGTAAACGATTGAAGTCTAAAACCTTCAGAACTGATAGTCAGTAATCAGTTTATTTGAATCGCGAAGAAATCTTGTATCGCCGTTACTTCCGATCGTGACAGGAAGTGATGCAAAAAATTGAATTGTTAATGGTTAGCACGTTGGATTTTCACGCTGACAACCAGGGTTAAATCTCCAGAGTGTCTGAATTTCTTTTATCACCTTTTCAGCTTGAATTTACGTTTTTATTTTCAAAATCGGATGGAAGACCTCTCATTGCTCGCAATGAGTTTCTAGTTTTTTGTTTGTTTTTTTTTTTTTTTTTTTGTTAGAGATAATAGAACATGATTTCTATATTGGCGAAGGGACCTTTTCATGCGTCGTCGTTAGTTCCGGTCGCTTGCAGAAGCAAATTTAAAAAATTGATTTTTTCATCTTCAGTATTTTTCTGTAATATCTGTAAGGTTAAGAGAGCCTCTTTTCAAAATACTAAATATATAATTTGTTTTCGAATTGATAAATCCAAACTCTTGATATTCGTCATTTTCACTTTGAAGCGGGAGTTGAAATAGCGTAATGGTTAGCACGTTGGATTTTCACGCTGACGACCAGGTTTAAATCTCCAGAGTGTTTGTTGAATTTTTTTTTTCACATTTTCAGCTTGAATTTACATTTTTATTTTCAAAATCGGACGGAAGACTTCTCATTGCTCGCAATGAGTTTCTAGTTATTATTATTTTTCTTCCTGGGTACTTTTTTGTCCGTGAGTGATCTCCGAAACTATACATCCGATTGAGTTGAAACCTTTTTAGGGTAAATAGGAATGTTATGTAGATTTGCGGAACGAAGGTCATTTTGCGCGCACGTGCATGCACGTGCGTGCGCGTGCAATGAGTAAAATGACCAATATACTTGATATAGCCATAACTTTTATATCTTTTGATGAAATACTTTGATACTCAGAATATAAGGATATATTAATAGTGTAGACAAGATGACATGGTCAGAATGCATATGCATGCACGTGCGCGCATGCGCATTGATTGAAATAAGCAATACAATTGATATAGACTTAACTCGGACATTTTTTGATGAATTGCTTTGACACTCAGAATATAAATATATATTAAAAGTGTAGACAAGAAGACTTGATCAGCGCACACATGCATGTACCTGCGTACACGTGCGTGCGCGTGCAATGAGTAAAATGACAAACATACTTGATATAGCCATAACTTTCATATCTTTTGAGGAAATGCTTTGATACTCAGGATATCAGGATATATTAATAGTGTAGACAAGATGACATGATCAGCGCGCACATGCATGCATTTGCATGCACGTGCGTGCGCGTGCAATGAGTAAAATGACCAATATACTTGATATAGCCATAACTTTTACATTTTTTGATGTAATACTTTGATACTCAGAATATATAGACATATTATAAATGTAGACAAGACGACATTGTCAACATGCATATGCTTGGCTCGTGCGCGCGCATGCAATGCTAAAATGACCAATATACTTGATATAGCTGTAACTTTTATACTTTTTGATGAAATGATTTGATACCAAAAATATGTAGATATATTAATAGTGTTGACAAGATGACACGGTCATCATGGACGTGCATGCACGTGCGCGCGCGTGCAATGCGTAAAATGACAGATATACTTAATATAGCCGAATTTCTTTTATCTTTTAATGAAATTTGAATATAAAGATTTATTAAAAGTGTAGACAAGTTGACATGGTCATTTTGTACATGCATGCCCGTGCATAACCATAACTTTTACATTTTTTGATGTAATGCTTTGATACTCAGAATATATAGACATATTATAAATGTAGACAAGACGACATTGTCAATATGCACATGCATGCACGTGCGCGCGCATGCAATGCTGAAATGAGCAATATACTTGCAATTGATATAGCTGTAACTTTTATACTTTTTGATGAAATGCTTTGATACTCAAAATATGTAAATATAATAATAGTGTTGACAAGATGACACGGTCATCATGGACATGCATGCACGTGCGCGCTTGTGCAATGCGTAAAATGACACATATACTTAATATAGCCGAATTTTTTTTTCATCTTTTGATGAAATTTGAATATAAAGATGTATTAAAAGTGTAGACAAGTTGACATGGTAATTTTGTACATGCATGCCCCTGCGCGCGCGTGTAATGCGGGAAAAAAAACAATATACTTGATTGCCTTATTTAATGAACCTTACAGGGAATAAGACACCAAAAGGAAGTTGGGGAGCGTTTGGTGAACATCTGTAACGGTCCCCGTTACAATTAATACTAGTTTGATTTTGCTTTATCCAACTCGTTGAATAGGTGTGTATTCGCTCGGCAAGCCTTGCGAATATGTACACCATTCAACTCGTTGGATAAAGTAAATATCAAATCACACAATATAGATATCCCTCTCTCTTTCCCCCTCTCTCTCTCTCTCTCTAATCGAATTCACTAGGGAAAATGTTGATTATAATGTAGTTAATTCATGTAAAGACTGTAGTTTCAGATTAATTAAAATTTTTTTGTTTTGTTTTTTTTTCCCTCCAGAAAGTATGGGATTTATTTCTCAACACCGAAGACTTGTATTGGTGTTTGTTTGCTTTCTTCAAGTTAACTTTATATACTTACTCGAAGAAGATCGTCTTACACTGGTAAGCAGGTACTTTGTTTAAGTATCGTTAAAGTTAAGGATATGAACAATATTTCTATAAATTTACTCAGCAAAATATAGAAACTCAAAAGGAACAGTTTTTTTTCTTTTTTATTTGCCCATACTGTACATGCTGTATCTGATAACACTTGTTCAAAAAATAATATTTTTAAGTTTTAAGGTATCAAAGAAGAGTTGAAAGGAAAACGTTATCAGTGTGGCGCATTAATGAAACAGTTTTCCGTCAATTTTTTTGACACTTCGTTCAAAGAAAACGAAATTTAGATTTATTTCTTATTGTTTTAAATTGATCTTTCAATGATGATTCAACAAGATATGGAAAACGTATGACTCCCCAACATATAGTTTATTTTTGATATGTTTGACCTACATATTCAAACGTCGAGTTATATACATAACGAACAAACAGCGTTCAGAACTGAATATTGTCGTGAAATGACTTGCATGTACCAGTTGTATTATTTCTTTTAGCTATATTTGTTTGGGTATTCAGTAATTTGAATTTCCATCGGTACGCTGGTATTTAACGAGGCCGAGTCTAATTATTTCTACCCTAGAGATTTTGATGAATTTTCTTAAATTAATTTTTACTATTATATTTATTGTTCTAAGATTAATTAAGGATGTACAACACACCTACTCCAAAAATTTCCTGTTGTTCAATTTTCGCTATTTTTGTATATCTAATACATGACAATATCTGCTATATGTATGTACATTTTGGTCAAAATAGTTCGAACCGAATTTGGACAGGAAGTTCCTAAAGTAACGCCCCTTTGGCTGATCACGAGTACAAAAAAATTTCAACCAACTAACTATAAAATCCCTTATTTTGAAATATTTATAATAAGGTAAGCCTAGCTGTCAAAATTTGCTGAATCGTTCGTTTAACTATTAAACACACAAACAAAGTGATTTTGTAGAGGTACACTTCGAGAAAAACGATTTTGAAGCATTTAAACTGAAAAACTATGGTTCATTTTTGCATTGAAAAATGCTTGATTTTCAAATGAAATATTTTTTTATGAAAAATTCTGTCGTTTAATTTTGAAAAAAAATTAATTCTTGTAACTGATGATCAAAATGTTCTTGATAATTTTTGGAAAATTTTTTAAACGACGCGTTTTGAATTTATAGCGGAAAATCTCCCCTCCCCCTATCTCCGTAAGTTACGTTTCTAACACGGCTTGGCCAAGATCAGGTGCCCATACCCAACTAAATGATGTTATATAGATGTAACTCTTTATAGTTACATCTAATCTAAATGTCTTTTGTTGCATTGCAAAGATCAGAATGAGAACTTTCCATTGGTATATAATATCATATATATAGTTTTGCAGTTTTGAAAAAAAAACAACAGAATAAAGTCAAAGATTCATAATTTTTGAAGTGTTATCCTGTTGCACTTGATTTTTTACATTTTAAATAATGGTTAATTACATCGTTTAAAGTCATCATTTCGTAAGTTCTATGGTCGATACAATGACCTTGTCAGCAAATACAATTTATCACTGAGTCAAATGCTGACTGACGTTTTTTATACTAATTGTTAGGCCATTATTTACACACTGAATTGTCAGCGGATTTTTCCGTTATTTCCCGATCATGACAAGGAGCACACGGCGGGTGTGACCGGTCGGCAGGGGATGCTCACTCCTCCATGGCACCTGATCCCACCTCTGATGTTTGGAGGTCCGTGTTTGCTCTGCACCTATTTTGTATTGTATAATGGACTTTTGAGCTTGAATGCTGTTCGTTACCTCCATATATTTCATTCCAAAATAAATGTACTTTATTATAGAAAATTCATTCTGGTTAAGTTTATTTTTACAGAAAAGAAAAAGGATAAAAATTGTGGAAATTATGAATAAATGTTTGCAGATATACCTTTGTTATATAATTTAAGATTTATCAATGTTTGAATAAATGCATAATTTCTATCAAAAAAAGAGCAAATATATTATGTTTAAATTTTTTTATCTAACTTAAGAAAAAAAGTACTTTTAGAAAATTATAGTGGTTATATTGTAAAATGTCTGCGCATTTTATATTTTATTTTCCATACTGGTCTAATATATTGTATAGTCCGTAGCCCCATATTTCATTATAGTTTGTTTTCAACAAAAGAATGTAGAATTAATCATGCTCTTGTTTAATATTTTCACAGTTATCATTAAAGTAAAAAAAACAGTAATGAATAGCTTTTGCGACTAACACCAAAAGAAGTTATAGAAGAATGATTGGTGTCCGTAGCCCTGTATAGTCCGTAGCCCGAATGTAACAATTTCCAGAAAAGTCATATACATTATTGATACAATAACTACAATACAAAAATATGTTTATTAGAACAAATGCAATGTTTTAAAATACAAATACCACTGTAATTAAAAATGAAATATCTGAAAATTAACATTTTTCAACTTATGGCTTGCTTCTGTAGTCTGTCCTGTTATGTTTGTGGTCACAACATATTTCTAAATATACATGATAAAGTTTTCCTTCTTGTGATACATATTATCAATCCATTTACAATGATTAGCATTGGAATATTTTTAAAAAGATATTTAGCCACACAAATCCTACTTACAAAAGGGCTATGGACTCTACAAATAAATTTAGCAAATTTACAGACCATATAACCGTACTTTTGGATTAGCAAGAGATTTTTTTCCTATTTGTATCTACTGCAAAATGGGGATTTAATGGTTTATTAGTTCTCATCGACCAGTCTTAACATCTCATTGTGGGATTTGATCCCAAAACATAAGGATCAACTCTTTACTTTGCAATTTAGAACAAAGTGAGGCCTTTACTCTTATAATTTCGCCACCCAATCTACTTGTCACTGAATTGTTAATTTGAAAAAAAGCATTGATTCTTTATGGGTAAATATTGTACTTTTATGTTTTTTTACTTCAAATGGTCAATCATGTTTGCAATTTTTTTTTTGTATTACACCATATGATTATGAAAAATTATATATATTGATACAACTTTTGAATGACCATCTTGAGTTATATGCATTACATTAAATCGAAAAAAATATGAAGCAATATAGTCCGTAACCCCCCCCCCCCCACACACACACACACACACATCATGCCTTAAATTGATTTAATTTCAGCTCCTGTTGCTTTAATTCATTATAATTTGAACACCAATTATGCTTTGATTAGTTGAACTGGAATTTCATTTGGCATTGAAAGTAAAAAGTACTTAAGACAATCGATTTTTAAGTATGGTATTATAAATACTCAAACTAAGTGGTGTGAACTGTTATAGAAAACCAATTAATAAAAAAAAAATTGCCCAAAATTGAATTAAACAATTATATTTTCTTTAAGTTGATTGTCAACAATAGAGATATCTAACGGTATAGTCCGTAGCCCCATGCTCACATGAAATTCATCCTTCTTAGATGCTAAATTAAAGCTCATTCTTGGTCTTTAGATTGCTTTTAACAATATTTTATTATAAAATCATCAATAACATGTAATTCTGACATGTATTATTTTGTTCTGACTATTTATAGTTTACTCTTATTGTGAATTTATATAAATTTTTTGTTTTATTTTGTTAAATTTCACAGGATTTTGTAAAAATTGATTTAATATCCAAATGAAAGGATTTATTAAACACGTGTGAACTCCACGATGATAATTTTAACAAATATTTACTGAAAAAAGCAACAATATTTCTATGGTCTCTCATTTAATGAAAATACTATTATGTATAGTCCGTAGCCCAATGTCTCAAAATAGTCAATCAAAAATATCTGACACAGTTTTTCTCTGAGTATTACAAAATATGTTTGAAATTTTCATCCCCATATATATATACAGTATCTTTAGAAAAAATTCCAAGTACTTTAATGTATTTTTATTTCAAATGTCCAAATATTAATAGTAGAAAAACTCTCAAAGATTAACAAATTTACCCATGTCCTTTATATACGGTAACATTTAAATGGAAATGAATTATGTGATTTTTTTGCTCAGACAATATTTTGTGAAGAGTTTGTATTTGAATTATACTTTTTTTGTTAAGTTGAATATGATAAAGGTAAATGTTATGCTTGAATATGTATAGTCCGTAGCCCCCTTGGGTCTCTGCATAGTAAGAGTGAAATCTTTTTAACCGCTTGACAGAAATGGACAAAAATTTCAGACAATCTGCCAAAAGGATGTAGTGTTACATAGAACATACTTGTAATACATTTCATTTGACTTCATTTTTTGTTAATCTGCAACCAACATTGGCACCTGATCTTGGCCAAGCCGAACAGCGTCTTTCAGACTTGGGACGAAAGCAATGCTATGATTCTACAAATACAAATTCCTAGCTGGAAAATATCTTTTACTTAAAAAAGTAATGTACATTCTCTTTATCACAAATATAAAACTTTACATCTGCATTAAAACGAAGATAAATAAACAATTTCTGAAATTTTAAGACCCCCCCCCCCTCCATTCTTCTCTGCAATGCAGGGCATTCGAGCTTGAAAAAAAAAAACATCGGGTACGTCTGCATAATATATATATAATTGGCATATTGAACTCCTAAAGTAAATTGTAATGTCCTTCATTCGTGTATACAGATTAAATATTGACTACTAATATTTTTTGTTATTCTAAATATTTTTTTTTAATATTTATAATTAGTTTAACTACTTTTTTAATGATTTGATAACCACGTGTCCGGTTTGGAGTTCATGCACACAGGTGCAGTTTCAAACCTTTATATGACTTCTACTTGCATTGAATATTATTTTTAAGTGAACCAACAGTGATGTATGTACAACTCTCTTGTGATGAAAATGGAATATATGTACATATTATATAGGTTTAAATTATTTCTGTTTTGTAACGAGAGGGGTGCTCCCTCCCCCCTCCCCACCCCACCCCGATATTGTATCCTTCTGTTGTTTCAATAAATGGAAATGATGTATTCGTCCATATTAACTTCAATTGTACCAAATTGTAAATTATTTATCAATATTGAAATTATTCATGTGCCTGAATCATCTACAGTGTTATCATCTACATTGGTATCAATCGTTTTGTTTTTATTCGAGGAATTTCGAACTGAAACTGTTTACAGTAAAAGATTTTCTCAATGGGGTGCAACCGTTGTATTAATTTCTGTAAATAATTTTTCACTGTTGATACTTATTTAATTTGTATAAACTTTGGCTTTCAATTCTTGTGTTCCTTGCAACACACTGTAAATTAATGTATCTGTGTATTTGTGAGAGAAAAAAAAAACCCCATAATTCTTCGCGATCGGAAAACAGGAGGAATAACTCAGCTAAGGGGAGGAAAGACATACACCTCTACATTTTTAGAGTTGTTTCTCTTTGATCAGTGACCTTCTGAAAACGGTTACTCTTTTTAATTCTTTTTTTTTTCAAAGAAAAGAAAAGGAAGAAAATGTTTATTTTCGTAATATGATAATATTTAGACATACCGGTAATATTTATTCTCAAACTTATGCGACCGATTGTAACGGGAAAAAGCAATGTAGAGTAGCATTAACATTTTAGATTAAAATATTGCCTTTCTGTATATCGTAAATACAATATTAAAGAATTAATTAACTAAATTTAAATTAAAGAAGTTTAAGGAACCTGTCTTTTTTATGGAGGGGGGGGGGAGAGATTTATTGCGCAAATGATCAAGGATAGGATTGGGTATTCAAATCCCAAAGAAACCACAATAAAAACCTCTATTGTATTTTTTTTTTACACTAAATACATCGGGATCGTATCGCTCGTCATTTTGACGCTTCGTAACTAACGTCAAATTCAACGTTATGTTAAACGTTTTATTGAAATCGCAAGAGTTATCTCCCCCAGTGTGTTGTACGTTTACAGTCCCAATTTCTAAGGGGATCTTCTCAAAAGTTGAAAAATTTTAATATTGGACCCTATGGGGATTTGTTGGAAAAGCGCCAAATTATCACATTTTTCCATATTTTTGTATTTCTGCCCTAAAGATTTTTTTTCAGCCAAGTATATGAAAGTTATAATTGTAAAAAGTCACCAAATTGTGAAATGTCAAAAAATTGACCATTCAGCTTGGTTTAGAAATTATTACAATTTTTTTTTTCAATGCCCAATACCTCTAAAATTGCCATATTGCAGTATATATTTATGTCGGTGCAGATGAATTATCAGCGCAGAGGAATTATTTTGGTAAATAAAATAGCAAATTTTTAGATTGCTGATATGTTTCTTTTGATGTTCTGTCAATTTTTTTTCGTAAAATATCCATGGACGTCTTGAATATACAAGCGAGTCATGTCTCATTCTTCAGCGTCGTACATTGCTTACAAAATCGGAAAACAGTGACGTCATTAGAGCCATTTCAGCATTTATTCCTAATTATTGTTGTAAAGCACATTTTCAGACCGATAGGCGTTACAGATAATGTTAATTTTGTATTAAAATCACAATATTTGGGAAAGGTGTGATGGCACCTTTCCCAAATATTGTGATTTTAATGACTGCATGAAATCAAAAAGCCGCGCAAAGTCATGCGCACTCGAATTAGACTCACCCTCATTAAAAGATTCGTATGTAAAGGGAAGCTTAAGCTAAAAATATAATCTCCAAACTCTTTTTCTTTTGGATTACGTTTGCGCATTAAAACATTTTAGTATACATAAACATATCATACTCTGTCTCTTTGCATAACAGAATCGGTTTTTTTTTCATTCTCAGATAATTTCAAGAGATTTGGAATTTCTTCGCTTTGGAAATATAAAAACATGTTTTTTATGTACTATGGGTCGCCCTTGTGTGCAGTCGTTAGAGTGTTTGCTCTTGAGTCGCAAAGTTAATCCTTACGTCGCGGGCTAGAATCCCACTTCGGGATGTACATGTAAGACCGATTTATCTGAGGTCCCGTGTCGCAGTAGATGTTGGCACGAAAAATATCCCTCACTGAAATATGGAGATAACAAACAGTATTTAAGCTCGAAGTCCATTAAACTATACAAATCAGGAGCAGAGCAAACACAGACCTCCAAAAACATCAGAGGTGGAATCAGGTGCCATGGAGGAGTGTTCATCTCCTGCCGATCGATCACACCCGCAGTGTGTAAATAATGGCCTAACAATTAGTATGAACAACGTCAGTCAGTATTTGACTTAATGATGTGTTGTATTTGCTAACAAGGTCATTGTATCGACCATTAAACTTGCGAAATGATGACTTCACATGAGACTGTTGATCTCCTTGTTTCATCAACTTGTTTGTCAGTAGCTTGCCTTGTTTTAGAAATTGTTCATACGTACAGCATGCTGTGAATCAACCGAGAGACATTAACCCCACATGCAGGTGATAAGGGTTTATTACTAGTAGACATAGGTAAGGGAAGTTGACGATTGAAAAGTTGAAGTCATCATGTTTATCATAAAGCTCTATTGTTAGCTAGATTGCCATTAACATCTTTTTTTTAGTTAAATATTCAAATACGAAACAGATGGGTAAGACTCTCAGGTATCTTTTAATTCCAGCTCACTGGGATATATCGAGTCGAAATATGAATGGAGGGAACTATTGTTAATTGATAATACGTCGTCGATATATCTAAATATCGAGTTGAAGGCTACAACAACTGTTGTCGGCAATTGGTACCCACGGAATTTCCAACAGATTGTTGGAAGACCTGATCTCCGATAACTTCATAGATAATTTCAATCATAAACTCAAGCATCTCTTTAATTATATATTTTTGAGTACTTGCGTGTACAATCAGAATGTTTTTTAACAAAATAACGAAGTAAGTAACTTTCGAGTTCTAATTTTTATAGAAAAAGCAGCTGTCTATGACCAAAGGTTGTAAGTGCCTTCCTTTCTTTCCCGTGAGTGCATTGTTGTCACGCAGACATTCTTTATTTCAGATAGGGAATAAGTAAAAAAAGAAATGAACGTAGAAAATAACTCAGAAAAATATCGGACAAGGCTTAAATTTAGGAAAATATACTTCATTATGTTTTATTTTTCTTTCACAAATTCTCTGAAATTAAGGGGAAAATTCTTAATGTTGGCAGTTACGAATATAAAATAATTTAGTTCCGAGAAATTTATGCTGCAGGACTCTAAGATATTTTTCAGCCAATCAAAAAATGCCGATTTTTTCTATCTGAACACAGTCTTAGGAAATAGATTAAGAAAGTAGGGTTTCTTAGACCCACAAATAATCACTGAGGTGGGCCCAATCAAAAACAAATATCATAATGGAGGATAAGCCGATTTCACTCACCATGATTATGGTCAAAAAGAAATGATATTAGCTCATTTTTCTTTTTTACCAATTTTTCTTGTTCTCTATCTCTAGATGCACGGAGATTCTGAACGTGGGGTCACCTAGGCCTGTTTAAAATAATTTATTTACATTGTATTTACATTGTACATTATTGTAGCAAGGAAGTTCTGATAACGAGATATTAAGAAGTAATGATTAGACATAAAGTGGTAATAACGAAATAAAAAGTCGTTATTACGATTTTTTTACCTCGTTATTACGACTTTTTTATTTTATTTTTTAATTTTTCTAATTTAACCCTTCTTGGCTTTCGTAATTCAGCTTAATTAAGATAATTATTATAGTTCTATTTGATTGTGAAATGAAAATTGAAAAATCTTTGTAGGCTTAACGTACAGCATTAAGATCAGCCAGGAAATGATAGTAAAGTGTTAAAACGTCGTGAATGCATAAAGATATAGCTTACTTATTTTTGATAATTTATACTTATATTATCTATGTTGAGAAAACAACGATAAACAAAATGTCAGATTTTATCAATGATGGTAAATGAAGAATAACTTTCCTTTTTTAGGTCACCTAGTAAACTCAGGTGACCTATTGCTATCTGTTTTCGTCCGCCGTCGTGCGATGTGCATTAACATTTGAACATTTTTAGCTTCTGCAATGAAACCGCTCAACCAATTTCAACTAATTTCGATTTATGGCATATATGGGTGAAGGGGAACAGAAATTGTGAATTTTATGGTCCTTGTCCCCATGAGGCCTGAGGGATGAGACTAAAACCACTAAAATTAATGCAATCATTAACAGAAGTCTCTGTCGAGACTGAAGCTCTACTGGTTTGTACTTATAACAAAGGAAGAGAAAAGTAGCACTTGGACTTGAAATTTTGCAACAACAATACATAAATAAAAATCCCTGTTAAGTTGTTTTACTCTCTTTTTGTGGCGAGATGATTGCAATCAGACTAAAACTGTTGAAGGAGTAGCCTTCAAAAAAAATTTTTTTAGAGAAATTCCGATTTTAGTTACGATGGCAACATCATTCATAAAAAAAAAAAACAAAACAAAACAATAGAGACAATTATGTATCTCAGTGTAGTCTATTTGCATGCTACGTTATATTAAAATCGGACCTAAACTGTAGGTGAAGTAATGTTTTGAAAGTATATCAAAGAAATTTCAATTTGTTTGTAACCATGGCAACACTTCACCAAAATCAAAAAATGGATAAACAGAATTATGCATCTTAGTGTAGTCTATTTGTGTGCCAAGTTATATTGAAATCAGACCAAATCTGTAGGAGGAGAAGCATTTTGAATGTATTTCACACAAATTTTTATTTTTAGTAACAATGGCAACACCGTTTACCGTAATCAAAAAATCGATACACAGTAACCATTGCAACTCCGTTCAACAAAAACCGATATACAGAATTATGTATCTTAGTGTAGTATACTTGTTTGGCCAAGTTATACTGAAATCAGACCAAATCTGTAGGAGGAGTATCATTTTGAATGTATTAACAGAAATTTCTATTTTTAGTAACCATGGCAACACCGTCAGTAATCTTGACATTGGATAAGGTCATGAAACACCATTTAGTCATAAGCAATTTTTGTGTCAAGTATCATTTGCAAATTATGCATTTGACAAAGGTAATACACTTTTTCTGCCAGTTACCTTGAACTTCCTAAAAATGACGTTGATTTAAGATCATTCATAACCTCAGGTCATGCTCAATATTTGCTATTTAGAGGCGATGAGCCTCTAAATGTTCTCAATTACAAGATATAGTCAAACAGGAAATATAGATTTTTATAAATTTATATTTTATAAAAATCACCTCAAACTTCATCAAATAACCTTGGGTCAAGGCCATCACACATATATTCAATTTATGCATGAGGCACAAACTTCCAATGCTTCTTCAATAGGAAATCAGGGTTTGGGCTACAGTCAGCCTTTTCATTCAGCCCCCACTCAAAAAAGTGTAAGGTAAATATGAACAACATAAAGAAAAGAAAATAAAAGAAAATACAAAAATTTTATATTACTTATAGATGAATGAAAAATGAAACTTATACTTGTGTATTGAGAGCTAGAATTGAAAAAAACAAAAATCTAAGTTATAAACTTGACTGCCGTTAAATTGAATGTATTGTGTAAAAATATTATACATGTGAAATATTCTACCACTCTCTACCATTGGCCCATACATGTCTGAGAGAGGAACAAACGACAACTCTGCATAGGAGATTGATATCCTACAAGTTTAAATAAGGTCCACAGTATCAGTAAACATAATTAAAAAAAAACTATACTAACATCACATGTTATTTTTTTTTTCTGTAGCCAGAAGATTAATAATAGGACAATAATTTCTTCTTGGGTTGCAGTTTTGTTGAAGTGTATACAGTGAATTGTTAAATCATGGTCACTTGACATAGGTGGGGTAAAACCTCTCTTATTGATAAAACTTGGATATTTCAGAGTTCCACAGATCCATATAGGGCATTCAGGTGGATTCAATTTCTGGTGGCCAGATAGTTAAATTGGTAGATAAAATGGCCACTGATTCAGGGGGCCCTGACTTGAATCCTGGTCTGGTCCATATACCCCATTGCTTATCTCTTTTCTGTCTATGTGAAGAACTTGACAATGCAGACTTTCCCTCAATGAAAGAAGATCTCGTCTCTGCAGACTGTACTTGTGACCTACACATACATAAGGAAAAATCTTTTAAGACTTTAAGAGAACATAGTGTCATTTTGAATTGATCTATTTCATGTTTCAATGTTGTTAACAGCATATTTCTAAGTTATAATGAAATAATACATACACATATAAAAATTAACTCTCACTTTTTCAGGTAATCGTATTGACTTGTTACAATCACTGGAATCTTGAACATCCATCGCATTCAAAGACAAGTGTCACAGAAAGTGTGTTGGACATATCCTTGTTGCACTTCTTATCTGAAACAATGACACAAAAAATTTGTAGGGGATGTTTCATTAATCATTACATGTAACTGATTTTTTTAAATTAAATACAGTGGTCTGCAACTGCACTAGAAAAACATGAAATCAAAAGGCCTATGACCACAATGATCACCTTAGTCACTATGGCCATGTTGTTCTTTATAAGCAGATCCCCCCCCCCCATATCTTCTGAAGTAAAACTTGATTGTTTTGTCTGTTCTGGCTCAACCCTAGCCCCTGGAGACGATAGGATCCCAGCTCCCTTAGAAATATTACTTATCTTTTTATTGTTCTTGAGAAGAGATTTTAAAAGATTTGTTTCCATATATATTCCTTTGTAAAACTTTAATTGCTCATAATGGCCCCAACATACCCCCCCCCCCCCATCCCCCCGGGTCATAATTTGATTTGAACAAATTTGATTGAACGTACAATACACAACCTAATGCTTCTATGTAAATACAGTTTAACTACAGTATCGAGAACACTGATATCTAGAATACCATGGGTATGTTGAAGTCCTTATCGCTTATTGTTTAAGTAATATACCCTTGATATCTCGAATCCTCAGATATCTCAGTTTTTTCTTGGTCCAATTGAAATCGAGATAATGAGATTTTACTGTATGAACAATTAGCTTGATTGAGAAGATTCTATAAAAAAAATTCCTACATATTCTAATGTAAAACTTGATCACCCATTGTTGCCCCATATGCATACTACTCTAGAGGGTCAATTAAGCTATGAATGATCGTGAATCTACACTTGAATCTAGTCACTATATAATAAAGCTTGCACATAAGTTTCAACTCACCTGGCCCAGTGGTTCCCGAGAAAGATTTATATTTATCAAATATGTCATAAAATTTTCACTAATTATCTTTTATCTCCTATTGAAAGAGAGCGGGGCCTTTAATTTGAATCCCCTTCATTTGATCCACAAATTTAGATCAGAATTCAAAGCTCAATTGAGCCTTCAGCACAGGAAAGCTAAATATGTTTCAAAATTAAGGGGACAATCATTTCATTCGAAGAAGGGGGGGTATAGAGGGCTATTTTTCAAGTCAGCTTATTTTTTTCCATACTAGTGAAGGACAAACAAATTTTCAAGATGATAAATCCAGAAAATTATATATATTTTTTCTTCACTTATAACATTTTTAACCCCCCCCCCTTACACACGCAGACAAGGGGGGTGGGAGGGGGGGGGGGAAGAAGGACAAATTATTTGTTTTCAACATTATGAGGTTCAGATTATTTATTTCCAAAATCTGCAAGTCACTTCTCCCTTTCAGAATCAAATGGTCTACTCGCTTTCCACAAGCACTTGTTTCTGTAATACTTTTTTAAACCCATAGTATGATAGTGTATTAACATAAGGTATCCAACTCATATACATGCAGGTAACGATCACAGGGGGTGCTTCCGGAATGTAAACAATGTTAATAAAGAGAAAGAAATATTTGTAGATCTACTAAATTCTATCAGTGATCACGTTGGATTTTAAAATATATATATTTTTAATTTATATTGTTTACATTTCGGGAGCAAGCCCTTGTGATACGTTTACGATGTTTCATGATCGGCTAAGTTTCTTACTCTAAACTTCTTTCCATTAAATCAGTTGATCAAGCACTTGTAGAAGGACAGTTCCCTTTATGTATTGTATCTTGGGGTCATTGTTACACCTGCAAGTCAGTAATTTGCTCACAAATACCATAAAACACCACATGTTCTACTTTCTCGTCTCTACTTTCGTTTTGATTTAATGCATTTCCGTGAATATAAAGCTTACTTCAGGTAAAGGGAGAAGTCATTAAAATGTTATTTTAAATAAAAATAATGTAGAGAGATATCTCTTTACAGTAAAGAGATATCTCTTTTTGCTTGAGAGATATCTCTTTTGGACACGTTTGAAAGATATCTCTTTTCACTTTGAGAGATATCTCTTAAGATAATCTTAGAGAGATATCTCATTTACTTTGAGAGATATCTCTTTAACTTGGAAAGATATCTCTCAAAATTAAAGAGATATCTCTCTAGGTGAAAGAGATATCTCTCTAAGTGAAAGAGATATCTCTTTAACGCTAAGAGGTATCTCTCTTAACGAAAGAGATATCTCTTAAAGGAAAAGAGATATCTCTTTAAGTGGAAGAGATATCTCTCTAAGTGAAAGAGATATATCTTTTAGTGTAAGAGATATCTTTCTAAGTGAAAGAGATATCTCTTTCTTAGAGAGATATCTCTTTAAGTTGAGAGATATCTCTTAAAGTTGAGAGATATCTCTGTTTTTTTAAGAGATATCTCTCTAAAATAAGAGATATCTCTTTAATTTTGATTGAAAATTTATTTTACGAATAAATAGTAAAAGAGCTTGCCATATAATTAACATGAAAAACTTTACCTCTTTCTATGGTCCACCTCTATCTCTCTGGGGCCTTGGTTTGAATTGTGGAATACATGTATTAATTTATATATATGATTTTTCTTAGAAACCATGTCCTTCCAGGAATCCCTCCGAGAAATGTCGACAGGGAGACCAGTCAAGTATGGCAAATGATAATTGTATCAATGGACAATGCGGTGGAAATATTTCCTCAAAAGTTAAAATTTTGAGCTTAAATTTCAACAAAATTTAACTTGTTTTGATCCGATTTATCGTAAAGAATATTTCCTTTATTTGTTGTACATATCATACCAAAAATAGTTACTTTTCTCCTAGTTTTCTTTTATTCTCAAATACTTTTTTAAAAACCAAATCATAAATGATTTTGTTTTATAAGATTTGGTTCATCGTCCAAAGAGGAATGTCGATTATTTTCCACGGATTACTGAATCCTGGATAGGGATTAATAAACCCTGCATATTTTGGTGCGATGAACGTAAGTATTTATGTTCTGCCACAATAATTGCCTTTATTTAGCAGAAAGTTAACCATATGGATATGGTAAAATGCTGTAACAAACAAATTATGGATATAGCTTTCCATAGAAAAAATTATATACAAACAGGTTTACTGAAGACTAAAAGCAAACAGATAAACTTTTACACAATAAGAAAATACTTAAAACTGTGTATTACTTCAATATACAATTAAATACCTCTTATAAGGTTAACATGGTGAAATAAGGACCCGAGACCTGGCCCTTGAGGTGACCTGACCGAGGCCCTGTCGAGGTCAGCGATTTGGCTAGGTCTCGGGTCCTTATTTTACCATAAGGGGTAATCAATTGTTTTATTATAACGATATAAGTTAAGACAGTTTTTATAAGCCTAATTACTAAAATAATCAATTGTGTATTAGACCTACGAACTGTTATTATCAGTGTTCAATCGGGATCGGGATTCACTAACTAGTGAAGTTGTTACTTTTCGCCTGCAAGTCTTGCAAGTTTTTGCACCGCCGATTTATTAAAACACTCTGCGATTGTCAGTAACATGCATTTTTATAAATTAACAAATACCATTCCCGAGTACAATGACAATGTGGTGCAGACTTTTACTGTACAAAAGAGCCAAGTCTGCATTCGTTGAATTTGACATTGTGTTAACGAAAGTTTCCATGACAACGATCAATTTCAAGACGCATCTAAAGGCCAACCGTATTCTGTATCAGAAAAAGACTATACGTATTTTTATAATGGCTTTTTTGTAACGAACGATCATTACTGTATGCTTAGACTTTTAATTTGAATGGAATTTAGATTAACAGGTCATTAGTGGTCATTATTTTACATTTGACCGAATCATTATACACCACGTGCAATGATTCCTAGGTCATTATTACTTTAAACGGTACATTTTCGAGTCACTATTGAATTTAAAAGCTTTCTAAAAGGCCAATCAAATTTGGGTATTCTTAATAGAGGTATAATAAAAACATTATTATATGAATATATCAAATTTATAGATTGACAATATATGAATCAAAAATGATGTTCATAATGGCGCACGATACTCCGAGCGCATAGAATTTAAAGATTTACAAAGTTTGCAAATATGCGAAGGTTAGCACCACAAATAAATGCTATAATGATCTAGTATTCCATTGATCTAACTTTCCCTTCTGTAAAATACCGACCTTGATGCATAACTAGTTGATGGCATTTTCGAATCAACAAGGTTGCCATGTGGTGCTTTCCTGAAAATAGAATGGGATTCTTGCAGATAGCATCTGTTTGAAGATGCGTCCACCAACTCTGATGATTCCTTCGGGTCTTAGATAAGTATACTGTTGTTCTTTGGTAATGGTTAGCTTGAACGCAAGCAGTCAATTTCTTCCTCTTGCAATGTCTTGATCAAAAAGCGTTCAGCCTTGTGATAAGGCTCAATGACTTTGGCAATATATGTAATTTGTCTTCATTCCTATACACTATGAAGCATTTCATCAAAGCTATACTCTTCACCAAAAATCTCAGTCAGAAAATCGCTCAAATCTCATAATGCCAAGCAACTCTGCACTCTGTTTGCACTCTGTCTTAAGACACTTAGGTCTTATTTCCTTGTCAACATGAGGTACAGATGGTGGAAAGGTTCTGGCTTGGTCATCCTGATCACCCAGATAAATATCCACTGGTCCTTTCAAACTTCCTGTCGCATATCCTGGTGACACTCCTCTGGCACCTTCATCAGCAGAGTTGAGATGAGTTGGGATGTTGTGCCATTGATCAAGGTCAGTGAAACTCCGAATTCCTTCCACTGTTCGATGAAGAATTGCCACTTATTATTGTTTGTATAACCAAGCACAACACGACTATCACTAAAGTACTTCACTGAATCGAACATTACATCAAAATGTTCTGTGACGGTCTGTGAAATCTCTATTGCTAATACGGTTGCACAAAGTTCCAAGCGTGGAATGGTGTTACCAGACGCTGGTGCAACCTTAGATTTTCCGAGTACAAATCCGCTGTTTGAAGAACCATCTTGGTAAAGTACATTCACATACGAAACAGCAGCTACTGCTTTCTCCGATGCATCGTAAAACGTCCAAAGTTCTTTTCTCACAGCTTAACTGAGGTATTGAACAATTATACGGGGAATACATAGATCTTCTACAACCTTCAACGATGAGCTCTACTCCGAACTACAGTTTCTGTAACTACATCCTGTAGGATGAGTCTGCCAATGATGATCACACGAGGAAGGAATCCTAACGGATCGAAAATGCTGTTCACCCTTGAAAGCACACCTCTGGTCGTCAAAGGTTTATCATCTGTTGAAATGCGGACTTGAAAGAGTCATTAGTCAAGTTCCAATAAATATCTAGGCTTCTTGATACAAACAGATTTTTTGTCAAGATCGAGGTCAAAGATTTCCTATACCAAACCCTGTGGCTCGAAAATGTGTACCTTTATCCTATATTCTATTAGCTTGCTCCCAACTTCACTGTCCATGTCCTTCTACCATAGGAATCTAAGGAAATTTCTATGTTCTTCCTTCACAGTGAAACAATGGAACAAGTGCTGCACATCGTCTCTTCTGAAGCAAATCAAAACCCCCAGCAAATTGTTAGTGAGGTTGGGGCCTGACAGCAGTTGGTCGTTAAGCGAGGTGCATTCACACTTCGCAGAGGAATCAAACACCACCCCTCCCCATTTGGTGAGGTTTTTGTGGGTGATAAACCCAAAAGAGTGGTAGAAACCATTGTTCTTGTTTTGCTGTAATGGCGATGCTTCTTCAGCATGGTCGTTATCGAGCAGCTTTAGCATGAAGGTTGTAAAGTGGTCTATTTTAACTGCATTTTTCTTAAAACTATCATCTAGAGCATTTGCATGTCGTAACGTAAATGTTCGGAAGGGGTTGTCGTGGTTGACAGCATGGTAGGGGAGCCACCCATTTTCAATTTGGACCTATGACTAATTTTTCCTAAATAATGTTCATGAACATTCTATCTTCCACAGATGTTCCAATCTTATTGTCATTACTTGTAATGACTGGAACAAACCCTCATCACGATCAGTGTCACATTGTCCTTTGTTGAGATCAATTTTCGAAAACTGTTCTTTCACTAGTATAAACCGGTCAATGTTTCAAGAATAGTTCTGCGGCCATTCTCGATTATGAAGGTTTTGTACATTGTGGCGACCTTTGGAATGTGTTTTCCTGAAAAACATGTATCAACAATAATAGTCCAGCCTAACGGTGACCTTTGAGCAAAGGGTTCTTCTTCCTGTCCTTTTCGCTGTTCTATCACATGATGAGCTTGAGGAGGGTCTCTTCTAATCAGTTACACGATTTTCTTTGAAGTGTCGTCGACTGGTGAAAAAAGAGCTTGCAATATCTCGCATATGTGAATAATGAACTGTCACTTCTTGGGTAAAAATCTCTAAATAATTGTTTGGTATTTTTTCACAATCCAGAACACGCGGAAGTTGAAGCCTTGTTTGACCGTCCGCTGACTCAATTAATAATCCTGATGCTGTTCTGCTGATAATAGTCAAAGACTTAAATTAATTGAAAAGCACGGTTTACAGGTAATATAAATTTGGATGTGCTTTTGTCAGATTTTTTTTAACAATCAAAAACAATGTATTTCTTCTGTAAAAGGTCACTTCTTCATGAAAAGGACAATTTTACTTCTTCAGTTGTTAAATAAAATATTTGAATTCTGTTAACAATGATGAACTGATTAAGTTATCTTATTTACACTTTCTAGGCAAAAAAGAATGTTTTGTTAATTGAAATGTTTTAGATAAACATTCCTATTACAATATTTAATCAAGAATTCAGCTGAATAATCCAATATAAGTCATAAAAAGAATGTTTTCAACACAGGGTCCAAAGTAATTCTCATGTAACATGGACAGACGATACGGAAAACATTGTTGTTTCTACTTAATATGGAATTTAAATAAGTGTTATGTTCTTAAAAACAAAATAACAACCCAATATGTAAATCAAAATTTATTGAACACCTTTCTACAGACAAACTGATTTGCTGAAATGTCCGTTTTAATCAGTCCATTTCAGTATCATTTTCCGTTTGTTTTCACCTTTGCAGTTTATATATTGTGGAATATTGTCCCAAATATGTTTTCTTGCATTGGTGTATCATTTAACAGACTTAAAATGCTTATAAATTAATGTTCCTGTGCATGTGTGTTCAATTTCAATTTCACGTAACTTTACCTTTAACGCAACATTGGACAACAAGTCTGCTACTGCTCAGAAAATGCGATGGATCTTCTACACTGCATGCGGAACGGATGTTTTCAAGCAATATTGTCATCGCGCATGTGTACGCATCCATTTGTCATTTCTATTTTCAGTTGTTCTAAGTTTACCGCTATTTTCAGTTGTTCTAAGTTTACCAATCGGTGACGGTGGTAGGGCGTTCGCTTCGTGATCGGGAGGCCCGGGTTCGATTCTCGTTCATCGCGCCGCGTCAAACCTAAAACGTAAACATAGGTAGTGACTGTTCCTTCGCCATGCGCCCGGCATTAGAAGTGAAAGTCACGGGTCTTTCGATTATGACCTTAAAAACGTAGGTCCCGTGTCACGGTGGGCGTTGGCACGATAAAGAACCCTCACTGCTCTATGGCCCTGAGTGCCGAGTATAGGTCTAAATTTGAAGCCCCTCACTGGCATACGATGAGTCTCTATGTGAGTGAAAAAATTCCCGAATGGGACGTTAAACAACATACAATCAATCAATCAAAGTTTACCGTAGGGTGACGCTATCTAACGTAACTAAATAGATTTGGACAGAACTCTAGGTTGCGACTTCTGACTAATTTTTCTACTTTAATTAACGAGCATGTTGTCAATCTAATAATAGATTAGTATATATCAAGAACTTTAATTTGATTTTATTAACTTTGCTAGTGTAAAAAGCCTTCAAAAATCATACAAAGTACGAGTTCTGATGTACAGTTTATGGACAGACGTAACGAGAAAAATCGATGTCACTTTATCATTCTTTTTTTCCTATAGAACGGATATATTTTATCTACTCAGACTTGTAAACATGATTTTTAATTCTTTATTTATCAATAATTGCATACATAAGTATTTAATGAACATGATTTGTATCTTAATTTTATCTATAAAAATTGACAATGGCGCATGTCACAAATTCACGTCGAAAAAAATGTTAATTTTGGAATTGCAGAGCAGTTTATGAAATAGCAACAGACTCTTCCTGATTGAAATTAATTATTCTATTTTTCTGTGTAATAAAGTATAATTAAAAATGTTGTATTTTTAGATTGAAATGAAATTTACTGTAGAAAAAGACTGTTTTATATTCAGTCCACATATGAGCTGCAGAGCAAATAATTAGCTATTATACATGGGGACAGTTTCCTCGGGGCTAATTAATTACACTTCATATACCCACAGCTCACAAATTATGTCAATATATAACATGCAGTCTACCTATTAGAGTATCGAAAATGCACTTGAGGACTCCCCAAATTTTGGCTTGTTTTTCAAAGTTCTGGGCCTCAGTCGCACCCATACAGCCCGACCCCAGTTCCGAGCGAGGAGGATAAAACACCCAGTATGCATGTGTAGTGTATTGGCTTATTTCATATACACAAAGAAAGATAACTTTATGATCTATTGTTTACTGTCTTATACGTCATGTTGTGTACCACGTCATTAGTATTGTTGTAGTTGAATAAATTGTGAACCCTAACTGCCTAAGCACGTGTTTATAGCGGAACAATGTATGGATCGGTATCCGGGGTAAATTGTGATAAACCACAGGGATACGACATTTATTGGCGTCGAGGATATTAAACTACGCAAGATGGCTGAAGGAGGAATGGTTCATCTGTCAGTTTGGGTGGATTTCCCAACTTTAGTTTGAACGGCGACATCAACAGCATGGGCTTCCGGTGGAAGAAATCCTTTTCGCAGAAGGTAAAGGGGTAGTTAACCAGAAACAGTTGAAATCACTTATGTTACACCATGCAGGTCGTGCAGTTCAAGATATTTTCTTTAGTATTGAAATACCTGACCCAGACGAAAATAATGCAGAAATGGACAATGTGTACAAAGTTGCTGTGAAAAAACAGAGTGAACATTTTACACGGCATACAAACGTTACGTATGAAAGATCTGTTTTCAGGTCTATGAATCAACTACAGGGTGAATCGATTGACAAATATATTACAAGACTCAAACAGAAAGCACAATATTGTAATTTTGCTGATGAAAACGAAATGATACGTGATCAGGTGATTGAAAAATATACGTCACATAGAATTTCCGGGAATTCTCAGGAGAGAACTACAGGTGATCAAGGTCATGGTGCATCGATAAACAGAGTTAGAGCTAAGAAATCGACTGCTCATTCACAAAAGAAGACATGTTGGGCATGTGGTAGAGTGGGACATTGTCATGGAAGTGCAGATTGCCCTGCAAAAGGAAAAAAATGACATACCTGTAAGAAAGAAGGTGATTTTGCTCAATAGTGCAGGAGTAAAAGTGTAAAACGCATTCCAAGGACTTGAAAGGGAAAAGCAAAGAGAAACGGGAGTTATGTAAAACAAGTGAATGATACCCCAACTGAGCATCCTGAAGAATTGGAGGAATGTGACTATGTTTTTACAGTTTCGAACACTATTGTTAACAAAGACAGTAAGATCGACATTGAAGTTGAAGGTGTTTATCTTAGCTATCATTGATTCCGGTGCTTCCGTTAATATCATTGATCGACGCTTGTGGGAACATTTGAAGAAACAGAAAATCAGCTGTACTTCACAACTGACCGACATGAAATTGTATGCGTATGGGAGTCGCAATTCATTGACTGTAGCAGGATGTTTTACGGTACAAGTGACTGTTTGTGGTAGTGACAAGTCCTTGCAGGATGTTACCTTTTATGTGATAGAAGAAAATGGACAAACACGTTTGGGTAAAGACACAGCCACAAAACTTGGAATTTTACATATTGGTAAATCTGGAAACTCAGAATCTGGACTTGTACAACAGGTTACAGATACAAAGGCCAAGTTGAAAGCAAAATATCCAGAGTGTTTTGAAGGACTGTTGAAACTTAGATTTTCAGTTGAAGATTGATGACAATGTGAAACCCGTCGTACAACCATTAAGGAGGATACCTTATCATTTACGAGATAAAGTTGAACAGAAGTTACAGGAACTTAAGTCATATGACATTATTGAGAAAGTTGGAACCAAGTGATTGGATGAGTCAAGTGATAGTGGTGCCAAAAGCAAATGGTGACATCAGACTATGCGTTGATATGCGTAGGGCCAATGATGCTGTCATCCGAGAAAGGTACGCAATTCCTACGATTGATGATATTTTGAGTGACTTGAATCAGAGTCAAGTGTTTCTCGAAATTGGATTTTAAGTGGGCTTACCACCAGATTGAACTGGACCCTAGTGCAAGGAAAATAACCACTTTCCAAACACATAAAGGAAACTTTCACTACAAGAGGCTGATTTTTGGGATTTCTTGTGCACCAGAACTTTACAATAAAATTATTCACCAAGTATTGAAGGATTGTGAAGGTGTACAGAGTATATTTGATGATATCATCGTACACGGGAAATCTCAAGAAGAACATGACACAAATTTAGATAGACTCTTCCAGAAGTTGAGCGAGAAAGGTCTCACAGTTAACTTGGACAAGTGTCAGTTCGACATGCCACACATATCTTTTATGGGACATATACTATCAAAGCATGGATTCTGTGTTGGTGAAGAGAAGGTCAAAGCTGTATTAGAAGAGAGACAACCATCGAATGCTGCAAAAATCCGGAGCTTTTTGAGACTTGTTAATTTCAGTGCACGATTCATACCCAATCTAGCAACAATTGCAGAGCCGCTAAGACCGCTCACAAGGAAAGGAGCAAAATTTCAGTGGGAACGTGAACAGGATGATGCTTTTAAGAAACTGAAGGAGCTGATGGCAAAGGCATATACATTAGCATATTTCGATCCTAAGGCTACGACCAAGGTTGTCGCAGATGCATCACCAGTGCAGTCTTGATCCAACAACAAGGCAAAGACCAGCGAGATATTTGTTATGCAAGCCGTAGTTTGTCCGATGTAGAACGCAGGTATTCACAAACTGAGAAAGAGGCGCTCGAACTTGTTTGGGCCTGCAAAAGATTCCATATGTACCTGTTTGGAAAGGGATTTGAACTTTTAACAGACCATAAACCTTTACAGTTTATATTTTTTCCGAGAACAAAAGCTTGTGCTCGTGTCGAGAGATGGATTTTACGCTCACAGTCGTATAAGTACAAAGTTGAGTATATACCTGGACCTCGAAATGTGGCAGATTGTCTATCAAGCCTACTTCACAAAGCTGACAACAAAACCTCACATGATGAAACAGAGCAATACATCTGTTTAATTTCTGAAGGAGCTACACCTGTTGCCATGACAACCCGTGAAATTGAAAGAGCTTCATCAGAGGACAGTGATCTTGAACAAGTGAGGAAGTGTCTCATCGCAGGGAATTAGAACAAAATAACTTGTAAGGAATATTTACCTGTTAAAGATGAATTATGTGCTATTGGACATTTAGTTTTAAGAGAAACTAGAATTGTGATCCCTGAAGTTCTTAGTGGGAAAATACTGAATTTGGGACATGAAGGTCATCCTGGTATTCTGTACGTGTACATAAATTTGCGTATTCAAAATTTAGCGCAATCACTGGGTATGGAGTTGTTGGCGTAATCATGAATTAGCGTCATATATGTCCGTCCCTTGGATTGTATTTATTAATGATTTCTTAGCGGTACTCATGAATTAGCGCATCGTTGTCTTCGCCAGAGCCGCTAAAATATGAAGCCCGCTTTTTTAAGTACACATACAGTAGTTTGAATGAAACAACGCTTGAGATCGAAACTATGGTGGCCAGTCAAGTTATGAATGTCAGTTGGTAGTAACCCAATGAATCCAGAACCATTGAACAGTGAGTTTCCCTCACAACCATCGCAGGATTTGGCTATTGACTTCTTAGGACCATTGCCATCAGGGGATAGTTTATTAGTACTTGTGGACTGCTATTCGAGATGGATGGATGTGACCATCATGAAATCGACGACAACAGACAAAGTGATTCAAAGTTTGAAAAGCACTTTTGCTACACATGGTGTTCCATTATCTATTAGGACCTATAATGGACCTCGATTTGTTAGTGGAGAATTCAAGGAGTTTTTGCAAGAGTACGGAATTTCTCACCGAAAGACAACACCATTATGGCCTCAAGCCGATGGGAAATAGAGCGTCAAAATAGTTCTCTTCTCAAAAGACTAAAAATAGCGCAAGTCGAGAAACGAAACTGGAAGGACGAATTGCTCACATATCTTATGATGTATAGATCCACACCACACACTGTGACTGGAATTAGTCCATCCCAAATGTTATTTGGAAGAACAATTCGTACAAAACTACCCGAATTATGTCAACTTAATGGTACCTGTACAGAAATTTGTGATCGAGACAGGGAAAACAAAGAGAAAGGCAAAATGTACACAGACGCAAGGAGAAATGCACAAGAAAATGAACTACAGGAGGTTAAATCTTGTGTTGATGAAACAAAAGAAAACCGACAAGCTTTCGACCAATTTTAGTCCAAGTCCGATGAAAATTGTGTCAAAAGGAGGAAATGGTGTATTGGTAGAATCTCCCGAAGGTGTGCGATACAGAAGGAATGTTACGCATCTCAAGAAGTTCATAGGGGAAAGGCCGAGTTCATCAAGTGAATATGTGAAAAATCAAAGTAAGTCCTTGCAGAATTGTGTCAAATAATATGGCAAGTGAAAATGTGTCAGTGTCAAATCAGTGTGAATATAATACAAATTCTGATGAATTAAGTGCTTGTGATCTGTACAGTGATGTTTCAAATTCTTTTGATGATTCTGGGAAACTTCAATCGAGTCCAAAGAGTCCAGAAACTACTATTCATACTAGACCGGTACGCGAGCGGAAAATGCCAATCAAGTTTAAAGACTATGAACTGAGTTGAGTAATTTGTCATGTTTGTTAATTTTTAATGACATTCAAAGGTCTATTATATTAATCAATTGTCTGTTATGTTGTTATGAGTACTTCATATTACTTCTCTTGAATAAGAGATAACATTTTATTTTAGGTATTATCAGAAAGATTGTATTTTCATTTAAAAAAAATAATAGGTTTTTTTTTTTTTTTTTTTTTTTTTTACAAATTATGATTTCATGTACATTTAAAGTAATTATTGAACTGGAAAAAAGGAAGGGAATGTAGTGTATTGGCTTATTTCATATACACAAAGAAAGATAACTTTGTGATCTATTGTTTACTGTCTTATAGGTCATGTTGTGTACCACGTCATTAGTATTGTTGTAGTTGAATAAATTGTGAACCCTAACTGCCTAAGCACGTGTTTATAGCTGGGACAATGTATGGATCGGTATTCGGGGTAAATTGTGATAAACCACAGGGATACGACAGCATGCCCTAATGAAAATTCACCAATTGATCTGGGGCCATTCACCTTCCCTCTGAGATGCACACCTTTTTCTAAGCCCTGCTGCTTTCCAGCTGAATTTCCTCTGCAACTGACCATGCGTCTTAGTTTCGCATTTCCAACTCTGTATATGCTAAGCATCAACGTGACACCTACATGTTGCACATCATTTTTTTTCAGCAAGCCCTCTGCTACACTGAAAATGTATCCCATAATTATTCTAATCATTTTTCTGCAAAAAATATCACATCAAACAGGGGATATCTCAGTTTTTTAAGAAATTTTACCGGGTCATCCCCTGCCACCTTACATTCAAATAACTCGTACCAAAAATGATTAGTTCGTACCTCAAACTATTCAATAGAAAATAACATATCGTAAGAAAGAAGCCATAACAATTTAATTTTCGACAAAGGAATGTATAATGCTATCAGTTCTTTTTTTTTTTAACATAAATGTATCGCGTAAAAGTGTTGTGTTTTTCTCGTAAAAGTTCAATCTCATCCATTTTGTGTTTTTAGAAGTGTCCCGTCTGTAGTATATTCAAGGTAAAACCTTTACATTCAATGAAGTTAAGCTCCAGACTTCACAGAAAAGAGGTCTCCCTACATTTATCTCAAAGTTAATGAACAGGGAGTTGGCTTGGACACCTACGTAAGACATTTGAGAATGTCTTCCGCTTGTCGGAAAGGTCCGAAAAGTTGCGATTGGTAAAAGTTGTGCCATGGTAAGAAAGATACATGGATACCAATTAGAATGCTAAGGGTGACACTAAAACGGAACGAAAACGGAAAATATGACAAAAATATGTTCAGTAAATAAGAATCAATATATAATGTATAGATTATTCATATTTAATCAAGGTTTGTTAAAACGAATTGAAGATGAATGGCTATTAATTTGGTATCTATATAAATCCTGGAGTACTTACGAGATTTCGCTGAAAGGGGCCGGGGGGTGTTAGGATAATTCACTTTCTTATGTCAATTTTCTTTATATTTATGACATTCTTTACTATTTAACGAGGATGCTGTGTTTTCTAGAGGAGAGGATGAGGAAAATCCAAGGTCTTTTGGATCTTTTGAGCCCTTTCACCACTTCCCAACCCGCCCAAAATAATCTGCTTCTGAATCCTTCTGGTGATCTGTTTCTGCATCCTTCTGGTGAGTCTATTTAGTTTAATGGCCATCACATATACAATGTATAGCATATAATGTTAAAGTTTCAGCATAAAGTGTTGAAATATCAGCATATAATGTTAAAGTAACAGTATATAATGTAAAAGTACATGTATCAGTATACAAATATTGCATGTAGTTGAGTGTAACAATTTTTTTACCTCAAGAAAACAATTGTGAACCGAGGCGCAGCCGAGTTGACATTGGTTTTCGAAGGTTGAAAATTTTCAATGTTACCAGGCTTGGATTTAGGAATTGAAGTTAGAGGGGATGCAAAAAAGTAGACAGCGGGGCTTGGGCCGCTATGAGGCCCTGATGGGGGGCCCAGGGGGCGAAGCCCCCGGAAGCTCCTGGATTTTAGAGATTTTGTAGGGTAAAAATGAGGTCAACTGAGTAGACATTTTTACATTTTCTCGACGAAACTATGATTTAAGCTAACTTTGACAATTTTAGGGGGCTCGAGCCGGGTGAGCCCCCCTTAAACTTGCCACTGGTTAACTCAACTACATGTAATATTTATTATATTATACTGAATGTTTTGTACAAATACATATAACAGTGAACCTTGCGCGCATAAACTCTTCGCAGTCGATATTTTTTGGAATATCACCCGTCGTCAAGCAATGTTCACTGTTGATACGCTGGTCGGCGTTGCTTGGCTTCATCTTTCAGAGGGTAAAAGTGTTTTATAACAAATTTTTTTCTCGATAAACCAGATTCAACTAATTTACATGAAATTATAACCTCAGCATATCATGATAAAATATTAGCATATAATGTAAAAGTATCAGCATAAAAAGATATAGTATCAGCATATATAATGAATGTTATCCACATTAAGGCAGCTCTGAGGCGTTCCGTACGATAAAAACATGCCACACAGTTAAGAGGTTCCTCCTGTCTCTACATACTAAATTTCACTATAAATAAAATAATGTATGAGACACGAATAAGTACATGTATGTAGCCTTAATGACTGGAATGGAAATCGATAAGCTTATAAAGAATAAAACCAATTTCGGCCCTATAGGTCGGCGCTGCATTTATAACGAAGTGATACTTTAGAATCAAGACAAAACTTCACTTCTGAAACACCAAATTCAAATCGTCCCTCGAATCTACATTTTTAGGTTAATTGAGTCCCCAGGTGACCTTTTGTTATTTGTTTCTGACTGTCGACGTCCGTCGTGCGTCGGTCGTAAACTTTTGAACATTTTCAGTTTCTCTTGAACTGCTGAACAAATTTAAACAAATTTTTGCATATAGCATTGTAATGTTTTGACTTTTGACATGACCGCTAATGTTAATACATGTGTATTTATGTACTTATAGTATTATTTACTCGTTTTAAATGAGAAATAACAATAATCCTTTATTTTGCTACAAATAGTATCAGAAATAGTTAAATTTCTATGTATAATATTGCCTTTAAACGAGTATTTGTGTTGAAACTACCACAAAACGCGTGTTCATCTATTTTTACGGTTGACATTTATGACATGTTTGATGTCTATCTAGCACTGTAAATTGCTTATAAATGTATATCAACTGGTCTTATCGAACAATGTCTATAATATATGTAATTTAATACTTCACCTGCGTTACCATTGTTATCATGTTTATTTGGCTGCAAATTGTACTTTTCTCACCAGTCGTCATGTTTACATGTTGCATTGTGGTATACTTCCGGTGTATTTTATTAGATTCGCTAAGTTATATTATTTTGCCAAGTTAACACTGAATATTATTACGTTTTAAAGGTAGATATTTGTTCTTTTTATAGTTGTAAATGAGTTAAATATCTCTATATTTAATTCAATAGAGTAGTTTTACTGATGTAGAACTATTTTCCGTTAAGTCGATCCGTTTTCTTTGAACGGGTATCCCTTTTGATTTCAGGGGATTCCGTTAGTTTGGAACGGAATCGGTTCTCCGCGGATCCGTTGTTCAGCGGGGACTCAAGCCCTTTTTACTTTGAATTCTTAGAAAGACATAGGTCTATTTTGGCCAGATTTTTATCCGAATTCTTAGATTAAATTTTATTATTTGATAAATTGCCGTTAACTGATTTATTTTAATACTTAATCAGCGTTATTTCGGTATTTATTCAAATTGGGAGTTTAGCATTTATGATTAGGAAATTTTAAACAGACGACTGCAGCCAATTATATCATTTGTAAACTTTGGATATTTGATCAACTTACAAGTTTTAATTTATAAGTTCCATCACTTCAATAAACCTTCATCTCAAATTATTCATCTCTTCCCTTATTATTTTATTTTTACTGGGTTTTACAATATTTAAATTCTGCCTTGGTGTTTTACTAGGGTTGCGGTTGACAATCCCCCCCCCCCCCCTTATACCGTTCCGTTTGCGAGATAACCATTGAGCACTAGCCCGTTATGATTTCTTGATGTCAGAAGTAGGATCCACAATGTTTACGCTTGGATCTTATGGAATTACCGCCAAAAGTCTATTTATCTTGCTTTTATTCTTATTCTGCCTACTTCTTTATTCTTTGTTATTATTGTAACTATATGTCACTTTATTGTTTTCATATTCAGCTTTATTACATTTCACTTTGAACTTTTTTTTCATTCCTCATTTTGTCCTTACTTCCATGTTGCTTTATTCTTGTAAATTCGCTCTTCTTTCTTTTAAATTGATACAGTTTTTTAAATAAATAATTATGATCATCTCTATTACAAATGTAAATTCAGTCACGCAAACCATGGAGGGCATTCAACGAAGACGAAGTAGAAGTACAAGTAGTGTGAATTTAATGCGGCATTATCACGCTAGGTGGCAGGGTGTTCGCTGCGAGTGTTGGTAAAATTAGGTACGCAAACCCGGGCCGAGGTTATTCGAGATTTTTCAAATTTCTGCCTTAATACTTTATCAATCGAACCCAAATTTTCAAATGTGTATGTTATAGGTTCAGACATGTACCCGGTGTCGTTCCCCCTGAAGGCTGCCTAGATGGTAAGACTTCCCCCGGAAGACTAGCTATATAGTGAGACTTCTCCAGGGGAAATTTCACTATATAGTCAGTCTTCCCCCTTCATAGCGAAACTTCCCCCTTTAATTTAGTTTCCGAATATTTTTTTTTTGTAAAACAATGTTTTTATACTAACGTTTTCAGTGTTTGGATAAAAGTTATCCGTCCTATATGAATGAATAGATAAATATATGAATAAATAACTGCTAACTAAATTTACTACTGAAAATGTTCAATGAAAGTCTGGTTGACCCCCTCCCACTTTTTATTGTAGTTTAGTCAAATAAGGGCCATGTACGTAGTGACGTATGAGTAAAATTTGGTACTGAAAAAGTTGGACCCCACTCCCTAAATAGAATTTTTGAGTTTGAAGATTTTTTTCTCTTTTTTGTTTGTTTGTTTGTTTTGGTTTGTTTGTTTTTGTTTTTGTTTTTAGGTCACCTGAGTCACTCAGGTGACCTATTGCTATCCGTTTTTGTCCGTCGGCGTGCGATGTGCGTTAACATTTGAACATTTTTAGCTTCTTCTCTGAAACCGCTCAACCAATTTCAACCAAATTTGGCATATAGCATCTATGGGTGAAGGGGAACAAAAATTGTGAATTTCATGGTCCCTGCCCCCCTGGGGCCTGAGGGGTGGGGCTAAAACCACCAAAATTAATGCAATCTTTAAAAATCTTTAAAAATCTTCTTCTTTACTCCTGGTCATCAAGCAGTCAAACTGTTGGCATCATTGTTATAAGCATTGAGTCCTCTACCAAAATTTTGAAATTCATGGCCCCAGGGTCAGGGGTTCTGGTGCTAGGGCTGGGCTATATAGATCATATAGTGAAAGTGCATTATTTCTTTGAAAATCTTCTTCTCTGTTCCTGGGTATTAAATGAACTAACTAAGTATATAGTTATGATGAGTAAGAGTGCCTTTTCCAAAATTGTGAAATTCATGGCCCAAGGGGCTGAGATTCTGGTGTAAGGGTGGGGCTCTATTGATAATATAGTGAAAATGCATTAATTCTTTGAAAATCTTCTTCTCTGCTCCTGGGTATTAAATAAACTAACAAAGCATAAAGTTATGATGAGTAAGAGTGCCTCTTCCAAAATTGTGAATTTCATGGCCCCAGGGGCAGGGGTTCTGGTGTTAGGGCGGGGCTCTATTGATTATATAGTGAAAATGCATTAATTCATTGAAAATCTTCTTCTCTGCTCCTGGGTATTAAATTCAGTAACTACTAGTAAGTACATAGTTATGATAAACAAGAGTGCCTCTTCCAAAATTGTGAATTTCATGAACCCTGGGTCACGCGTTCTGGTGTTAGGGTGGGGCTCTATTGATTATATAGTGAAAATGCATTAATTCTTTGAAAATCGTCTTCTCTGCTCCTGGGTATTAAATTCAGTAACTAAGTACATAGTTATGATGAGCAAGAGTGCCTCTTCCAAAATTGTGAATTTCATGGCCCCAGGGGCAGGGGTTCTGGTGTTAGGGCGGGGCTCTATTGATTATATAGTGAAAATGCATTAATTCATTGAAAATCTTCTTCTCTGCTCCTGGGTATTAGATAAACTAACTAAGTACATAGTTATGATGAGCAAGAGTGCCTCTTCCAAAATTGTGAATTTCATGGCCCCTGGGTCAGGTGTTCTGGTGTTAGAGTGGGGCTCTATTGATTATATAGTGAAAATGCATTAATTCTTCGAAAATCTTCTTCTCTACTCCTGGGTATTATTGAAACACATTAAATACATAGTTATGATAATCAAAGATGCCTCTTCCAAAATTGTGAAATTCGTGGCCCCTGGATCAGGGGTTCTGGTGTTAGGGCGGGGCTCTATTGATTATAAAGTGAAAATGTTTTAATTCTTTAAAAATCTTTTTCTCTGAACCTGGGTATTATTTAAACAAACTAAGTACATTGTTGTGATAAGCAAGGATGCCTCTTCCAAAATTATGAAATTCATGGCCCCGGGGACAGGAGTTCTGGTGATAGGGCGGGGCTATATAGATCCTATAGTGAATTCGAAGGTGAATTATTTCTTTGAAAATCTTCTTCTCTGCCCCTGGGTATTGTTTAAACAGACTAAGTACATTGTTATGATATGCAAGGATGCCTCTTCCAAAATTGTGAATTTTATGACCCCAGGTTTAAGGGTTCTGGTGAGGGGGGGGGGGGGGGCTTCTATTGATTATAAAGTGAAAAAGCAAAATTTGAAAATATTCTTTTCTGCTTCAGGTTAAAAAAGCAAAGAAGCTAAGTGTATAGTTATGATGAGCAAGAATGCTTCTTTCAGAGTAGTGAATTTCATGACCCCTGCGTCAGATGTGCTGGTGTGAGGGTGGGGCTCTTGATAATATAGTGAAAATGCATTAATTCTATTAAATAATCCTGTTTGCTCCTTAGTGTTAAGCAGATAAACAAAGTGATTAGTTATGATGAGCAAACTTATGGTTCCAGGGTCAGAAGCTCTGGTGTTTTTTTGGGGGGAGGGGGGCTCTATTGATAATATTGTGAATCTTGTAGTAAAAATGCATTATTTCTTAAAAATCTTCTCTGCACCTAGGCATATCTGAGGTAAATAGAGTAAAAATTTTATAAGGAAGGGAATTTTTACCAGATTTTTGAACATCTGGACCATTTGGTCAAGTGTTCTGGTCCTGGCCAGGGCTCTATTAGTTTGTATTCTACTGAGAGGAGTTATTCCCCTTTGCCATTTACTTTTGATAATTTATCATTGTAAATAATGTACTTGAAAGGTAAATAGAATAAGAGAATTATGCAAGAACTTTAATTGTATAATACAAAAAGTACTTTCATTGTTTTAATGATCAGATAGACTTGTAAGTAGTAGATAAATAAAAATGAGACAAAAATAACTTGTCTTATTAAATGTTCATCAAAGACCAAGAGAGGCCAATGTAAGAGATTTCAACAAGGGATTAAAATAGTACAGAAGCATTGATAATTTGTTAATATACTGTATGGTGGTAGTGATAAATGGGGAAGAGATTAGAACCTAATTTATGAACTGTTAATGAATATTAAGACCAATTATTTTGTTGATCATGATCACCCTATTTTTTTTTCTTTTGGACAACAAAGTTTCACCTTTCAGTTCATTTTATACTCTATGCATCCTTTGAATTATTGTATCATACTCAGCTGACCGTTAAGGCCCTTGGGCCTGTTGGGTTTTTTTTTTTGGTTTTTTTTTTGTTTTTGTTTTTTTTGTTGTTTTTGTTTTTGTTTTTTTTGTTTTGTTTTGTTTTGTTTTGTTTTGTTTTTTTTTTTGCTTGTGAAGACTTTTAGGTAAGTTATTTTTTTCTGGCTGCCCCTTTCAAAAACAATGCTACGTCTCTAAGTTTTATCTGTATTCGCTGTAAAAATTGCCAATATTTATATTCATGTATTTAGATTTTGAAAATCTCAATATTTTAGATTACTTTTTGGCAATTTTTGATCTCCAATTTGCTAAGATGGGTAGGCAATATCAAGCCGACATTTTACGTATTTTTTGCCAAACGAGACATTGACAAAATAATTTTTTGGGGTAATCTGATGTCAAACACTATGTGCTTACTAGAGATATTTATTTCTTTATTGAAAAGTGCTATTTCTATCCAAAAAATTAATACATATTTTCATAAAAACCGGGGGAAAATTCTAGTATGCCCCGGTCTAGCCTGGTTCCGGCCACGCCTACCCATGACGTTCCGCACTACTTTGCAGAGGATTATGGGTTGGCCGAAACCAGACTAGCCCCGTGGTCCCCAGAATCAAGTGACTGCGCATGAACAATTATTATCCTGAAATAAAGAAATGTCAGTTCAGTCCAAGAATATATAGGGGTCCTGAAAAACAACTCAATTTATAAGGGTATTCTAGTAATTATCAAAATATTTAATATTTTTTTTTATATCAATAAAACTGAAATTCAATCATCCAACAAATAACTTCAATAGACTTACTTATTTTTTTCAGGTGACAGAAAATACACAATTATTTTGGAGTTTTCATCATTGGTGCGGTTTTAATGACCCAGATTTTCTTAAAACGTGTTATTTAAAGCAACAAAAGCACATTTGAAAGAAGAAATGCTCATAAATAGTTAAAACATAATGTTTAGCATCAGAATAATTTATAAATTTATTAGCTTTTGGTAAAAAAAAAACCCCACTAAAAATGTCAGCTTGATACTGCCTTCCAAAAACTTGGAAATCAACTAATTTTCTTCTAGAAAATCTAAAATATTGAGCATTTCGGGGCAATTTTACCGCGTATACAAATTAACCTATAACTAACATAACTTGAAAATTTGGGTTCGATTGATAAAGTATTAAGGCAGAAATTTGAAAAATCTCGAATAACCTCGGCCCGGGTTTGCGTACCTAATTTTACCAACACTCGCAGCGAACACCCTGCCACCTAGCGTGATAAAGCCGCATTAAATTCACACTACTTGTATTCGTCTTCGTTGAATGCGCTTCAATTAAATAAATGAGATTTCAACTATGTTTACAAGACGCCATTCAGCTTTGAAAGAAGGACAAATGAACAACACTGAAACAGATCAAATTTCATGTCCTGAAAGTATATATAAAAAAAAAATAATGACTCAGCACTGTTAAGGCGTACTTCGAAGAAATCAGCACAATATAAACCTGCATAAATACATACCTTTTTAAAATGAATTTTAATTTTGTATCGGTACTATATTATTTTATGACTTTAACATTCTTTGAAATAACATTGTATAACCCGCTCTGTACTGAATTTGGTTTGGTCACGTTATTTGATAGTCCCGTGATATATGCAATGCCATGTAATGTGTACTGTATGTAGGTCACAAACAAATTTCAATATCGAAATATAGGAATACCCTAGTTAAAATTAAAAATTAAAGTAATAGATTGTTTCTACATAACTTGTAGTTTATGGAAAGTGCTGCTGCTTTAAACAGAATTCGCATTTTATTAGTTTAAATTTCAAGTTATCTTGCTAATGTCGAAATATGTGTGACCTTTACCAAGTATTTTATGTATTTATTTTAGGAATGACTCTAATTCTTGGCCAAATTATTCGAGTATAACCTGGTTTGGGTCAGTTTACGCTGTTTTATAATCCGCGAAGCGAAGCGGATTATAAAACAGCGTAAACTGACCCAAACCAGGTTATACTCGAATAATTTGGCCAAATATTAGAGTCATTCCTTATAATTTAATTTTAAAATCATTAAATAACTTTGGGTGTAAAATTTCGTTGCTTTTTATTAGTTCAAATTTGCCGCTCAATAATATAACCGTGGTAACGGAAGTGATGGGAAGCGAAGGGAGGTAAAAACTTATACATAGGCCTAGCAGCCTTGCTGTTTGTTTACATGTTGTAAGATCGAATTATTGTTTGAAGTTAAAGATACATTTATTAAATCTGGAATTTTCCATGAATCCCGAGGATTGGAAATGAGAGGACTGTATGGATTCAGATGATTCAGCTGGTTGTCAGGGGGGGGGGGGGTCCCCATACCAAACCAGGTTATACAGAAATAATTTGTGTTCCTTTTTGGATATTAACCAATCAGAGGCTAGAATATAAACAAAATTAAATTATTAAGTTATGCTATCGATTTCAGGAAAGCAGCAGCACTTTTCAAGTTAAGGAATATTTCCGTCATGTGTATTCAAAAAATGGTCAAGATCTATTAAGTGCATGCCCTTGCGAAAAGGCGATTTAATGAGGCACCTCGGCGTGAAACATGCATATCCTGTAGACAAAAACACGGTAGAATTAATTCAATACATTCTCTCGATATTTTTTAGATAATGGCACCAAACAAACGTTTCAGATTTGTATTAATGGTCTACCTAGGATTTGCAAATAATATTCTGTTTAATAATAAAATGCATTTTTCACTGTGAAAAAATTACTTGATCCGCCTCTCACTGCACATAAAATGCGTCAAACTTTATCATGATGACGTCATGTCGACAAGTGCATTACGATCAGTGACTTGTTTATATCTTGCTGTATGGGATTTAACTAGCGACAAAAATGAATGCAGTGGTAAGTTTTGATGCAGTTCATTACTCTTATGCAGTTTAGATTCGCAGATTATTTCATTTTCTGTTATTGTGAGGAATTGCTATATTTGTGTGGTGTGACTGAGTCACAGTAAACTTTTCCCGTATAAATTAGGCCCCGCCCCCTTTATGCAGCCTTAACAGAGCTGCGGACGACAATACTTGCAACTCAGATTCAGAGAATCACTCAAACACAACAGAGGACATACATTTATTGAATCTTGAAATTATTGTACAGTCCCTGCAAAAAGTCAACAAATCTTCAAATGCAAGTCATCTCATCTCTAAGGACAAAAGAAAACAAAACATCCACTTAAGAGTGTCAAGAAACCACAAACCTCACACATAATATAAATACCCAAAATGAAGGAATAGATCCTGACAAGGAAAATAAGAGCTCATTGATTCAAAGCAACACATACATCTTAGACAAACTTACTCAAATGATAAATGGAACAATCAAGAAAATGACTGAGACAATTGGGAATATTTTCAAAATTACGATACGTGGTTTCACCAATTCAAAAAAAAATAGCCCTGTCAATAAAGAACACATCAAAACTCGGTCAAATAGTCGGCACAACAAGAGAAACAACAAAGACAAGTGGTGAATCTGATCAGATGAAAATTCAAGTTTTGTCTCTAAAAGTAAAATTTTCAAGGAAAAACACATTGTTCCATTAAAAGTATATACCTGTTTTTTAAGGAAACCCAGATGAAAGCTGGAAAGCATACACCAACATATTTGAGGCTGTTGCAAGTCAAAATGGATGGATAGACAAACAAAAGTTAGGACAGCTCTTGCCAGAACTACAAGGCATTGCAGGCGAGTTTGCTTTTTAGGAACTCAGCCCAGAAATTTTTAAGTTATATGAAACTAAGAAGGGAACCTGGGAATCGCTTTGGAATTTATAAATCACCAAAAACTTTTCAGACTAAATTCAAGAGAAGAGACCAAAGGAATGGAGAATCTGGTTTTTTTGAATGAGAAGGGTAGGATTAATGTTGAGCTCAACAAAGTTTCCTTAACCGTTGAGGAAGCTATCAAGTTTGTAATCGAGTATAAGGAGACAACTAGGTACCAAAGAGCAGACGACTGCTATAACAAACGGACAAATTTGCCAAGTAAATCAACTAAGAAAAGAATCCCAGAAGTTTCACAAAACCTCAGAATCATCAAAACGACTTGATGCATTGGCAAAAACCTACTTCTCCTGAACAGGACAGAAAAATTTGACTGAATCAGAAGACAGACTTCTAACTTTATGACAAGAGCAGAACTTAAGGACATTTTGAATGAATTTTTCTCATCAAAATCTTCAATCCTAGAACAGCAACGCAAGCAGAGATATCCCCTGATTTGTTACCGCTGGGATGAACAAGAACATAATGCTGGAAACTCTTTAAGCAAAAAAATTAAAATGGAAATGAATAAATTGAACGCTAGAGTCACTCAATTTAAACTTCTGTCAAACTAGAGAGGAGCAGCTCCAAAGTCAAGTTGTCACCTTGTTTAGCATGTAAATTTTAGTCTGATGCCAGAAAATGTAGTTCCTATGCAAGCATGTTTGTCCAAAAAGAAATTTTAATACATGTGTAATTGCAGAAAACAATGACATAAAGACTACTTATTAAAAAAGATCGAATGAATTGTAGAATTTACACAGATATTAAGCAGTGGTGAAAACAGAAATGTAACATGACTTTCCTGTTTACTGTGACTCCACGTGATAGTCACTACCTAGCTACACTTCCGTGAATAATTTGCCCTAATCCATTACATGTAACAGTCTTGTTGTAGTCTCACTAAATCTCACCAGAGGTACTGCAAACTCCTCGGGTATTATAATTTGTAGAACACCGAAAAATAAAAGGTTCCGAACATATAAATAGAGGTGTGGCATATCTTTGATGCTTTGCAGGTTAAAGATGGACTATTATTTAAAGAAATTCACAAGAAAGACAACTCTGGATCTTATTTCCAATATGTACCCCTAGAAATTAAGAGAATAAGTAATTACTTTAGCTGATGACAACTTGCTAAGTAGTCACTCTGGAAGGAAAAGGACCCAAGACAAAGTTTCTCGGAATTTTGTCTAGTTTGAAATGAAAGAGGATATTGCATTTCATTCAGTGTTAGGTTGTCAAGTTTGTGAGAAAAATAGGAGATCATACCAGATCAAACAGAAGCAACAACAGCTAGGATCATATTGAATGAGGTCATCAGCCGGTTTGGCTGTCCAGAGTCTACACACTCTGACCAAGGTCGTAACTATAAAAGGTTTTTTTCAGAACTGTGCGAACTTCTTGAATTAAAGAAGACGCTGACTACCCCTCGTCATCCCCAGTGTAATGGGAAAATAGAAAGAATTAAAAGGGCATTAATGAAGATGATAAAGGGTTATAAAAGGTCCAAAAATAGAGTGGGACCTTTACTTAGGTTGGCGTGTGGCAGCATATAGATCCAGTGTGCATGAATCAACTGGTTTACCCCTAATTTATTTACGTTAGGGAGAAAAGTACGCATACCTTCGGAAATAATATTTATATCCAAGATGAGGTTCCAAGATAAAAGCATTTTGAATTATGGACAATGTAGAAAATAAATATAAACTGCAAACGCTTCATCAAATTGCCAGAGAGTACTTACGAAGCTCATGTGAAAGACAGAGAGATTTTTATAGTTTAAAATCAACTCTTTACAGTTACAAAGAGGGAGACAAAGTTTGGTCCCTCAATGAAGGGCATCAAGATGAGAAGCTAGGAGATTTATATTAGTGTTCCTGTACAACCAAACAGAAACTTTCTGATCATACTTACAAGATTAAGAAATCTGAAAATGGTACCACCAAAGTTGTGCAACATGAAAAACTGAACCCTTTTAATGTTCAGAAGTAAATCGTTGTATTTCAGTATGGTCGGCGGGGGATGCTCGCTCCTCCTTAGCGCCTGGTCCCACCTCTGATGTTTTTGGAGGTCCGTGTTTGCTCTGCTCCCGATTTGTATTGTTTTAATGGACTTTGGGCTTGAATACTGTTCGTTATCTCCATATATATTTCATACTAATTTTTTCACGCCTTTGTTTCCAGTCAAGAAGAATTCTTAGAAGATCCAATATGTTACCAGATGAAAATATTAAATCTTACATATTTATTAATACGACGGGTGATCAAAAAGTTCGCGAACTAATTGAACCACTTCCATAAAAGAAATGAAATTAGGTTTCAGTGTTCGTTGTATTTTAAAGTAGTCCTCTCCTATTTAAATGCATGTCTTCCACCCTTCTGCCCATGCGCGAATCACGTGATACAGGCGGTCACGTGACATGCTCCGAAGCGTGCCGTTCACAGAAGCTAAAGGATTTTTCCGAGTCTTACATTTCTTACCATGCAAATTCTTTTTTATAACAAGAACAGTTCATTTGTCAAAAATGGTCAAATCTCGGCAATAGGATGGGTGGATAAGGATATCTTTTCCCAGAATGAGCATCGTGACCATCACAACCCGAGTCCTCTGTCTTTGGAGCGTCATTTATCCTATGTGGATAAAGTACGAGTGCCTTCTTTTTATCATATCTGATATGTTTAAAGTCTAAAGTAAACGATATTTTAGGGATTTAATAATTATATTATTGTTAAGATATTCAACTATTTTTCTAAGTGTAACTTAGTGGTCTCTCATAACAAATTGTTCAACTAATGCCACATCTCTTCCCAAGCTTGCTTTCACTGAACTACAGAACAGACATCATTTTTAACCATCTCCCTTCCTTCTCTAAAACAATCAATCCATTAAATGATTGAACTCCTAGGAAGTCTGTTCTCTTTATAAACTATGTACAGATTATATGCTACTGTAAAGGAATTTCCAAGATACACATTAAACTTTACAGCCGTTCGTTGCTCGAGCACGACTGAGTCAAACATCTTTTGTCACAAGTAACATATCTATTAGGGATGCGCGATTTTATCGGTATACCAGTATATCGCGATTTTTTATTGCGTGATACGTATCGTGATACGGAGACTAAAATACCGGTATTTGGTACATAACTATAAATTCCGGAAATTATTCATTTATTTGTTCAAACTATTGAATGGCAATTACAGGAAGTGTAAAAAAATGTTGAAAACAGTTAAACAATGGTATAAAAACATGCTTTATATTAAATAAATGAAAATTTAAAAATTAAAGTTATGTTTTTATAGCCATATTTTCAAGAAATATTACGGAAATTCATTTGAAATTGTAGTAAAAATTGCGTGTAAAAATATCACGATTTATCGTGATATTTTTGGAAAAAAATCGTGATATATCACGATACGAAATTTTTGCCGATACCCATCCCTAATATCTATTGACGTCATTTTCAATTGTGACGTCACAAAAAGGGAGAAAAACATTACGTAACATCTGCTGTATGACTATAGGGTGAGTTAACCATGCATCGGACACATACCTTGCTTCGGACAACTTTAAGCAATAAACTTACATTGAACCTGAGTCTCCCCGTGTTTTTACTTGTTTTTGTCTTAAAGGTGAAGATTTAAACTTTTTAATGATGCCGATTTTTATTTCCATGTTGTGATAAAAAATACCGCAAGAATGGCCTTGAAAGTACATCATATTTGCATCATCAAAGGGGATTAACCAGAATTTTACGATTTTGCAATTTGTAGAGTTGTCGCTCTTTTAAATAGACTTCAACGGAACGAATCGGACCTAGGAAAAAAATTGTCAATAACTGATAATTTTACAGAAATTTTCAAAAATTTTACTTCAATGTTTGTATAATAATTTTTAGAGTTGTTTTTTACTAGTATGTTTATTTCACCGTACATCGGACACAAATTAACCATGCATCGGACACTTTCCGAGGCATGGGTAATTACTTCCATTTTCATATAAAACCCAAATGACAGCTGTTTTTTACGGAAATAGAAAATAAAAACTTAATTTTAAGTGAAAATACAAGATATCGATATGTGACGACTAGAAGTGGACCCAGTTTATTTCTTTAAACAAGATGATGATAACCCACGAGACAAAGGCGCGAGTTGCCATATTACTAGCATTGTAAAGCCTTTCTAAAGCAATGTGATGCACCTAAAATCTCTTCACATTTGTAGATCGAAATAGTCATTCAAATTTAACTAGAAGTTTAATTTTTTAATAAAAGATAAAAATGTTTCGATATCACTAATTTTAAAGCACCGAGATCAAGGTGTGATATTTTTCTGGTATAAATACCTTATGTCCGATGCATGGTGAATATTGTCGGTCCATGGTGAATTCTGACTTATTTCGAAAAAATCGGGCTTTAATGATATTTTCTCAATAAAGAGCACACGATTGTATCAAAAATTTATATTTTAACCACATACTACATGTTAAGTTCCATTTTGATAATATTCGGTCGGTAGCGATATCGCAAGAACTTGTTGAAGTGCGAAGGTGTCCGATGCATGGTGAATTCACCCTATGTGTGCCAAATTTCATTCTGATCTGAATTGTGGTTTTGTAAATATAGAGATAGTTCGCGAACTTTTTGATCACCCCTCGAGCTCGTAAGTATAGATGAGAGCTGCAGTTGTTGTTTAAAAATTCACTAAAGAATGCGAGGGGGAATAATATGTTGGTTTTAAGCTTTAAGAATTTTTATGAGACATTGTTTTTAAAAATGACTGACCTTCAAGCATCCAAGAAAATCCTGAAGAGAGGCAGAGCTCAAAAGTGCTTGTTTTGATAGGGGAGAAACGTCACGTGGATTCAAGTAATTACAAATAGCACATACCATTGGATTCCATCTCTTTTGTCGTTCCTTATGCCATAGATGAGGAGACCAAACTAAGGGACCACTTTAAGAATTGTACACAGCAGGAGGAAGCCAGAGAGATTCTGCTAAAACAAGGAAAGCGGCCAGAGGCAGAGGAATTCTATCTTAACAGAAAACAAAGAGGGAATCATAATCACAGAAGACGTGCACTTTGAGAAATTCAGCAGAAAGGAATCGAGAAAATATGGGTAGAGGATACAAAAGTCAGCATCAGACCAAGCAGTGAACCATCCCTCCATAATTAACAAATAACAATATCCCCAGATGTGAAAATGATATTTTAATTTCTGTATATAACAGAAAATCATCGGTTTATCACCAGGTGATAATGGAAATTTAAAAACCGTACAACATGCCGATGATTGCACTAATTTATTGAAAGACACTTATTCATTGAAAAAAGCTTTAGAAACAATATGTGAATTTAGCAAAGTCGCTGGCCCGAAATTGAATATGGACAAAACAGAATGTTTATTGACAGGAAAATTTATTGAAATGTATTTAAATGAAAAATATATTTTTGGTGTTAGAATTGCTATGTCATGTAAAATCATTAGGTGTATATCTCGGTCATGATAAGGATATCTGTTATGATATGAATTGGACAAATAAATTAGAGAAACTTGAAAGAATACTGAGTGTTTGGAGAAGGCGAAACTTAACGATCTTCGGAAATTGTACCATAATAAATACACTAGCATTATCTAAATTGGTATATAATGCTTTTATTTTGTCAAATCCAAAAAAATGAAGTCTTTAAAGATGTATCAAAACTTGTATTTAGTTTTCTATGGAAGAAAAAGATAGGATAAATACGTTAAGAACTACGCACGCTAACTCTCGATTCCCACCTGTATTTTACACCGATTTAATTCAATACCAATGGCAATTTGGCCGCAAATTCTTTGTTGAATGCAAAGGACAGTTCAATGGTAATTGACTGATAATTTTAATGCGAGTGTTAAATAGTTAGTTACCCCTAATTGTAGCTCTTTAAATAAGGGGGTAGACGATATTTTCTATTGAAATCGAGCTTTCAAGCATCAACGCATTTTAAAATATTCTTGATATGAATAAATGTTCCTTAAATCCTCTCTTATGTTTTACGTATATAAAATTAAACATATATTATTATTAAACTACAAGCATTTTTGTATTTTTTTGTCTGTAAATATGTCCCCCCCCCCCCCCCCGTGAAACACAAAAAGCTTTGGTATGAATTTGTGCAATGACAGTCCATATTACCTGTAAAAAGGAATTTTTGTTTCACGGGGGGGGGGGGGGAGATGTTTTAAAAATATTTTCCGTTTTCCGTTGATTTTCATAGTGAAAAACACAAGTTTTACCCAAACTATAGATTTACCTCTCTTTATTTTCCCAAAGAAGTAATGTTTTATGAAAATTCATATAAATATCTATATAAATATGAAAAATCATTCAAATATGTTAACTTTTGAAAATTGACTTGAAGGTAGGCGGGAGAACAATGCTATCGTTCGCAGTTCTTGGTAAAGTTGACCAAGGTGGAATAGGCATTGTTGATATAGAGAGTAAATTTACTCCAGCGAAAGCTTCTTGGATAAAACGAATATTAGATAAAAGAAGTATAATATATAAAATGTTGAATAATATTCTTAATCTTAAAAACTTATCAGTTAATGATATTGTTAAAACAAGTGTATGTAACTTTGAAAATACTGCTTTTTTTAAGATGCTAAAAATACCACTTTTTTATGGTAAAGTCCTTTTTGCTTTCAATAAATGTAAAAAAAAAAAAAAAAAGTTAAATAAACTTGTGCTTTAAAGAGAGACCAATTTTTATCGGAATTCATTTGGAACAATACTGTATAGGGGGAAAATAACTCGCGGTGTTAATATTCGCTATATTCACGGTGTTAATAAATCCGTGAATTCAAGAAACAGTGAATAAGTTTTAAATATTAAATCTCGATATTTTATTTGGAAATTTGAGAATAGACTACGATAGGTATATATACGTACAGTACATGATCATTCAGTAATTACGAGTATAGTACTTGTCATTCAACTATCTTAATTATCACGCTTTACTTTAATTCAGATAAGCAGCTAATTACCTGTATTTATTGTTCAACAGCTGTTTTAATAGATACATGTTTCATCAGTCAAAACGCATGGGTCATCGGTTTTGATTACCCGTGCGTAACGTTACCACGTGTATTTGTTACCTGCATTAGCATTATGCGTATTAGTTTTTATGGAAATTTTGGTTTAAAAAATATTATTCGAATAACTATAGAACTTGCTGAAGATATGGAAGGATATCATTACGTCTACCTACATTAATACATTGATTAGCGTCCAGTGTTTTTTTTTTCTTTTTTTTTGCTGCGATGTGTTATACCTTCGGAAAGATGTACGTACACATGCACTTATAGGAAAGTCATTTGACGTTTATAGTAAAAAAAAAATGTTTTGATTAATCATCAATTAACTACTAAATCTAATCATTTTATATAAACCTACCCTGTTCGTGAAGTGAATACATAACGCTGATAAATGTCGTTCTAGCTATACTATGGGTTACAATGATAAAGACGAAGGAGGTAACTTTTATGATATACCGATTCCGCGAATTCAACAAACCGCGATCGTGTCCGAGGAGAGAAAAACGTGAAAATTACAACCCGTGAAATTAATCCCCTATACAGTAATCTGTGTCAGTATGATTCTAAACCTCTTTGTTTTGAAAACAGGATAAAAAGTGATATTCTGTATATCAAAGATCTTTTTGATAATGATGGAATCTTCCTTAGTATTGAACACTTTTATAACATTCTGGAAAAGAAAAACAATATAGTCTGTGAATATATCATGATAAAGAAGGCACTCAGAAAATACAAAAACAATTTTGATTGTACATAAATTTTTCAAAATTTGTTAATATTAAAAAAGTGTAAGAACTGTAGCAAACCTTAAATGTGATTTTTATTATGTACGTAACATATAATTTCAACGATCAGTTTATGAAAATATGTGGCAAAAGACTTTTGAACTTTATTACAAATATGTCTGGAAAAATGTATATCTAGCTAAAATTAAGTATATGTATGAAAAAAATGTTGCTGAGTTCAATTATAAATTATTGAATTGCATATTGAATAATAATTTAAATGTAAGTAAATGGAACAAAGATGTAGAACCTTTTAGTGAATATTGTATGGTTTTTGAAGAAACTGAACATCTCCTGTACAAGTGTAAACTTTGTGAAAATATTTGGAAAAAAAATAGTTTGTTTTGGGGTTTTGAAAGCACATGGAAAATACTGGTACTTAGTTTTTACAATGAAATCAATTCAAAAACAACTAGATTGAATAATCTTTTGTCATTCATTTGTTTTACCATTTATAAATATAAACTGAAATGTAGATTTCAAAAAGAAAACATGCATATAGATGTTTTTCGAAATGAGATAAAAAATTGTCTTTATTTACAAAATGTGATTCTAAGGAAAGCACATGTAATTAATGATAAGTTGTATCTAGAAATAGGCAATTATTTGTGATTTTGATTTAAAAATTTCTATGCAATGTATGTATTATGATTTTCTGTACATTGAATTATTTATGTACCATGTTTTACTAAAAGAGAAAAAAAACAGCTTTTTATACATGTACTGCTTGACTTTTTCTCAACTTCTCTCGTCCTGTTTTCAGAGTTTCCTAAGAAACTACAATGTTTCCAGATTTTTGACTTATTAGCATTAGTGCAAGGCGCGTTTTCATGATCAATATCATCTCTTCGCTTCATTTACAATTTGTTTGAAAAGTACAAATATTTCAGTGCATGTATCGCTGTATCTTAGCAGGAAATAGCGATGTGTATCGTAGTATCGATATATCGTTCAACCTCTGTAACAGCATACTATCGTCCCGTACAACTGCCTCCGTTTTTTCCCGATTTATTGGACCTGCAAGACCCTGTTGATTTCTCTTCGTTTTTAAATGAAGATTAAGAGTCTGCAGGCATGTCAACTCCAGTGTACACTTCTCAGGAGCGATATGAGCAGGCTGTCATACTACCGGACCCTCCAGCACCCTCCAGCGCCCAAAGCCAAGGTCAAAGTAAGGAAAGGAGTGAACCAGTAACCCAGGACAAAGAGAACTCTAGAATAAGTAGAGTAAGAAGAACCCAAACCCCCACAGAGAACTTAAAAAGGAAAAAGACAGTGGAATTAAGGGAGAGATGATCAAAGTACTTAAAGGCTGATGTTTTACGTGATAAATATGTTCCACCTTCAGAATGCCATGAGGAACATCCATCAGGTACTGCAGGTACAGACGAATATTTTGAGAAGCACCAGGAATTCACAGAAACAGTATAGCACGGAATTGCCGGTACATCAGAGTGATGAAATATCAAGAAAACAGGGGATTTAAGAGACCAGCTCCCCTCTCACAACTATGGACCCTCCAAAGATTTTAGGAAATAGGTATTGAATGTTAATTATTTTGGTAGATTGTTCGATTGTTCGATTGTAAAATGTAATTTGGAGGTTTATTCTTTTTTTAGATCTTAGATTATACAGCTTTAAATGTTAATAATCTATCTTTTTTAATAAATGGTAAAATTTGATAGTTTAGGAATGGTTGTTGGGTGTTTATTAGTGCATATTGTATACACCCTTACAAAAATACTTTAGCAAGCTAAAAACAACTAATAGTATACCTTTACTAAAGTTAACTTAAATGATAACTTTGACACTATGAAAACTTTGTGAGAATTTTAACTCTTTGATTCACTATAGTGATAACTTTTAAAACTTTAATTTGCCTTAGTGTTAACTACGACACTATAATGATAATTGAGAAAATTTTGAAATACTATAGTGATCTTTATAAAGACTTTGATTTACTATGGTGATAACTATGACAATTTTGGTTTACTAGTACTATAGTGATAACTTTGAAAAATGGTTTACTATAGTGATAACTGTGACACTATAGTGATCACTTTTTAAGCTTTGATTTTCTTCAGTGATTTCTATGACTCTATAAAAAATTTGATTTATTAATGCGATACATTTGACACTAAAGTGATAACTTTGAGAGTTTTGATTTACTATAGTGATAACTATAACACTATAGTAATACAATGTAACCTTGAACCTTTTGATATACTATAGTACTAAAGAGAACAGTTTATTTATCAGAAATGGCCAAATCTCAGCAATAGGATGGTTGGATAAGGATATCGTTTCCTAGAATGAGCATGGTGACCATCACAGCCTGAGTCCTCTATCTTTGGAGCGTCGTTTATCCAATGTGGATAAAGTTTGAGCGCCTTCTTTTTATCATATCTGATATATTTAAAGTCGAAAGTAAACGATATTTTAGGGATTTAATAATAAAAGTATTGTTAAGATATTCAAGAATTTTTTTAACTGTAACTTGCAAATTGCTCAACTAAGGACACATCTCTTCTCAAGCTTGCTTTCACTGGGCAGCAGAAAAAAAAAATTTTTAAACATCTCCCTTCCTTCAGGAAAACAATCAATCCAATTTATGATTGAACTTCTGGCAAGTCTTTTGTCTTCATAAACCTTGTACAAATTACTATATGGTACTGCAAAGGAACTTCTAAGATACACATTAAACTTTTTAGCCGTTCGTTGCTCGAAAACGACTGAGTCAATCATTTTTTGTCACACGTATTGACGTCATTTTCACATTGTTACGTCCCAAACATAGAGTAAAATATTTCATAATATCTACTATTCATATAACCTTTTATGTCTGCCAAATTCGCTCTGATCTAAATTGTGGTTTTGAAATTATAGAGATAATTCGCGAACTTTTTGATCACCCTTCGTGCCGTGCCACATAGAGAATATGAATAGATCAATTTATGTGTTCATTTTTTCACCGTGATCACTGATTATATAGTATGTTATAATCTTTTTCAAGTTTGTTGCTATTAAATAATGTTGCATATATTTGTGATTCATTGGAACTTTAAGCGGGGTAAAGTGTAATGTTTTGACTCATTTATGTGACATCAAGTTTTAACTACGTGTGTATTTATGCATTTAAAGTATTATTTATTATTTTTTAAGTAAGAAATAACGATAATCCATGTATATTTCTACAAACAGTATCAGAAATAGTCATATCTCTGTGAATTATTGTGTTTAAATAGGTATTTGTGTTGATACTGCGATATAACATAAAAAGTTCGCGAACTAATTGAATTACTTCCTTAAAAGAAATAAAATGAGGTTTCAGTATTCATTATTTTTTTAAGTTATCCTATCCGACTTTAAAGCACATCTGCCATTGTTCTGCCCTTGCGCGAATCACGTGATCCAGGATGTCACGTGACATGCTCGGATCTGTTCACAGACGCTAAACGATTTTTCCGAGTCTTATATTTCTTACGATGCAAAATATTTTTTTTATAACAAGAACAGTCCATCTGTCAGAAATCGCCAAATCTCGGCAATAGGATTAGTAGATAAGGATATCCCTTCCCAGAATTAGCATGGAGACCATCACAACCCGACTCCTCTGTCTCGGGGGCGTCGTTTATCCAATGTGGATAAAGTATATGAGCCTTTTTATTTTCATATCTCGTATGTATGAAGTCTAAGGTAAACGATATTTTAGGGATTTGATAATTATATTATTGTTAAGATATTCAACTATTTTTCTAATTGTAACTTGGCGATCTTTCATAATAAATTGCTCAACTATGGACACATCTTTTCCCCGGCTTGCTTTTGCTGGGCAACAGAACAGACATCATTTTTAACCATCTCCCGGCCATGACTAAAACAATCAATCCAATTAATGATTGGACTTCTAGTAAGTCTTTTGTCTTTATAACCTTGTACAAATTATCATATTCTACTGCAAAGGAATTTCCAAAATATACGTTAAGAAAATTTCATTCTGATCTCTATTGTGGTTTTGTAAATATAGAGATAGTTCGCGAACTTTTTGATCACCCCTCGTATATCAATTTTAAATGGTCCTATGTTCTTATTCAGTTCTACTCACACGAACATAAATAATTTATAAAATAAAGGACAATATGTATATGGGTGCAGATGCGCTCTCGTAAGTGCAGTTTAATATTTCAAATTATACAAATACAACTTCCCTTTTCGTGGCAACTCTAATATCTACAAAAACAAAAACATATCATTAATAAAATCAAAGATGGTATTTGTGAGGGCGGGTGGGCGGGGAAACGTCTTGCTCCCCTGAGAGAGAGCCTTCGAATGGCGTTTAACTGTTACATGCAGTAAACCGCACGTGCTTTAACAGAATACTTGTAGAAAAGGTATTCAATAAATACAGTAACCAATCAGATCGACAGTCTACATAACAAACACTAGGTAAACACGTGTTCGATTGATACAGGTGTTGTGATAACTTCAATAAATACATTTATGTTCTTCTACTCAAACGAACATAAATAATTTATAACCCAAATACGTTCATTGGTACAGTAGCGGTCTCGTAAGTGCAGTTTCGACAATAAAGAAAGAGAAAAGATAAAGATTATATACCCAACTTTTTTGTAACAGAAAATATTTTCATTGTAAGTCTTCGTGTACATAACCATTCTTTGCATTATCGAACTTCCACTTTCCATTTTTCTTTAAAAGACGATCGCTGACACCTGCTGCAGATGCAGCGATAGCACCACCCGACCTCAAACTATATACGCCATATCTTTTATCCTTAACTATCTAATGTATATAGAACTAATTCTCGATCTCTGTTGTATGACAAAGGTTGAATACTTTTCCTTAATTTGCAGGAGTTACTTGTCTTACAATATGTAACTTGTCTAAAAATGAACTCCTCTGACGTCTCAGATATACCTAATAAATGAAGATACCTGAGTAGCATACTGACCGGACAAGTATTCGAGTTCGAACGTGATATACATAAAGAAGTACCTTGCTTATACACATCTGTTTTACTCTTTTAAAGGCAGTGAACAAATTTAGGTGCGATTCATAAAAAGTAAGATGTGACCTTCTAATATCAACAATTTCAGAAAAAACGTAAACCGCATATCCTAAAAGAAAAATATAACAAGTACGTAATTCACATAATGATACATCATTTCTCCCAAATTTTTCAACGACAGCTTACAAAATATCTGCAGAAACAAGTTCTTTCTTTTTTACGGGTTCACTGTGTTCTCTTATACAACCTTCTTTTACAAACTTAACTTAATCATAGTCACAAGGATTGAATAATCCCGACAAATTATGGGCCCAGGTAATAGCATGAGTAGCTTCCTCTATCTTTGAAGAAGACTTGAAAGTTTTTGCAAGATAAGTCAAATATATTGCGACATGGACATTAGTAGCTGGTAAATAATTAATATTCGGTGTAAATGTCTTGCACCACTTGAAGAAATTGTTGAAGGCATACCTATATTTTTTTGTTGTATTATCTGCTTTCGACTTCAGTCAATTGTTTGGAAACGACTCTGCGAGTTCCAAAAGGGATGGGTCCTGAGCGCTGTTAAACAAAGATGTCCACCTATCAACCGAAAATATTGCTACAAAACGTACAATTAAAATATTTATTCAATACAATCAGTACATTTTTACGTGTATCGGGCCAAATCTCTGCAATATACAATTTGTATAACTTCCGTTTGATATAGTTAAATTGTATATCCAAACTAATGTACATTAATCCAATATCTGCAGTACTGAATTCCACCTGATACCTAACCATTCTAAATCTTGATCTAGACTGAAAATTGATTTTTCATAATTGATTAAAAATCCCGCCTCGTCTAAGGATGACTTGAAAAAAAATTAAAATTCTCTCACACTCTTCAAATGACTCTGACATGGCTATACCATTACCTAAATAAAAAACAATCTTTATAATACATACTTGACCATAGCCCTTAAACACTTTGTGAATATATATAGGGCTGTAGACAAACCAAACGAAAGAACTGTAAAACAATAATAATTATCTTTCCACTGAAAACCAGGAAATGTTTTGCACTCCTTACAAATATCTATAGGGTGTTAACCTGATTTTAAATCAAACTTAATATAGAAGCAATTTTCCTTGAAATATTGTAAAGCCACTTTATAATCTTCAAACTTTGTCTTTTTTCAAATATGAATTTAATACACTTAGGTATAGAATCAAACGCTTCTTTTCTCTGTTTTCTGCGACGCTCAAGGGGCTCACTACAAATGGCCTGATCGCCTGTGTGGCGCAGTGGTTAGAGCGTTCGCTCTAAAGTCGCGGAGTAAGAAGTTGATCCTTACGTCGCAGGTTCAAATCCTGTGGGACGTGGAGACCGGTCCTTCGGATGAGACCGTATAAACCGAGGTCCCGTGTCGCAGTGGGTGCCGGCACGAAAATGATCTCTTACTACTCAATGGCCTTGAGTGCCGAGTATAGGTCAAAATTTGCATCTCTCCAACGGCAAGTGGTGACACCTCCATAAATACATTTGAAGAACAGGTATTCTATAAATACAGGAACCAATGCGATCGACCGTCTACATAAACACTAAGTAAACACATGTTCCTTTGATACACGTGTTGTGATAACTTCAATAAATACATTTGTCGAATAAGCAATGTAAATCCTGTAACTTAATATTTCATCTATGTTACGTGTTATAAACATATTTATTTGGCTGCTAATTGTTCTTTTCTCACCAGTTGTCTTGTTTACATTTTTCCATCTTGGCGCTCCATTATGGTATACTTCCGTTGTATTTAAGAGGCAGTCCACCAGAAAACCAGGCAGTATTGTATTAATAGGCGGCACATCGAATGTGACGAATATTTGATATTTTACTGAAAATGATATTAATGTAGTCCATATGGAATAATGTAAGTAAAGATTTGTTTGAGAATACCTTATATACTAAAATATCGTTTTGTTTTGTGTTCTTGAAATCCCCTATATAAACCATTGAATGTAGGTCGGAAACAAAGAACGGTAAATTCTAATACATTTTCAACAGATCTATAATTCACTCCGAACTAAATCAAGAAATATTTCATCTTTCAATTTAAAAAATAAAATCAGTGGGAAAAATATTTTCAACAGTAGTTTTCTTGCAAAATAGACAGTCATTTTTATGAAATTCTGTGATGCAAGAGTTATCTCCCGTAGCATCGGGGAATCGGCTAAACATCTTACTATCAGAATCCCTGCGAGATATTTAGAACTGATACGCTAATATTTACATTTCCAATGTCTTTGTCCGAGATAAAATTACAAATTGTAAAAATACTTTATTTCTACATAAATCCACTGGTTCATCGATAGGCGCGGTTAAAAAAAATCACGTGCGGGGCGGGACAAATAGAGACAGAAGCGGGGCTATTAGCACGGGAATTTGCAGAATCAGGAGCATGTAAATATAAGGAATAACTGTCTAATTTTTTGGATTCATGACGATGATCAATCGATTGGCTTGCGTGATAATTTTATGCATAAACGCCTTCGGCGTTTATGCAAATTATCACGCAAGCCAATCGATTGATCACATCATGAATCCAAAAAATTAGACAGTTATTCCTTAAAAGAATATCATTCAACCCAAAATAATTGGTTTATTTTCAAAAACGGAATTAATTTTCACCTCCAAACATAATATTTAGTTTAAAATTTGCTTTATTATTCAGGTTGAATCCTCGTTTCCATTGATGTATCAGTGACGTCAAATATCTATCTAATATTGCGTCACAATAGTTGCAAATATTCTGCGGAAGTTGGTAAATTTATGCAAACGTGCAAAGAAAAAGATTTTTAAAAAGTTATGTTAAATAATTTCTCAGAATGTATTTTCGCGGGCGGTGCCTCAGCTATAGATGTTTTAAAACAATTATACAAGTCAGTATTGATAAGGAATTTTATACATGTACATCTAATGTAATTTATTATGAACATTTCTGATAAAACGTGAATGTGAAAAGATTAAGAATTATTTCTTATTATTCAAGGAATGAATTTAATAGCTACATGTACCCATTTTATACGGTATAAACTGGGTTGGGGCAGTTTACGCTTTATAAACTGCGAAGCGGTTTATTAAAAAGCGTAAACTGTTCCAACCCAGTTTATACCGTATAAATTGGGTAGCTATTAAATTCATTCCTTATAATTTAATTTTCATTCATTTTGTGTTAGAAAAAAAAGATTATTGTCCTTAAAAATGACTACAATTTGTTCAAAATTTGAATGTAACGTCAGGCGGATCGATACGTTTTTGACGCAAGTCATTGTGACGTAAGCAACCTATTTTATACGATATAAAATAAATTTTTTATCCAATTAAATACAGCGTTACAACCAGAATTAAATTATATTCAGTAATGATGAATATTCCAGATTTACGCAACATTAAATTCAGCAAAGTCGAGATGTGTACTCCATGAAGTGTTGTTAATACTATTAGTGTCGGTGGTTAAGATTCTATTCAGACTTTAATTTTTTAAAAATGTGAAAACTGAAATAGAAAAAAAAAGATATAGAAATGTATAAATTTACTACTTAATGAGGAAAATGTTGCTAATACAATGTACTACTGCTGGACGCCCCCACTTCAAGCTGACACTAAAAAGGCAGATGATTCAATGGAACATTTTTTTTTATTTTCGTTTTTAAAATTTGTTCCACATATCCTTATACTTTATATGGAGTTAAAATAAGTCAGTAGATTGGTAAATTTCCAAAATATCTCATTATTATCAAACCAGTTACAAAACGGATGCCGCCCAGACGAACACAACCCCCCCCCCCCGCTTTTTTTTTTCTTCGTGCGATCATTTCTGGGCTCTATTATCATGATTATATGTATGTAATTGTACAGTTTTTTTCTGATTTATTTCAAATTAAATTTCTGAGAGCAGGAAAATATTCATTAATATGATGAATGGATGAAAAAAAAATGGATTAAAGCCGAGGCTGTACACATAAAAAATACTTGCTGGATTAAAGTACGTGCATGTATAATTTCGCCACTGCAGGACTATTTTTTTTTTAGATTTGCTTTTTATTCCAGATAATTAAAAAAATTATTTTTCTTGGAAATTAGATATTTTATTAAGCTTAAAATTTGCTTTTAATTGTTACATGAAATAAATATCTTTTTAAATAGGTGTGTATCAAGAAATCAAACAGAGGTTTTACAAGTAATTAAAAAGATCTTCATGGACCTGAAAAACATTTAGTAATTAAGATATATGTAATCTATGGATAAAATCATCTAAAAACATGTAACTCATAGAAAAGAAATAAAATACAGACATATTCTTATGATAAAATACAACGAAGAGCCGATTTTAGAAAATATTTCTAATTTTTAATATAGAAACCAATCCCGATTGAAATAAAACCGATCCCGATCGAAATTAATGCAAAATTATTAAGTAATCAAATTAATGGTAATTGCCACCTAGCAAACATGTTTAAAAATAAATCAAGTAATTTGTAAACCATATTAAAACAAAACAACTAAATTTCATCATGAAATCATAGTAGCTTTCTTCTTTATATAATTCCGGTCGGGATCGGTTTAATTTGGATAAATTCATGAAAAGTAGATAATTTGACGCCTCTTATTTCTCTCAATATACCCTTTCCCACCAATTTTTTAAATTGATTCAACAATTTGTACTTTGTATTCATAATAACATGAGGAGAAAGTTTTGACATTTAAATGTATTGGATTTTAGAACGTAATGAAAATTGGATAGTGAATTCATTAAGTCACTTGCTTAACTCAAGTTTAGACCACATAATTTTTTCTAAAGAAATAGTCTAACATTTGCTTTAATAAGTCTACATGCAAAAAATAATTAAAATCCATGACATGCGATGTGCCACCCATTGCCTGGTTTTTTGGTGGACTGCCTCTTAATTGGATCCGCTAAGTTATATTATTTCGCCACAATGACACTCTCAATAGTATGAAGTTTTGTTTTTAAGTTAAATATTTCACTTTTATAATTGTAAATGAATTAAACTTATTTGTATTTCTATATTAATTCAGTAATAGTAGCTTTACTTATAACTATTTTCCGTAAAGTTAATCGGGTATTCCGTTAATTTTCATTGGATTCCGTTTGTTTGGAATGGAATCGGCTCCCCGTTAGTGTAAGAAGCGGATTTTGCTGTTGTTCAACGGGGACTCCAGCCCTTTTTACTTCCTTAGGAAAACGTACATGTCGGTGTATTTTGGCTAGATTTCTCTGAATTTTCTCTGAATTCTTAGATTAAATTTTATTATTTGATAAATTTTAATACTTATTCAGAGTAATTTTGGTATTTATTCAGTTGTGGGAGTTGATTAGCTTTTTCAATTAAGGAATTTTTATAACATAATCCTGTAGCCAATATTACATTTTTGGTAGTTTTGGATATTTTATAAACTCGTTTTAATTTATAAGTTCTATCAATGTGATAAACCATTATCTCAAATTATTTATCTTTCTCTTACTATTTTTTTTTATTTTTGCTGGAATTCACATTATTTAAATATATGCCTGGCTGTTTCCCTAACGTTCTCAAGGTTGACACCCCCCATACCTTTCCGTTTGAGAGATAGCTGTTGAGTGCTAGCCCGTTATAGCATCATTGGATAAAGAGGTACAAAAATTCAGAATGTCATGTTCCCTGTCCCTTGCAGGGGCCTAAATGATAGATCTAAATTCATCAACATAAGTGTTATCTTTAAAATATTCTATTTTACTCCCGGACAATAAGCAGTGAAATTGTTGGCATGGTTGTAATAAGCATTGGGCCCTCTATCAAAATTGTAAAATTCAAGACCCCAATGACAGGGGTTATGGATTAAGGGCGGTGTTCAAATGAAATTTACAATATTGGCATGTCCCTGTAAGTGCAGAAGATTAATTTTAAATCAATGCCCGACAAATTAACGTGTTCGAACACAGTGTCTTAGTTAGCTCATGACATGCTACTTTACACATCACGTGACGGAATTTAATATGTACACATATAACTGAAATAAGAAATCACGGATTAATTGTAATATTCCTGTTTATCTATTCATCCCATTCTAATACAACTTTATAAATGCAAATAATTTAATTTTAGTTGTAACAAGTCATTTACGCTCTTCAAACCGCTTCGCGGTTTATAAAAAAACGTAAACTGCCCCAAGTTATGTTATATCGTATAACATAGGTTAAAATAAGCTTCATTCCTTAAATATACAACTACGAAGAACAATAGACAAACATGCACTGACTATATATATAAAGTCAGTAAAATAGTGGACGTCCTTATTATTGTATGGAGATTTTTATAAATCGTGATGACCACCGCCTATAAAAACAGACTCGTACTTCAAATATATATTATGTTATTATATTATTTTATGTAATAACGTAAACTTGCAGATTGGTTGTCACCATTCCACAATTAAAGGGAAAAATTCTCGTTTTGAAAGCTTGTTTTTTTTTCCACAAATGTTGCATGTCCTTGATTGCAGTCATCCTTTGTCATATTCGTGGCTTAATAGACTAAATAGAGTTCTCAACTATACAGGGCATTAAAAAAAAGAGCCGTTTCTAAAATCATTCTTTTTCAAATACCGAAGAAAACAGGACAGTATGAAAGAATTTGTAGATACAAGATGGCAAGTACTGGTTTTGATAATTTTTCAGATGTACATGTAAAATGTCAACCTTTCGCAAAAATTTCATTGGCCAATGCACGTATACATTTAGAGGCTAAATGTGAAAAAATTCTATTATTACCTGGCCAAAAATGTCGTCTATCCTGTTATACTGGACACGAAATAACACCGGGTGTAAAACAAGTCTCACTGGAATGTTCAATGCAAGGGTCATTTAGCGGGAGCATCCCAACTTGCAAAAGTAAGTTCAATTGTTTTAGTGTTAATTGTTAGAAATTATGCAAGTGATTATAATTACGCTTTTTGAAAACGGTTATATAACAATTTCAATTATTTGAAGATCGAGCAAAATATTTTGCGCTTCCACAAGTGTGTTTCAATAATTTTTGATTTAGTGTTGAGTAAAATGAATTACTAGTATGTGTTCTTCGCTTGATCAGACTTTAAAATACATGTACTTTGTTTCATACTTGTGATAAACGTGATAAAAAAGAATATACTATATATTGATCATCATATTAATAACAAGCTATTGTTTGTAAAGTATTTAAGGAGTTCTCCAGCTAAAAATCAAACTGATTAAGACCTTGTATAATCATAGAATAAATTTATGTTTTGTTCCTACTACTTATATTCAGAAAAACTTGATACATTCATCAAATTTTTTATAAACAGAGGTGACATGCAACGAAAATGACAGTAAACTGAAGGTGAAAAATGGTGACGTTTTTTGTGATGCTTACACATATCAGTCGAGATGCCGCGCCGTGTGTAAGCAGGGGTACACCTTATCACCAGGAGTCAACAGTGTCACTTGCCTAGCTGACAAGTCCTGGTCATCAAAATTGCCTGACTGTAAAGGTATATCTGAATACTAGGACTTGCCTCGCACAAAATAATATCAAAAAATATTCAGCAACACGAGGAAGCAAACAAGAATCTACATGTATAATGCCTTATAACCCATTTCCATTTCCATTATACCCTCATACTTGTTTACTAGTATGTCTCTTTTTTTGGTGAGGAAGAAACATTCACAGTTTGACCAACTTTGTATATTCAGCATACTTATTTAAAGAAGAGCAGAAAATTGCTTTAAAGGACTTTAATTTTCAAATAGAATTTTTTTCAAATACAAATCCATTGCAATTTTCAATTCTTCAAAGGAAATAGAAGATCTATGTTCAATATCAAATACTGTGACTTTTTCTTTGCCACAAAATCTAAAGCAAGGAAAGAAGATGTTTTCAAAACAATTATTAATTTCAATCAAATAAGAACAACCAAAAATTTATCATTTATAGAATTAACAACTCAAATGACAATGAATCAGTATATAACAACTAAAATGACAATAAATAAGTATAAGATGTAACATTAAACTCAAAATCAGTTCAATTTCATTTTGCAAAATATATTTATTTATAAATAACTATGTTTTGAAAGTTGTTCTCTAGTGTACAGTTGGATAAAATTTATTTGCATCACTTACAGCAAACAACCAACACTGTGACAAATACTAGTTTTAGAAATTATGACGACATCTGCACATGTTTGTACTATTTTTATACGACAATGATAAAACACTAAGTATTTTTGACTCTTTATGGGCACTGTACTCTGAATGAGGTAGGGAATGGGATTTAAATCACGTCCAAGCCTATACATTTAATATTTCGTAATTGGATATAGAGTTTATTTCATGATCAGAACATGATTTAATATTATAATTCCATGAGCCATACCACTTTTAAAAAATCAGTCCCACAAGAGAAATAAATTCTATATAAAAATGCATATCCACGAAATGTTTCATATATGGTTACTACTTTAATTCTGTAAATCCAGTTACACATAGTTTTAAAGTTTCACACAGTGAAGATCACACTGGTCACTTTATTTTGATATTTTCATAATACTACATAAAAATACTCACATACAAAGATATATAAATGCAGCGGGTTCCAGTAAATGTTCTACCACGGCTCTTTCTTTATTCCTCACTAAAATATTACAACAAGGAAGGAGAAATTTCAGGAGCACTATAAAACAGTATATATTATAGAAGTGGTGTAAATCAGATGTGGAGACCTAGAAACTCCAAGGAACGAAAATTTGAAATCACGAATTTTTAACAAAACAAATAACATCAAAATGTACGACTTTTCAACACTTTATACAACCATTCCGTGCAATAAATATACCTCAAGGCTTCGTATGCATAAAAATTTTCAAGTCCTTAAGCATAAACCTAAGTATTTTTTTTTCTACATAGCAGATTTAAATTTTATTTACCATATTGCCTAGCATATTGCATAAAACTTTTCAACTCATAAGTACATGTAAATGCACAGTATATGCTTACTTTAGCATGGTTTTTACCCGTCTTAAGTTTTTAAGCATATTGCTAAAGAAGATTCAACAAAGGGCTATTTAAATATTTAAAAAAAAAAAAAAAAAGAAACATCAATAAATAACAATCGTAATCTGTACATTTATACTTTATCCAGTTGGTTTTCATATACATATTCCAGCAATTTTCATTAAAGGTACACAAAATAATTTAGCATATATTTTATAAATATATATTTTTTATGAATGTCATGATTAAGGATATTTCATTGAGTATATTAACTTATATTTACATTTGCTATGTTTTCCTACTAAGCCAACTGTGCAATTGATTTGAAGTTCATTTTTGTGTATACTCACGCGTAGAAATATACACGGTGAAACTCGCGGTAAAGTGACGTCACAATGAGGCTACAGAGACGTTAATAAAAATGTAACTATATAGGGCAGCAAGAAATTCAAATATTGAGCATAATATTGCTGCTTTTGAACTTGTAAAATGTAAATATAAGGAATGTTTTTAAGTTTAGTGTAAATTATTGGTGTGTAAATCACACAGACTTGCACGTAGGCATATTTTTCATGAAGCGCTAGCGCGCTTCATGAAATATGCCTACGTGACAAGTCTGTGTGATTTACACACCAATAACTCACACAAAACTGAAAAACATTCCTTAATGATCCACTTATTTTGGAAGAGATGACGTCATACTGACAGTAGTGACGCAGTGAACTTACATGTCCTGACAGTATATATACTAAATTTTTAGCCCTAGATCCAATTTAAAGCTTTTGGTGATGATATAACTTATAACCTATTTTTGTATGTATTTTTCATTAAATGAATAACCATGAAAGTAGTACAGACCACCGTCTCTAGAAAATTTTGCAACATATCAAAGAACGAGGGCGCTTTTGATTGGCATTCGACAGGAATGTGGGCGCACTTAAAAAGTGAAAATTTCTTTGATCTGACACGAGAAATTTTAGCATTCTTTTAATATGTTTGGATCCTGATAAATAGGAAAGGGAAATATTTTCAAGATATTGTGTTTTCATTTGCAAAAAAAAAAATAAAAATAAAAAAAATGAATAAATAAAATAAAATAAAAATTGGCTAGAAAAATCAATTGGTACAAAATATTACATTTTTAAACACGTTCTTCTAAAACTTTGCTATCACTGAAACATTTCTCCATTTTGAAACGTTACTTGTGTATATTTTAATTCAAAGAAACAAACAACCATTTTCAAAAAAAAATGGAGAGAAGAGGCAAACACCATTAAAAAATGATTTTTTTTTTTCAGAAAAAAAATCTAATGTGTAAATGCGGTGCTTCATTGTCTTTCTAAAATCTGTACTGTTTTTATACATGTAGCGATGATAGATCAGTAGTATGCACAAGTGGTCGATTCAGGAATTTTAAAACAGGGGGAGGGCGCAGTAGGAAGTAGAGGTCTGGGGGCTGCATTGAAGCTCCCAGTGGGTCCAGAGCTAAGGTCTGGTGGGGGTCCGGGAGATGCTGACAAATTCTTACAAATATGTGGTGTTTTTTCCTTGATTTTAGGATAATACACATACTTTTTTACTATTCTTTACCTTCATATCTTTTTTCAAAGTATAATTGCTCTCTATGTTTGCCAGCTATCGGATTGGCTCAAACTACATGTAGATCACATGATCAAGTATAAAAAGTCTGATAACCTGGGTGTTTCTTGTTTTAAGTTTCTAAAAAAATAAATAAATAAAAAAAATATAACCCTGCTGTTTCTAAAATTGGAAGCGGTTTCCTGTGAAGCAACAATAGCCTTTTTTAACTGGATGTTTCTAAGAAAAGATACTGCAGATGCTATTCCTAACTGTGACTTCATAATGCGAATGAAATATATGGAGATAACGAACAGTATTCAAGCTCAAAAGTCCATTATACAATACAAAATAGGAGCAGAGCAAACACGGACCTCCAAACATCAGAGGTGGGATCAGGTGCTATGGAGGAGTGAGCATCCCCTGCCGACCGGTCACACCCGCTGTGTGCTCCTTGTCATGATCGGGAAATAACGGAAAAATCCGTCGATAATTCAGTGTGTAAATATTGGCTTAACAATTAGTATGAAAAACGTCAGTCAGCATTTGACTCAATGATAAATTGTATTTGCTGACAAGGTCATTGTTTCGACCATAGAACTTACGAAATGATGACTTTAAACGAGACAGCTGATATTCTTGTTTCATCAACTTATTTGTCAATAATTTACCCCGTTTTAGAAATTGAACATACGTAGATCATGCTCTTGCGTATCGAATCAAATGAGAGATATATACCCCGTATGCAGGTGATGAAGGTATATTGCTGCATAAGTAAGGGAAGTTGACGATTGAAAAGTTAAAGTCATCACGTTTATCATAAAGCTTGGTTGTTTGATTACCATTAACGTCTTTTTCAAGTAAAATATCCAAATATGAAACAGATGTGTCAGACTCTGTGGTATCTTTTATCTCAAGTTCACCAGGATATATCGTATCGACATAAGATTGAAAATAGCCATTGTTTGTTGACAATACGTCGTCGATATATCTAAATGTCGAGTTGAAGGCCACAGCAAGTGTTTTCTTCTTTTCACGTACAAGATTTTGGACAAATTCTGCTTCATATGAATACAAAAAAAGGTCTGCTAATAACGGGGCGCAATTGGTACCCATGGGAATTCCAATAGATTGTTGGAAGACCTGGTCTCCAAAAACCACATAGATATTGTCAATCAGAAACTCAAGCATCTTTTTAATGTCAACTTCAGAGTACTTCTGTGTACAATCAGAATGTTTTTTAACAAAATAATTTTGCAAATGACCAATGGCAAGGTAAGTATATTTACGAGTTCCATTTTTATTGAAAAAGCAGCTGTCAATGATCTCAAAAAGCCTTGACTTTAATTTATCGTGGGGAATGGTTGTGTATAAAGTTGAAAAGTCGTAAGTTTTTAAGCTGTAACATAGCAGTGCCTTATATGAGAACATATTGAGTAAAGGAAACATAGATTTTAAGACATTTCTTAATAACTAATACAGAAATAATAAAACAAATATAACCTTTTGATTCGGTAGATAGACCTAAGAGAAAGCATATCGACCTCGCACTTCGTGCGCGGTCAATATGCTATCTCCAAGGTCGATATATCTAGGGAAGGACCTCATCAAAAGACTTTAATTGTATAGTGTTAAAATAGCATGTCTGTAAGAAATAATTTTATTCAACTGATAATTGTTTCATGTTTTCATCGTAAAAAATAAGTAGATTTAAGTTTTGTCCATACATTTATATATGCAATAAAACTTGATAATTCATCACATTTAGCCTTTGTTAATACAGTGGTGACTTGCAACAAAAATGATAGTAAACTGGAGGTGGAAAATGGTGACGTTTTTTGTGAAGCATACACATATCAGTCGAGATGCCGCGCCGTGTGTAAGCAGGGGTACACCTTATCAGCAGGAGTCAACAATGTCACTTGCCTAGCTGACAAGTCCTGGTCATCAAAATTGCCTGACTGTAAAGGTATATCTGAATACTATGACTTCCCTCGCACAAAATAATAAATATTCAGCAACACGAGAAAACTATCAAGAACATATATTGTTGATTTTTTTATTTTCTTTGTTAATTTCCATTATACTTTCATACCAGGTAAATGTTTGCAAGTAGTTTGTCAGTTTTTTATTTGATGAGGAACAAACATTCACAGTTTGATAAACTCTGTATATTCAACATACTTATTCAAAGAAGAGTAGAAACATGTTTTAAATGACTTCAATTTTATGATGGAATGTTTTCAAATACAAATTCATTGCAAATTCTTCATTCTTCAAAGGAAAAATATCAGAGTTATGCTCAAGATCAACCACTGTGTCTTTTTCTTTGCCACAAAATTTGAAATAGTAAAGGAAATAAGATGTGTTCCAAACAATTATTTTCTTCAATCAAACAAGAACAACCAATATTTTATCATTTATAGAATTAACAACTAAACTTCCAATGAATCAGTGATAGATGCAACATTTAAAATTAAAATGAATCAGTATGTATCAACTAAAATGACAATAAATAAGTAAATGATGTAACAGTTAACTCAAAATCAGTTCAATTTCATTTTGCAAAATTTTAATTTAATCAATAACTAAATGTATTTTGGAAGTTGTTCTGAGGTGTGCAGTTGGATAAAACTTATTTGCTTCACTTTCAGCAAACCACCAACACTGTGACAAATATAAGTATAAGAATTTATGATGACATTAGCACATGTTTGTACTATTCCTTATATGACAATGATAAAACACAAGGTATCCTTCAGTCATTATGGGTACAGTTCAAAGAAGTAAAGAAATGGGATTAAAATCATCTCCAAGCATATATGTTTAATATTTCATAATTAGTCCTAGAGTTTATTTCATGAAAAAACTTGATATTTTTTATTGTCATTCCATAAACAATACGACTCTTAAAATACCTGCCTCACAAGAGAAATAAATTCTTTACAAACATGCAAAACCACAAACACTACTGGACGAAAAAAGTGCTGAGAATTCCAAATTTTACTGATAATGTTTGATAATTACTGACACTGTGCTGTTCTTGCTGATAAATACTGATATTTACTGTTATTCTTACTGTTGTTACTTATAATTTTAGTTGTTTCTGATAAATACTGATAATTACTGTCGTCTTTACTGTTGAGTCTGATAAATACTGTTGATGTGCTGTCGATGCTGAGATTTACTGATAATTACTGTGGTCATTGTTCTTGAGCTGAGAAGGTGCTAAAATAGAGCTTAGGGTTGTTAAAACCTTCTTCAATCTTTTCTTTCTTTTTATTTAATTTTCACAACATTTTCATGTTTATATGTACTGCTTGTGACAAAAATATGACACTGATCTCAATTACAAGAAGGTTGTGAAAATTTTGACAATTATTGTTAAAGTTAAACATTAAATAAAATTGTCAGCGTAAAGGCAAAATGTTTTCCAAGAATCTATGAAAATAGTACATGTTTATCTGTAAGCAGGATAAATGGAATTTTCCTTTTGCATAATTTCATTTTAACATAAGTCACTGTAATACTAAAACATTAAGGCTTTTTGAAAGAAAAAAAAAGATTGATAGCCCGACTTAAGAAATTTGGGTAAGGAGGTTAGTGAATTTTTTCATTAAAAACACTGAAGTTGAAATAATTATTCATGGATGGGAAAAAATCGGCATTAAAAAAAATCCAGCAGAATAGAAAAATTTTGATTCGGATTTTTTTTTTACTCGGTCAAGAGAGGACAAAAATCATTGATTTTTCATTTTAAATATGGCCTTAAGTAATAGCATTTTTTTAAAAAAAAAAAAAAATTCTTTCCCATAGATATGCATATATATATTTTTTTTTAATTTGCGGTCTTTCTGATCGTTTCCCCCTGAAAATCTGCCCGAAACTGATAAATTTTATACTTATTAAAAATAAATTGAGAGATGAAAACAGGATGAATATGTTCCGTCTGGAGGCACACTTTTTATTATTATTTTTTTCTTTTTTTAGGAATACGTAATGCAAGCGTTCGTAGATCGTCCCAGAATATAACTCTGCTACATGTTTATACATGAGCAATCGGCAGACGGGGGCTGATCAAAAATCAAAAATTATTTGTCAGAATTATAGCGTAAGTGCAATAGTATACACGTATACATGTAATTTTGATGTTGGTCTCTTACAATTTCACAAGTTACCAAATAATACATTTTTATTCAAAAAGTTTTAAAAATCTCATTCATTTAATTTGATTTTATGGAATGGAAAATAAGAAATGGGACCCACTTAATGTAAATAATGGATGATTAAGTTGATCGATTTTAATATTGTAAGGTCACAGATCTGAATGGAAAACACGTTTAAATTGATTTGTATTGATCAGAAATCGAAGATCAACCCGTGATTTGGCTTCCTTGTGTACATGTCTTAGGCACAGAACGGGGTACAACATGTATATTCCATGTAAGTTGTAGTGGTCAGCGTAACAATGGGCACTAATTACCTATTGTTCTGCGTCTGCGGCCACCGGTGTTAATAATAAACAAATGAACCTACACTGTACATGTACTTGCTACTTGGAGCAGAAATAATCTCTATTGACGCACAAAAAATTTAATTTTTGTTATCGATTTTGTTGACAAATTGAATTGATAGAAAAATGTTTAGCAAAATAGGACACAGTACAAAATAAAAAAAGGAAAAGAAATGAAGTTATATAGATTGTACAACCTTATTAATTAAATGAAGTAACTTAAACATGTTAAAATAAAATAAATTTATTTTAACTCACGTATATCTTTGCTCAGTATTTAATTTCATTTGCTAATTTTACGTACATTTCTTGAGATAAAGTTTAAAGAATATCCGGGGGGGGGGGGGAGCGTGCTACATGTAAATTCATTTTAATCTCTGTTAACAGTGTTTAAGGCCCTGTAAAACGGAGACGAGGATTTCGACTTTATCTAATAAATGATTATGCAAAAGGATGACTGCACTTAAGGACATGCGGAATTTGCGACAAAATAATCTTTCAAAACAAGCATTTTTCTTTTCATTGCAAGAATGATCAACATCCAATCTACAACTTTATGTAATTACGCTTAATAAAAGTGTGTATTTACGAAGTTCGAATCTGTTTTCAAAGGCAGGGGTCATCACAATTTCTTGAATCTCCGTTCAATAATGAGGACGCCCACTTTTTTACTGACTTTATACATAGTCAGCGCATGTTTGTCTATTGTTCGCCGTTTAACAGTAGTTGTATATTTGCATAAATAATAATGTATCAAAAGGAGATTAATAGACAAACATGCGCTCATGGTTAAAAAGAGAAAAAAATGCTTCTTCTTACATTCGCTCTCTGTGTTGTAACCAAGGATTGTGACATGTTGAATATTATAATTCACCACGTGATTTCTTACTTCAGGTAACTTTGTGAATACTAAATTCCGACACGTGACTTGTAAGGAAGCATGTTTTGTGCTAACTAGGACATTGTGTTCGAACACATTAAGTCATCTGGCATTGATATAAAATCTGCTTTAATTACATTGACGTGCTCATATTGTTAATTTCGTTTTGAAACCTTTGTCAGAAGTGTATTTATGCCATACAGAATGGAGAGGAGATTGGAAAGAGTGATCACATTCGCTTTTTCAAACATGTCATTGTTATTTATCAGCTGTTTATGTAGTCTAATTTTAGAGCCATTCTTACAATGTTAGCTCCACCTCTCATGCATATCTAATGTTCAATCAAGGGCAGGTAAGTGTAAATTCACTATATTTGGAAAGCAGTAAGGACAAAAAACATTGAATCATTTTATTGTATCACAGTCTAAAATCATTTTAAGATTAAAATGTGCTTCCAAATTGACAGTATTCTTTCATAAACATACAAAAGTGAGATAAGGTTTAGACATAAAAGCAGCACAAGCAACCGAAAAAGACCCAAAAACAGGCGTTAAGTGCAGTCATCCTTTGTACGAGATTTTTTTTTTATAAGATGGTTTAGTGATTTTGCAATTTGTGTAATGATATTAGCATCAACTTTTAACAATTCAGAAACGCAAAAACTACGCATTGCTGAATCCGAGAAAAAAATTCTGTTTTGAAATTTTGAATGTCGGCAACATGCTGATCGCACTCATGAATAAATGGTATAGCTGAATTTTTTATTGTTCCTTGATTCTCTAAAATAATTTATTCACGTATATTACAGATATTAAGTAATTATTACATGTATAACTTATGGAACTTAAAACTAAAGAATCAACCTTGCGCCTATCAGCTTAGTTAACAGTGTTAAGTTTCAATCCCCCCTTTTTTTCTGCTACAGTCTGAATAATTACATGTAATTGAATCATGTCGCGTGTACTTTGAGTACACTGGTCTCGCACAACGAGAGATGGAATGGACAACAAATATTTTACTCTCTGTACAAGGTTATTTCTAATTTTACTAATTTTACTAAATGCATGTCGTAAGAAATACAAAATGTACTAATATTTGACCCGATTCTCAAAACGAAAGTAGAAACTTCTACACGTGGTGGACATGTATATTTTACACGGTGTTTTAGAACAACCGAGTAATTTCAAGTTTTGTTTTATTTTGTTTTTTAACTGACTGACCGCGTATAAGCAGGTTATTTTTTTTTTTAGATTGATCTAGCTATTACCAGTACATCGTACTAACGAAGAAAGAAAGATGCGTATTTCATTGAATGAAAATCACACTGCATAAGATTTCTAGTTCCTGATGGCTTAAAAAATAAAATAAAAATTAAAAAAAAAATGGAAGATAGATACATGTAGCTTGATACCACAAAATGATATTAAAAAATTGCGAGGAGGACATAAAATATAGAACTAGAGCGCACTAGCTAAAAGAGATACATGTAATTCAACAAATTTAAGATCATGATTAAATCTTATTATTTGAACCTGTCACATTCTTTATTAAAGGGCATAGTATATGTTATATGAATAGATTTTTGTGAGAAATATTTAATACTGCCTTGTTAAAAGAAGGATGGTTTGTAAAAGGGGAGGGGGGTCTCAACTAACAGAGCAGACGGAACTCATGTTACTTGTCAAATATTCAAGTTCACTACATGAAAATATAAATTTAATTGCAGCCATTGACCGTATTAAAGATGCTTCCTAAAATTTTTAACGACAGTACAAATACACACGGAAAAAATATTAAAAAAACCTTTCTGAATAAAAAAATTATTTTAAAAAGTACCTGCATAGGCAGATTAAACACTGCATGTACACCCCCTTTCAGATATTGACAACAAAGGAGAAATATAAAGATAATGAAAACATATTAAACATTTTTGGTCTAATTTTAACATTAAGATGTAAAAAAAATAATAAGAAAATAAAACTAAATGAATGAATAATGAAATGTGAAAACAAATAATTCATGTGACTTTTTCATTTAGAATTTAACTAGTAAGTAGATTGTAATGAATTTTGTTGATAAAATACTTTCTTTAAAATAATTAATCATCACTCAAGCTTTTTTAGCACCTTCTCAGCTAAAGAACAATGACCACAGTAATTATCAGTAAATCTCAGCATCGACAGCACATCAACAGTATTTATCAGTATTTATCAGACTCAACAGTAAAGACGACAGTAATTATCAGTATTTATCAGAAACAACTAAAATTATCAGTAACAACAGTAAGAATAACAGTAAATATCAGTATTTATCAGCAAGAACAGCACAGTATCAGTAATTATCAAACATTATCAGTAAAATTTGGGATTCTCAGCACTTTTTTAGTCCAGTAGTGAAAACGTTTAATATCTGAATACTTCATTCCTTTTTCAGTTTTCCTGTAAACCCTATTACACGTAGCTCTAAAGCTCTCCTTATTATTTCACACTGTAAAAATCACACTTTTTCAATGTGTTTAAAATAACACGTCTGTACAAAATAATTTTATTCAATTATTGATAAATAACTGTTTCATTTTTTCATTGTTGAAAGTAAGATAATATAAGTTTTGTTCATTCATATGTACATGCAGCAAAACTTGATAAATTCATCTCATTTGACCTTTGTTTTTGTAGTGGTGACTTGCAACAAAAATGACAGTAACCTGGACGTGAAAAATGGTGACGTTTTTTGTGAAGCATACACATATCAGTCGAGATGCCGCGCCGTGTGTAAGCAGGGGTACACCTTATCAGCAGGAGTCAACAATGTCACTTGCCTAGCTGACAAGTCCTGGTCATCAAAATTGCCTGACTGTAAAGGTATATCTGAATACTAGGACTTGCCTCGCACAAAATAATATAAAAAAAATCAGCAACACGAGAAAGCTATCAAGAAGATATAATGTTCAATTCTTCATTTCTTTCCTTAATGAGGGATTCTTGTCTGTTTTCTGACTAGATGAAATATTCAAAGTATATTTGCTTATATGTCTGATATGTTTAGATGTAAGGGATTTAAAATATCATATTTTTCTTTCCTTGTCATAATTATACAACTGTAAATAGATATGGTAAACTGAGTTTCAAATCTAGCAGGGACAATTAATATTTTTGGCGGAACGGTGGCGTATGAAAATAGCTCCTTTTCTACTTCTCAAAATTACTATAGAACAATGAATTTAGTTTTAAAAATTTAACTATCAGAGACTTAAAGAAATTTTCAAATGCAAGTAAAATTAATAACAATAGACTAAAGTTTTAAAACGTATCAAATAAATATGATTTTCCAAATAAACTACAATTTTATTAGCTTTTAAAAGCTTACAATCTAAGTATAGATTTGAGTAAAAAATTCAATTAAAAGTGTTTTTTCTCTCTTAATAAACGGTCAAAACTTTTTGTTTTCGTATCATTTTGTATCTTTGTATGACTACTTTACCATATGTGAAAATCAGAAAAATTTAAATATACAAAGTATATAAAAATAACCAATATATCCTAAAAATTTAAGAAAAAAAGAGGAAATTCAGATTAGCCAATATCTATTTTGAGTTAATTCATTTGTGTCAATTTGGAAGTATCATCTGATAGACCCAATATATTAATATCTTTTTATGCAAAAAGAAAACATTTTATCTTTTGAAATAGAAGTAGGCATCGCATGATTGGTAACAGAAATTTTTCATTTTTAATGTCAAGGAAAAAGATAATGACCTTGACCTGACCTTGCTTCTAAAATAAAACGGTCAAATTTAATTTTATTGATACCATCACTTAGTGATAATGTTTTCTTGAATCTATGAAAATTTCATTAATTTTTAAATACAAGAAATATGAGAAGAATCCCTTCTTAATTTCCATTATATATTCATACCAAGTACATGTTTACAAGTCATTTTTTTTATTTGATGAGAAACAAACATTCATAGTTTGATAAACTCTGTATATTCAACATACTTATTCAAAGAAGAGTAGAAACATGTTTTAAATGACTTCAATTTTATAATGGAATGTTTTTCAAATACAAATTCATTGCAAATTCTTAATTCTTCGAAGGAAAAATATCAGATTTATGCTCAAGATCAACCATTGTGTCTTTTTCTTTGCCACAAAATTTGAAATAGTTAAGGAAATAAGACGTGTTCAAAACAACTATTTTCTTCAATCGAACAAGAACAACCAATATATTATCATTTATAGAATTAACAACTAAACTTCCAATGAATCAGTGATAGATGCAACATTTAAAATGAAAATGAATCAGTATGTATGAACTAAAATGACAATAAATTAGTTAATAATGTAACAGTTAACTCAAAATCAGTTCAATATCATTCTGGAAAAATTTTAATTTAATCAATAACTAAATGTATTTTGGAAGTTGTTCTGAAGTGTACAGTTGGATAAAATGTATTTGCTTCACTTTCAGCAAACCACCAACACTGTGACAAATATTAGTATCAGAATTTATGATGACATTAGCACATGTTTGTACTATTCCTTATATGACAATGATAAAACGCAAGGTATCCTTCAGTCATTATGGGTACAGTTCAAAGAAGTAAAGAAATGGGATTAAAATCATCTCCAAGCATATATATTTAATATTTCATAATTAGTCCTAGAGTTTATTTCATGAAAAGAACTTGATATTTTTTATTGTAATACCATGAACAATACCACTCTTAAAATATCTGTCTCACAAGAGATATAAATTCTCTACAAACATGCAAAACCACAAAACGTTTAATATCTGACTAATTCATTCACTATTTTCAGTTTTCCTGTAAACCCTATTACACGTAGCTCTAAAATTCTCCTTGTTATTTCACACTGTAAAAATCACACTTCTTTCAATATGTTTAAAATAACACGTCTGTACAAATTAATTTTATTCAATTATTGATAAATGTTTCATTTTTTCATCGTTGAAAGTAAGATAATTTAAGTTTTGTTCATTCATTTGTACATGCAGCAAAACTTGATAAATTCATCTCATTTGACCTTTGTTTTTGTAGTGGTGACTTGCAACAAAAATGACAGTAACCTGGAGGTAAAAATGGTGACGTTTTTTGTGAAGCTTACACATATCAATCGAGATGCCGCACCGTGTGTAAGCAGGGGTACACCTTATCAGTAGCAGTAAACAATGTCACTTGCCTAGCTGACAAGTCCTGGTCATCAAAATTGCCTGATTGTAAAGGTATATCTGAATACAAAGACTAGCCTCGCACAAGATAATAAATATTTAGCAACACGAGAAAACTATCAAGACGATATAATGTTAAATTTTCTATTTCTTTTGTTAATTTCCATAATATATACTTTCATACCAAATACATGTTTACAAGGAGTTTGTCGTTTTTATGTTTGATGAAGAACAAACATTCACAGTTTGATAAACTCTGTATATTCAACATTCTTTAATTAAAAGAAAATTGTAAACATTTTTAAAATGACTTCAATCTTCAAATGGAATATTTTACAAATACAAATTCATTGCAAATTTTTAAATCTTCAAAGGAAAATAGAAGATCTATGCTCCAGATCAACTACTATGTCCTTTTCTTTTCCACAAAATTTAAAGCAAGAAATGAAATATATGGTGATAACGAACAGTATTCAAGCTCAAATTCCATAAAACAATACAAAATAGGAGCAGAGCAAACACGGACCTCCAAACATCAGAGGTGGGATCAGGTGCCATGGAGGAGTGAGCATCCCCTGCCGACCGGTCACACCCGCCGTGTGCTCCTTGTCATGATCGGGAAATAACGGAAAAATCCGTCGATAATTCAGTGTGTAAATATTGGCTTAACAATTAGTATGAAAAACGTCAGTCAGCATTTGACTCAATGATAAATTGTATTTGATGACAAGGTCATTGTTTCGACCATAGAACTTACGAAATGATGACTTTAAACGAGACAGCTGATATTTTTGTCTCATCAACTTATTTGTCAATAATTTACCTCGTTTTAGAAATTGAACATACGTAGAGCATGCTCTTGCGTAACGAATCAAATGAGAGATATATACCCCGTATGCAGGTGATGAAGGTATATTGCTGCATAAGTAAGGGAAGTTGACGATTGAAAAGTTAAAGTCATCACGTTTATCATAAAGCTTGGTTGTTTGATTACCATTAACGTCTTTTTCAAGTAAAATATCCAAATATGAAACAGATGTGTCAGACTCTGTGGTATCTTTTATCTCAAGTTCACCAGGATATATCGTATCGACATAAGAATGGAAATAGCCATTGTTTGTTGACAATACGTCGTCGATATATCTAAATGTCGAGTTGAAGGCCACAGCAAGTGTTTTCTTCTTTTCACGTACAAGATTTTGGACAAATTCTGCTTCATATGAATACAAAAAAAAGGTCTGCTAATAACGGGGCGCAATTGGTACCCATGGGAATTCCAATAGATTGTTGGAAGACCTGGTCTCCAAAAAACACATAGATATTGTCAATCAGAAACTCAAGCATCTTTTTAATGTCAACTTCAGAGTACTTCTGTGTACAATCAGAATGTTTTTTAACAAAATAATTTTGCAAATGACCAATGACAAGGTAAGTATATTTACGAGTTCCATTTTTATTGAAAAAGCAGCTGTCAATGATCTCAAAAAGCCTGGACTTTAATTTATCGTGGGGAATGGCTGTGTATAAAGTTGAAAAGTCGTTAGTTTTTAAGCTGTTGATTTTGGTTAAATCTTGTGATTTCAAATTTTCCAAAAGTTCCTTGGAATTTTTAAGTATCCACATCTGATTTACACCACTTCTCGAATATATTGTTGCACAGTACTCTTGAAGTTTCTCCTTCACCACTGTTAATATCTTAGTGAGGAGTAAAGATAGAGGCTTGGTTGATCATTTACTGGAACCCGCTATGTATCTTTGTTTGTAAGGATTTTTATGAAGTTTCGGAATCAAATATAAATATGGTAATTCAAATTCATTTTGGTTGTTTAGAATATTAATAATATTCAAAACTGACATATGATTTTGAAGAATTTCTTCCTTAGAAAGGGAACTATGAGTATAAGTTGGATTACCACTTGTAGAATTAAATCCAAGTTCCTCTAAAATACATTTAATATAATGAGCCTTACAAACAAAGACAATGTTGTTACCTGCTTTGTCAGCAGGGACCAGTACGTACTGATCATGTAATCTATCTAATCTTTTTTCACTTCTGGATTATTGAATACAAAAGGATAGATGGTTTTCATATTGCCTCTCAATCTTTTAATGCGCGATTTTAACATACATCTGATACATTTAATCCATTCTGACAAAGTGTCATGGTCTTCTTTTTCATGTCTGGCCCATCGCCTGGCATAGTCCTCTACATAATCCATAATGTTTATGAAATTCCGACGCCAATTGAAGGATCTAGGTTCCCTAAATTTAGGACCTTTTAAAATTAGTGATCTAAGGTACTCATTATTAACTATATTTACGTCACCAGTAATAACGTGTCCAGCAGGACTATAATTATAGGGCGAAGAAGAACATGAACACGATGGAGGATTATGTTTCAGATATTCGATATCCAGGCCCTGTAAAGTTTTCTTGTAATTAAAAAGTTTGGAAGCAATAGTCGATGTATATTTGTAGGAAATAGAAGGTGTAGTCTTTAACTTAAAATATGGTGGAATACAAGACTGGGCCCTTTTGTGATTAAGAATATTACTTATATTAACCGCGTCAATTCCTTTGTTGGCATATTGAAGTTTAAGGAAAAAACGGATTGTTTTAGCTGCATTTTCTTCAGTAAAACACGCGGGTTTAAAAAGCCTATGATTTGCAATATCCATAATCACAGATCCGAGCGTATATTCTGGTGTCGAGGAATCAAAAATAAGATGTATTCAAAACAAGTATTGACTTTAATCAAACAGGAACAAACAATATTTCATCATTTACAGAATTAACAACTAAACTGACAATGAATCAGTAATAGAGGTAGCAACTTACTCAAAATCAGCTCAACTTTATTTTGCAAATACAATTTTTTTATCAATAACAGGTTTAAAAAGCCTATGATTTGCAATATCCATAATCACAGATCCGAGCGTATATTCTGGTGTCGAGGAATCAAAAATAAGATGTATTCAAAACAAGTATTGACTTTAATCAAACAGGAACAAACAATATTTCATCATTTACAGAATTAACAACTAAACTGACAATGAATCAGTAATAGAGGTAGCAACTTACTCAAAATCAGCTCAACTTTATTTTGCAAATACAATTTTTTTTATCAATAATCAAATGTATTTTGGAAGTTGATCTCAAATGTAAAGTTGGATAAAATTTATTTGCATCACTCACAGCAAAGTATTAATACTGGAAAAAAAGCTATTACCAAAACTTATGATGACATCAGCACATGTTTGTACTATTCCTTATATGACAATGATAAAACACAGAGTATAATTGACTATTTATTGGAAGAGTACTATGATTGAGGTAACGAAATGAATTTAAAAATCATCTATGAGCAGAAAAAAATTATACATTCAATAATTTTCAATTATATATAGAGATAGAGTTTATTTCATAAATGGAACATGATTTTTATATTATAATTCCATGAGCAATACCATTCTTAAAAATTCTGTCTCACAAGATAAATAAACTCTATATAAAGATAAATGAACACAAAACGTTTAATTTTGACTACTTCATTTAATTCTTCAGGTTTCCTGTAAATCCTATTACACATAGCTTGAAATTTCTGATTGTTATTTTACACTGTGAAATTCACACCGGTCACTTTAATTATTTTCTAAAATTAGCACGTCTCTAAGAAATAATTTCATTCAGCTGATAATTGTTTCATTTTTTCATCGTAAGAATTAAGTAGATTTAGGGTTTGTCCATACATTTGTATATGCAGTAAAACTTGATACATCCATTACATTAAACTTTGTTCATACAGTGGTGACTTGCAACAAAAATGACAGTAAACTGGAGGTGGAAAATGGTGACGTTTTTTGTGAAGCTTACACGTATCAATCGAGATGCCGCACTGTGTGTAAGCAGGGGTACACCTTATCAGCAGGAGTCAACAATGTCACTTGCCTAGCTGACAAGTCCTGGTCATCAAAATTGCCTGATTGTAAAGGTATATCTGAATAGTAGGATTTGCCTCGCATAAAATAATTTTTAAAAAAATCAGCAACACGAGAAAACTATCACAAACATATAATGTTGATTTTTTTTTTATTTCCTTTGTTAATTTCCATATACCTTCGTGCCAAGTACATGTTTCCAAGTAGTGTGTCAGTTTTTTATTTGATGAGGAACAAACATTCACAGTTTGATAAACTCTGTATATTCAACATACTTATTCAAAGAAGAGTAGAAACATGTTTTAAATGACTTCAATTTTATAATGAAATGTTTTTCAAATAGAAAGTCATTGCAAATTTTAAATTCTTCCGAGGAGAAAAGAAGATCAATGCTCCAGAACAACCAGTATGTCTTTTTCTTTTCCACAAAATGTAAAGCAAGAAAATAAGATGTGTTCAAAACAATTATTGACTTAAACCAAACAGGAACAAACATTATTTCTTCATTTATAGAATTAACAACTTAACTGACAATGAATCAGTAAAAGATGTAACAGTTAACTCAAAATAAACTAAAGTTCATTTTGTAAATATATTATCTAATCAATAATTAAATGTATTTTGGAAGTAAATCTCAAGTGTATAGTTGGATAAAAAGTATTTGCATCACTCACAGCAAAGCACTAATACTGGGAAAAATACTAGTACCAGAACTTATGATGAAATCAGCACATGTTTGTACTATTTCTTATATGACAATGATAAAACACAGATTATCATTGACTCTTTACTGGAGGAGTTCTGTGAATGACGAAACGAAATGAAATTAAAATCATCTTTTAGTTAAAAAAAAGAAATATACATTCAATAATTTTCTATTATATATACAGTACCAACCAGACCATACCTGACACCTAAGCAGTCTAATAAAGCAGTCCCCGGGACTGCTTTGGGACCGCTCTGGGACCGCTCTGGGACTGCTCTGGGACTGCTGTGGGACTGCTCTAGAAAGCAGACCCAGCAGTCCCAGCAGTCGCCGGGACTGCTTTCTGGGACTGCTTTGTTCACTCATGCCTGAAAAAGGTTCTGAATGACATGATAGCTCCGCCCCCTTGTGTATTCTGAATTTGCAGTCTCCCTGTTGTTGTTTTGTTTACTTTCAGCAGAGAGGTGTTGAAGATAAAAATTAAAAAACAAGGATTTCTTACAAAATTTTAACAAGTAGAGATAGATATACATCTACATGTAATTACTATATGTCTTCAGGGGATCTAAATTTACACCATTGTAGACTAGAATTAATTTTTAAAAAACGAAAGTAGGTAAAAAGGGAAGTCAGGAGATGATTTTTATCCCTAAAACTTTAATACAGGTGTTTAAACAAAATTATCTAAGCCTATTTAATTAATTAATGCTAACAAATTATGTACTCAAAGTTTGCATTAGCACTATTTAAAAAAAAACAAAAAAACATGTTATTTCAGTAAGATATTCAGAGGGAGGAACTGTACTGGATTTTAATTTTAATTGAAAAAGCTAAAACCATGCTAAAAAAAGCGCATTCCTTGCTATTTTTTACCGCCCTCAAATAAAACCTAATAATTAATTTATTAAATGACCATGAAATAAAATTATTCTACCATTCTTCCGCCATATAAACAATACGAACAAGTATTTAGGGATTAAATTATGAATTAGTTTTTAATTTATAAACAAGTTATTAAAGAGGAACATTTATTTAAAAAATAAAAATTTGAAAATATCGGGAATTGTGTGGTGTCAACACTTGAGGTTTCAATCGCCTTTGGGCATGATTAACAGAAAGTCAATGAATTGTATCAGTGTTACACATCACTGAGCACGCTGGTCAACAATGACACTTTTTTCAATCTATGAACTGCAAAAAATCTTTGTTTCAATAAATGTGTATAGATATATTTCGGGATTAATTAATTTTAAACATAATCTGAGGGTTCCATTCGCGTACAGATGTACACTCAGATGTACACTTAAAACACTTAAAACTGTGTATTATTGTTTTCTGTTACATAGAGAATCTAACGATAATCAAATTGGCAAGTCAGTGAAAATAATCATGACTGAAATATAATACTCGGCAAAATTTTACAAAGAATTTTTCAAAAGCCCCAGTATTTTCCAGTAAGAAAAATACATTCAGAGTATAGTATACATATGTAGGAATAGGCCTTGCTCAATAATTATAAAATCAATTTTAACTAATTCTGATAAAAAAAAAATAATTCAAATTTAATTTTCTATAAAAATAAATAAATATGGAAACCAATATCAATCACAGAAAATAAAGAAATTGATTTATTTTGGTGAAAAATTAATATACCACATAACTTTGTTTAAATAATCATATTATTAGTAGGTGTGAATGTCTTCTTCGTTCAATATTTATTATTTGTTTCTATACACGTACTGTAATTTTCCTAACAGTACAGAAATGACTGTCACATAAAAATTGTAAATATTTGTTGTTACTGCTCAGAAAGAAATGCATCATCAATTTCCACTGCCTTTTATAGTTACATTGTTTATTGGTAATCTCATTTCTGAGTAATCTCCGCCCATTTAATTAATTAACCCCGCCCACTGGGACTGCTGGGACTGCTTTCTGGGACTGCTGGGACTGCTTTCTGGGATCGCTGGGACTGCTGGGACCGCTGTGGGACTGCTATGGGACTGCTCTGGGACTGCCCTGGGACTGCTCTGGGACCGCTCTGGGACTGCTTTAGCAGTCCCAGAAATAAGTCCCCGGGACTGCTCTGGGACTGCTTTGTGTCAGGTTGGGTCTGGTTGGTACTGTAGAGCTTATTTCATAAATGGAACATTATTTTTATATTATAATTCCATGAGCAATACCATTCTTAAAAACTCTGTCTCCCAAGATAAATAAACTGTATATAAAAATAAATGAACACAAAACGTTTAATTTTTGACTACTTCATTTAATTCTTCAGGTTTTCTGTAAATCCTATTACACATAGCTTGAAATTTCTGATTTTTATTTTACACTGTGAAATTCACGGTTAACACTAGATGGTACAATGTACAGGTAGGCGAACACGAGTTATCGCTCATAGTACGAGTTATCGTTCATTATGTAGTAGATCTATTCACTCGTACGTGGAATATTCGACATGTGTGAAAATACATGTATACGGAAATAAATGAAATATTCTTAATTAATATTAATATTCACAGGTAATTTACATTTATTTCACTGGCAATTTACAATTGGTAATTATATATTAAGTCGTACACGTAAAAGAAGAAATACTAGTCTATATAAACAATGTATCCGTTTGAATTAATCATCAAATATGGATAAATTGATGACAAGCGTGGATTCACTCCAATTCAAAATAAAATTCGTTGAACTATATTATTTTTTCCCCCAATATTTATTTGTATTTCGATTGCTGCAATGTTTATGTGTATTGGGAATAGAAAATCCGCGAGGGGTGGGGCGTGTTAGTATCCCCTGGAAACAGGCACGTATCGTTACAAATGAACATTTAAAAAAAACATATGTCTAGAGGCTGCCTTAAGATCCCGCCCCCATTTTTACAGCCAATCCAACCCTGATAACCTATAATCGGCACTTAAAGGTCCATTGAGCAGTGAGGGATCTTTTTCGTGCCAGCACCTACTGGGATACAGGACCTCGATTTATATGGTCTCCTCCGAAGGACCGGTCTCCATGGCCACGTCCCGCAGTGGAATTCGAACCCGCGACGTAAGGATCGACTCTTTACTCCGCGACTCTAGAGCAGACGCTCTTACCACTGCCCCATGCAGGCGACGATTCCATAATTGAAAGATGGATTATTTTTTAAAATCGACTCAAGTTGTAAGATAGAAATTACTGTATTATTATTTTGTTTTATATTTCAATAATATACTCATACCTAAACTACTACTGAGAAATCTGCCTATATTAGTAAAGAAAACACATTTTCTATTTTCTTTTGATTTCAAAAGTTTTTTTTTATTTTATTTTACCTGAATGTCTTACTTAGCGCCAAGATTTTATTTTCTCACAAAACTCGCGGTTTACCGAGGCATATCCGAACGCAATACAGCAAGACACTTGTTAATCTATCAACTTATATTCCTCGTCGTTTGCTACTCCCAACTTTTCTAGCTCATATACATTTCACACTAGGTGATTTCGAATTATTTTTCCATCGAAAGTACAAATATATATATATTTCTAAACATGCACCTAATTTCTCTAACTATTATTGACAGGTATCAGATTAATGTTACACATTTGTTTGTTTGTTTAACGCCCCTTCGAGATTTGTTCACTCATATTGAGACACTACCATTTACTGGTGGAGGGCTGCAAATTTAGACCTGAACTCGGCACTCAGGGCCTATTTAGCAGTGAGCGATTTTTTTTTCATCTACTGCGACTCGGGACCTCGGTTTATACCGTATCGTCCGAGAACCAATCTCTAAGTCCCATGAAGTGAATGGAACTCGTGACGAAAGGATCAACTCTTTTCTCCACGACTCAAGACTTAGTCACTCTAACCACTGCGCCCCACGGGCGACAATTTAAACTGATGTTATAGATGTCATTATCCCAATATCCCTGAATTATGTATCATCTGAGAGTACCTCCTAAAATACGCTTAACCTACATTGCACAAACATAGGGATATTGTCTTGATCCCAGATGGTTGTTTCCAAGCTATCCGTACCTTTAAACCAAAAACTAGCACTTATACACTTTTCACCTATATTTTTTGGACAGTCCCAGATTAATTAACAAAGCAAATATATACTAGATTTCAGATGATTTCTCTTCTCTACGCAGTGATGAAGCATCATTTTTGAAAGGGGGGGGGGGGGGCAGAAAAAAAATTACTTACCTTGACAAGCAGATAAAAAAGAAGGAAAATTGCCCAAACTCGAAAATCCTATTTCGTGGGGGGGGGGGGGGGTTATAATTACAACATCTTACAGTATCAAATTTTATTAATACAATACTACATCATCCGTATTTGACCTTTACTGTAACAAGAAGTGGGGGGAGTGAGGGGGCAACTGGCCTTATAAAGAACATTTTGAATAGAAAGAAGTTATGTTAGGAGAAAAGGGGGGGAGCCCCCCCCACTGCCACCCCACCCCCCTGTTCCTACGTGCCTTCTACGTTAGTTTGTACATGTTTTAGCTAATATTCCTGCAAAAAAGGCTAATATTCTTGCAGACCTATGACAGTCAAATGGTTAATCAAACATAAAGATATTACGCTCTCTCAAAATGTTTCTCCCATGCATCTACGTAGAATGTGCATGCTGAATTCATTTTAGCATATCCTGGAAAAATTACGATCTGAAATCCCAGATCAGTATACGCTTCTAATCAAAATACTTTTGCTTTTTACAAGATTAACATGAAAATATAGCTCTGATCGCAGATAATTGTAGCTTGTACCAACTTAAAAAACTGTACAATATCCACCATTTCTCTACGTACACTTTGATCCCAGACATTTTTTGTCACCTACCTCCAGTTTCATCAATGTAATAGTCCAAGACAATACCCTACCTTTTATGGAGAGTCATACATAAATTTAACCTGAAGATATGTCCCTGATCTCAGAGCTTTCTCCAGCCTACCTGTACTTTGTACCAGATAATAGCCCTGTTAAATATACGCCACAATCCTATATGCCATTGCTGCATGCAGAATACATTTGGTATTGATAATATTACCTTGATCTCGAAGTGTTTCTCCAACCTACCTGTAGCTTGTACCAGTAAATAGTTCAGGTCAAAACTCGGTAATACCCTTTCTTCTATGGAAAATCACCTGGTAAATTTTACATGAAGATATGTCCCCGATCTCAGAGCTTTCTCCCACCTACCTGTACTTTGTACCAGATAATATCCCTGTTAAATATGTGCCACAATCCTACCTGCCATTGATACATGCAGAATATATTTGGTATTGATAATATTACCTTGATCTCGAAGGATTTCCTCAACCTACCTGTATCTTGTACCAGCTAATAGTCCAGGTCAAAACTCGGTAATACTCTACCTTCCAAAGAAAGTCACTACATAGATTTTACATGAAGATATGTCCCAGATCTCCGACTGTCTTCCACCTACCTGTACTTTGTACCAGATAATATCCCTGTTAAATATACGCCACAATCCTGTCTTCCATTGATAAATGCAGAATATATTTGGTATTGATAATATTACACTGATCTCGAAGGGTTTCCTCAACCTACCTGTAGCTTATTCCAGCTAATAGTCCAGGATAAAACTCGGTAATACTCTACCTTCTATGGAAAGTCAAAAGTTAAAACTTACATCAAGATATGTCCCGGATCTCAGTGCTTTCTCCCACCTACCTGTAATTTGTACCAGATAATATCCCTGTTAAATATGCGCCACAATCCTACCTGCCATTGATACATGCAGAATATATTTGGTATTGAAAGTATAACCCTGATCTCGCAAGGTTTCTTCAATCTACCTGTAGCTTGTACCAGCTAATAGTCCAGGTCAAAACTCGGTAATACTCTACCTTTTATGGAAAGTCAAAAGTTAAAACTTACATCAAGATATGTCCCTGATCTCAGAGCTTTCACCCACCTACCTGTACTTTGTACCAGATAATATCCCTGTTAAATATACGCCACAATCCTACCTGCTAATGATACATGCAGAATATATTTGGTATTGACAATATTACCCTGATTTCGAAGGGTTTCTCCAAACTACCTGTAGCTTGTACCAACTAATAGTTCAGGTCAATTCTCGCTAATACCCTACCTTTTATGGAAAGTCACTAGATAATTTTTACATCAAGATATGTTCTTAATCTCAGAGCTTTCGCCCACCTACCTGTACATTGTACCAGATAATATTACCCTCATCTCGAAGGGTTTCCTCAACCTACCTGTAGCTTGTACCAGCTAAAAGTCTAGGTCAAAACTCGGTAATACCCTACCTTCTATGGAAAGTCAAAAGTTAAATCTTACATCAAGATATGTCCCTGATCTCAGTGCTTTCTCCCACCTACCTGTACTTTGTGTCAGATTATATCCCTGTTAAATATGGGCCACAATCCTACCTGCCATTGATACATGCAGAATATATTTGGTATTGGCAATATTACCCTGATTTCAAAGGGTTTCTCCAACCTACCTGTAGCTTGTACCAACTAATAGTTCAGGTCAATACTCGGTAATACTCTACTTTTTATGGAAAGTCACTAGATAAATTGTACATTAAGATATGTCCCTGATCTCAATGCTCTAAGAAAACAGACTATAGCAATCTCCTGTTTACTGCCAATTTTATTTATAAAACCGGTTCTACCCTAAATAACCTATGAATGGGTCAACCTACACCGCGTGTTTTGAATTTAAGTCACAACAAGCAAATGCAAAGAATTGTGGGCCCCAGCTTTCGGTGTCTTTGTGGGTGAGGAGTCATTATTTATGGCATATCGTTCAGAAGTTATCACCAAAGTTGAACTTTTTGAAAATTAGGTTATTCGTGAAGGTCAAGATCAAGGGGTCAGAAATCATAGCATGCTCGGAAATATCTAGTCACAGGTAATGCAGAGTTCAAATATGAAAGGCCGGTCTCTTCTCAATCAGAAGTTATAAGAAAAATAAACATTTTTGAAAAGTAGGTCAAACTTCAAAGTCAAGGTCACGAGATCAAAAACCATAGTGTATTTAGAAAGGTCTTGTCCCAGACAATAAGCAGGTTTAAAATGAAAGCCCTATCTCTTCTCATTTAAAAGTCGTGACCAAGGTTAAAGTTTTTGAAAAGTAGGGCAAACTTCAAGGTCCAGGTCACGATATCAAAAATCATAGTGTATTTAGAAAGGTCTTCTCACAGGTAATATACAGGATTAATATGAAAGCCATATCTCCTATAAATCAAAAGTCATGGCCTATTCAAAGTAATGTTTAATTTTTTTTTAAAAGTACATGTAGGTCAAACTTCAAGGTCCAGGGGTCAAAAATCATAGTGTATTTATCTTGGTCTTATCAAGGTCTTGTCACAAGCAATACTCAGCTTTAATATGAAAGCCCTATCTATTCTCATTCAAAAGTCATGACCAAGGTATATGTTTTTGAAAAGTAGGTCAAACTTCAAGGTCAAGGTCACGAGGTCAAAAATCATAGTGTATTTAGAAAGGCCTTGTCACAGGTAATACACATGTTTAAAATGAAAGCCCTATCTCTTCTCATTCAAAAGTTATCGCCAATTCAAAGTAATGTTTAATTTTTTATAAAGTAGGTCAAACTTTAAGGTCAAGGTGAAGGGGTCAAAAATCATAGTGTGTTTAGAAAGGTCTTGTCACAGGCTTTACACATGTGTAATATGAAAGCCCTATCTCTTCTCATTCAAAAGATATGACCAATGTTAAAGTTTTTATAACGGACGGACAGACTGACAGACAAATGAGATTTAATGTCCAATGTCCCCTCGCTTTCGTGAAAGCGGGGGACAATAACATTAGTAGGGGTGCATTTGGCAAAACACTGCCATTCTTTCTATTAAAATGAGGGGTACCCATTTCTTATCCGCAACTCTTTCTATACCACTGAATAAAATTTAATGATACTTTCACAGATTCTTTAATACATAATGTCATTGTGCACTTCTTATTTTAATTTTTTTAGGTCTCCCATAGCATAACATAGATTTTGCCATTATAAATTTACATGTATCTGAGGCTCGGGGTATCATTTTGTGAGCTCAGTGCTCACAGTACCTCTAGTTTACCAATTATTTATTGACCATGCGACAGAAATAAATTCTTTAAATAAAATTGTTTATGTCCAACTTTAACAATGAACTCTTCATGTCAAAATACAAATAACCTCATAAGTAAGGGGTGTTTCTGAAAGGGGTGCAAGTTTGGTCATCCTCTTTTGTTTGTCTTTGACATATATGCAGACAATGCAGTCATGTTGCAGCTTCTCCTTTTATGTACTTTCAGAACATTAATTCCACTGTCAGTACCTTTCACATGTTGTTATTCAGGGACCAGAAAGTACAAAACATTTTTGCTCACAGTTAAAGGGGAGGTGCGTTGCTAAAAGCAACACCTACATTGATGATAATTTGTTTGATATTTTGTTTAAACTGCTCCTGCGATTGACATATTTACTTGTGAAATGTTTAAATGTATCAAAACATTTAAATAATTCAATGTGTAAAATTGTAATTGTGTAAAATTCAAGTCTATTAAAAAGAAGTGCTAGGACTGAGCATCCAGTTATTTAAATCTCTTTCATGTTTTGCTGTTCTGCTGGAGGGCTTGGAGAGGTCATCTGCCATAATCAATTGGCTGATCTTGTCATAGCTACATTTTAATTATAAATTCCCATGTAAAGTTCATTGCATGTAAAGAAGCGTTGCATATGTAATGATTGTTATGATTTGTACTGTATATAATAGATCATGGAAACAAAGAATAACTCAAATTTGCTCAAAACTTCACTTGTGTAAAATTCAATGTTCAATGGAAGTTCCATTGTTTTTGTTGATGATCAGTTGTCAGGCATTTCTCTGTCTATTATACTGATAATACGTCATCTTTTGAACTACTAGTTATTAGTAAGGGTATGTCTAGTTTATGCTCAATGAGCTAAATTGCTGCATGTATAATTAATATCGTAATTTTCATTTTATAGACTACACTCCACCTTGGTGACATTCTTGATAAGCATTTCAAATGCTTCAAACCCATACCTGGGCTTTTTTTTTGAAAATGTACTTCTATCCTGTTCCCATGATCTTTCATTTAAATTGTAAATTTTATAAAACACCCATAGAATAAGAATATTTTTTCCTTATTTGCCAATTTCTTGTAGGAATATGTAAAGCAGGCTACATTTACATCTCAAGGATTATTAAATACTGAAATGGATAACTTACTCCTTGAGTATCCTCTGTACGTTTACTTATTTGTATCTCGTGCTACATTGAATTGCACCTACTGGGAATTATTAACGCCAAAAATAATGAATTGTTTCAGTGATAAAAGAAATACTAGTACTAAACAAAGAAGGACAATCAGGATTTTTATGCCCCCTGATCGAAAGATCCCGGGGGTATATTGTTTTTGTCCTGTCTTTCTGTCTGTTTGTCTGTCTGTCTGTTGTCAACTTTAACCTAGCCCATAGCTATTGCACTGTCAAGGGTACGGCTTTAATATTTGACATGAGTGTTCATTATGACAAGACCTTTCCGTTGGTACAGAAATTTTTGATCATGTGACCTCAGCTGTGACCTTTGACCTACATTTGAAACCCTTAAAACATCTTATAAGTGTATACCACTTCAGTCTACGTCCCACTCCAGAATTGTGTTACCATGGGGGGAATAGTGTTTCACAAAAACACGTCCTGTATTCCAATGCAATACTTAAAATAATTTTATTAATTGTTACAAATAAGTCTGAATTATAAACCGTTTCACTTATTCCAAAGGTTTAAATATATATGTACGTATTACTTGTTGTAGTTTATGCAGTATACTTTATAATAAAATAAGCAATCATCATATGGCAAAATTTATGTTGAATGATAAATAAATTTTTGGTAGAATGGGACTGCAATACCTGACTCATGTGTTGATGAAAGAGGCAATTGTCTTGGGAGTAGCAATGTTAACTTGCCTCGCATATAGAGCTGCTCTTAAGAAATGTAAAGTAACAGAGACAACTGTCAGGACAGAGATTGAAAAGAAAATTTAAAAACAAGATGTGTTTGTGAAATACTGATGCCTCCGTATGGCAGCTTATGGCGAGGGTTGAATTCTCTCAAAATTCATGTCAAACTCCAAAGGTCAAGGTCAAAAATGTTGATACCCAAGGGAAGGTCTTGTTACAAGGAATACACCTGTGGTACATGAAAGCCCTAGTTCTAACTATTCAAAAGTTATGACCAAGGTTAAAGTTTTTAAAAAATGGGTCAAACTCTTAGGTCAAGGTCAAAAGGTCAAAAATATTTACACCAGCTGAAAGGTTTTGTCACAATGAATACACATGTGAAGTATGAAAGTCCTACCTTCACCTGTTCAAAAGTTATGGCCAAGGTTAAAGTGTGGTATTTTTTTTGTAAAAGTAGGTCAAACTCCAAGGTCAAGAGGTCAAATTTGGTGATACCCAAAGAAAGGTCTTGTCACAAGGAATACACCTGTGAAATATGAAAGCCATAGCCCTACCCACTCAATAGTTATGGGCTAGGTTAAAGTTGACAACAGACAGACAAAGAGACAAGCAAATTAACAGACAGACAGGCAGGACAAAAACAATATACCCCCGGGATTTTTCGATTCGGGGACATAAGAAGTAGAATCAATTGGACAAGTTTTTTATGTAATATTTATATTGTAATACTAGTACTCCCCACAATCGAAGTTTAGTGAGATGTAGGAATAACCTTGCCCGTCTGTTCTTGAAATTTTTCCAAGATATTGCTCATACCTTGTACAGCGATTGTTTATAACCCGAGTGTCTTAACCTTAACACAAGGTTATTCTGGTAATATCAATTAAGGTCATTCACAGAAAAGCTATATGTTTAAAATTTTTGGTTGGTCTGGAACTTCTTTGTCCAGAAATATTGGAGTTTCTTACTTCATACACAGATTTCTTATGACCTGAAGTTGTGTCATGATCTTCACCTAAGGTCATTTGATCGAGTTCAAAGTCAATTATAGAAAAAAAATTTACTACTGTCTTTAACATATCTGGTAATAGAAAACATTATGGCTATACATATTTCTTATATTGCATGAAATATATAGAAATAACGAACAGTATTCAAGTTCAAAAGTCCATTAAAACAACACAATTCAGGAGCAGGGCAAACACGGACCTCTTAAACATCAGAGGTGGGATCGGATCAGGTGCCATGAAGGAGTGAGCATCCCCTGCCGATCTGATCTAAGAGTATGTATTAATCATGACTGAGTTATATTCCAGCAAGTTAAGAGTCACTGGCAAATTATTTTTTTTTAAATCTTATTCTGTCTATAACTCTCAAACGGGGGCATATGAAATTGATACATAACACAAATATCTAACCAAAGGTCATTTTTGCAAGTTCAGAGTCAATTGCAGAAATGTTTAATCCATAACAGATTTATAAAACATTGGAAGTTCATTCTTCACAAAAATAATACTTATGTTTTTTGGAATGACCCAAGATCATTCCGTCAAGGTCACTGCTAAAAGTGGTATGAATGGTTTTGGAGGTTGAAACTCAAACAAAGAATATATGGAAGCAAAGAGTGCTGTAAGACCTTGCCTAGATATTCGGTGTCAGTGACAGAAAAAAGCAAAATTCATTTAAAATCCATGATTATGCCCTCGTAATCGAAGATTCATGGGTATATAATTTTTGTCTTGTCTGTCCTTCTGTCTGTCTGTTTGACCATTTGGTCGCAAAAACTTTAACATTGTCCTTAACATTTGATTGGTCAAAGCTTTGGTTCTCATATTTCATACGTGTATTCCTTGTGAGAGGCCTTTCTTTGGGTACCTTATATTTGACCTCTTGACCTTGAAGTTTGATTCAATTTTGCAAGAATTTACCAGTCTTTAAGCGTAATCATAACTTTTGAACTGTAGATGTTAGGATTTTCATACTTCATGTATTTATTATAAGATCTTTCCAAGGATATAAAAATATTAATGACCTTTTGACCTTTAACTTTGAGTTTGATCCACATTTAAAAAACATTGGCCGTAATTTTATAATGGTTAGTGTTTTGGGCTTTCATATTTCACAAGTATATTCCTTGAGAACAAGTCCTTTCTAAAATGTTCTTGGTGACTAAGCAAGATCATACAATCAAATAAAATAAAATTTTGTAGAGCTCGAATGTAAATATTCATTGAGTATGAAATACATGGAAATAATGAACAGTATTCAAACTCAAAAGTCCAATAAACAATACAAAATAGGAGCAGAGCAAACATTGACATCGTCAATTCAGTGTGTAAATGATAAACTAACAATTAGTATGAAAAACATCAGTCAGCATTTGACTCAATGATAAATTGTATTTGCTGACAAGGTCAATGTATCGACCATAGAACTTACGAAATGATGACTTTAAACGAGACTGTTGAAATTCTTGTTTCATCAACTTGTTTGTCAATAATTTACCTCCTTTTAGAAATTGTACATACGTAGAGCATGATCTTGCGTATCGAATCAACTGAGAGATATAAACTTCGTATACAGGTGATGAAGGATATTGCTGCATAAGTAAGGGAAGTTGACGATTGAAAAGTTAGTCATAACGTATATCATAAAGCTTGGTTGTTAGATAACCATTAACTAAAATATCCAAATATGAAACAGATGTGTCAGACTCCGTGGTATCTTTTATCTCAAGCTCACCGGGATATAGAATAAATTCCGGGGAAAATTTGTCCCGTCGTTCCCGATAACAGTTAGTGAAACTTTCAATGGTCCCAGCTGATGTCGAGTAAAAAACTAAGGTCAATTTTTAAACTGGTTTATGAATATATCGGAAAGTATACGGGATTTCGGAATGAACTTTGGTTGTTATGAAGATTGTTTATATATGAATAGATATGGATAGAAAGTAAAATTGTAAAGCATTTGATTTCAAAGTATTTTATTGGCGAAAGTGCGTACTCTATGTAAATAGTTCCATTACTTCCATACCTTTATTTTTTGAACACCTCAATTTTTTATAAGTGATCTAAAGACCTGTGATCTTAGTACACAAGTAGACTACATTAAAACTACATTAAACTGAATACGAATCGTAAATAGGCATATACCATTTTCGATGTTACATGTACTTTAATGTATTTATCCTGTGACTCTCCAAAAAAGGTAGGGCATTACTGAGTATTTACCTAGAGTATCAGCTGGTACAAGCTACAGGTAGGTTTGGAAATCCTTCGAGAACAGGATGATCTTTTCAATACCAAATATATTCTGCATCTTTCGATGGCAAGGTAGAATTGTGGCGTATATTTTATAGGGATATTATCTGGTACAAAGTACAGGTAGGTGGGAGAAAGCTCTGAGATCAGGGACATATCTTGATGTAAGTTTTAACTTTTGACTTTCCAAAAAAGGTAGAGTATTACCAAGTTTTGACCTGGACAATTAGCTGGTACAAGCTACAGGTAGGTTGAGGAAACCAATCGAGATCAGGGAAATATTATCAATAACGTATGTATTCTGCATCTATCAATGGCAGGTGGCATTGTGGCGTATATTTAATAGGGATATTATCTGGTACAAAGCAAAGGTATGTGGGAAAAAGCTCTGGGATCAGGGACATATCTTCATGTAAAATTTACCTAGTGACTTTCCATAGAAGATAGGGTATTACCGAGTTTTGACCTGAAATATTTACTGGTACAAGCTACAGGTAGGTTGGGGAAACACTTCGAGATCAAGGTAATATTTATCAATACCAAATATATTCTGCATGTATCAATGGCAGATAGGATTGTGGCGTATATTAAACAGGGCTATTATCTGGTACAAAGTACAGATAGGTGGGAGAAAGCTCTGAGATCAGGGACATATCTTCAGGTTAAATTTATTTTTGACTCTCCATAGAAGGTAGGGTATTGTCTTGGACTATTAGTATGATGGAACTAGAGGTAGGTGACAAAAATGTCTGGGATCAAAGTTATTTTCTTAACTAAAATAAATATTGTTTCAATCCAAAGTACGGAGAGAAATGGTCGATATTGTACAGTTTTTTAAGCTGATACAAGCTACAATTATCTGCGATCAGCGCTATATTTTTTTTATGTTAATCTTGTAAAAAGCAAAAGTATTTTGATTAGAAGCGTATACTGATCTGGGATTTCAGATCGTAATTTTTCCAGGATATGCTAAAATGAATTCATGGGAGAAACATTTTGAGAGAGCGTTTGATTAACCATTTGACTGTCATAGGTCTGTAAGAATATTAGCCTTTATTGCAGGAATATTAGCTGAAACATGTACAAACTAACGTAGAAGGCACGTAGGAACAGGGGGGGGGGGAGGCTGCCCCCTTTTTTTCCTAACATAACTTCTTTCTATTCAAAATGTTCTTTGAAAGGCCAGTTGCTCCCCCCCCCCTCCCCCACTTTTTTGTTACAGTAAAGTTCAAATACGGATGATGTAGTATTGTATTAATAAAATTTGGTACTGTAAGATGTTGTAATTATACACCCCAACCCCGCCCCCCACGGAATAGGATTTTCGAGTTTGGGCAATTTTCCTTCTTTTTTATCTGCTTGTCAACTTTTTCAGGTAAGTAAATTTTTCTTTCTCTGCCCCCCCCCCTTTCAAAAACGATGCTTCTTCACTGCGTAGAGAAGAGAAATCATCTGAAATTTAGTATATATTTGCATTGTTAATTAATCTGGGACTGTCCAGAATATATAGCTGAAAAGTGTACATTGTGCTAGTTTTTGGTTTAAAGATACGGATAGCTTGGAAAAAATCATCTGGGATCAAGACAATATCCCTATGTTTGTGCAGTGTAGGTTAAGCGTATTTTATGAGGTACTCTCAGATGATACATAATTCAGGGATATTGGGATAATGACATCTATAACATCAGTTTAAATTGTCGCCCGTGTGGCGCAGTGGTTAGAGTGACTAAGCCTTGAGTCGTGGAGAGAGGAGTTGATCCTTTCGTCACGAGTTCCATTCACTTCACGGGACGTAGAGATTGGCTCTTCGGACGATACGGTATAAACCGAGGTCCCGAGTCGCGGTAGAAGAAAAAAAATCGCTCACTGCTAATAGGCCCTGAGTGCCGAGTTCAGGTCTAAATTTGCAGTCCTCCACCGGTCAATAACATTAATCTGATGCCTGTCAGAAATAGGTAGAGAAATTAGGTGCATTGTTTAGAAATATATATATTTGTACTTTCGATGGAAAAATAACTCGAAATCACCTAGTGTGAAATGTATATGAGCTAGAAAAGTTGGGAGTAGCAAATGATGAGGAATATAAGTTGATAGATTAACAAATGTCTTGCTGTATTGCGTTTGGATATGCCTCGGTAAATTGTGAGTTTTGTGAGAAAATAAAATTTTGGCGCTAAGTAAGACATTCAGGTAAAATAAAATAAAAAAAAACTTTTGAAATCAAAAGAAAATAGAAAATGTGTTTTCTTTACTAATATAGGCAGATTTCTCAGTAGTAGTTTAGGTATGAGTACATGTATATTATTAAAATATTTAAAAAAATATATATATATAATACAGTAATTTCTATCTTACAACTTGAGTCGATTTTAAAAAAATAATCAATCTTTCAATTATGGAATCGTCGCCTGCATGGGGCAGTGGTAAGAGCGTCTGCTCTAGAGTCGCGGAGTAAAGAGTCGATCCTTACGTCGCGGGTTCGAATTCCACTGCGGGACGTGGCCATGGAGACCGGTCCTTCGGAGGAGACCATATAAATCGAGGTCCCGTATCCCAGTAGGTGCTGGCACGAAAAAGATCCCTCACTGCTCAATGGACCTTTAAGTGCCGAGCATAGGTTATCAGGGTTGGATTGGCTGTAAAAATGGGGGCGGGATCTTAAGGCAGCCTCTAGACATATGTTTTTTAAATGTTCATTTGTAACGACACGTTCCTGTTTCCAGGGGATAATAACACCCCCCCCCCTCGCGGATTTTCTATCCCCAACACACATAAACATTGCATCAATCGAAATACAAATTAATATTGAAAAAAAAATATATCTAATAATATAGTTCAACGAAATTCATTTTGAATTTAAATGAATCCACGCTTGTCATCAATTTATCCATATTTGATGATTAATTTAAATGGATACATTGTTTATATGGACTAGTATTTCTACTTTTACGTGTACGACTTAATATATAATTGCCAATTGTAAATTGCCAGTGAAATAAATGTAAATTTCGTGTGAATATTAATATTAATTAAGAATATTTCATTTATTTCCGTATACATGTATTTTAACACATATCAAATATTCCATGTACGAGTGAATAGATCTACTACATAATGAACGATAACTCGTACTATGAGCGATAACTCGTGTTCGCCTACCTGTACATTGTACCATCTAGCGTTAACCGAAATTCACACCGGTCACTTTAATTATTTTCAGAGTGTAGCGCGACTCTAAGAAATAATTTTAATCAACTGATAATTGTTTCACTTTTTCATCGTAAGAATAAAGTAGATTTAGGGTTTGTCCATACATTTGTAAATGCAGTAAAACTTGATACATTCATTACATTAAACTTTGTTAATACAGTGGTGACTTGCAACAAAAATGACAGTAAACTGGAGGTGAAAAATGGTGACGTTTTTTGTGAAGCTTACACGTATCAATCGAGATGCCGCACTGTGTGTAAGCAGGGGTACACCTTATCAGCAGGAGTCAACAATGTCACTTGCCTAGCTGACAAGTCCTGGTCATCAAAATTGCCTGATTGTAAAGGTATATCTGAATAGTAGGATTTGCCTCGCACAAAATAATTTTAAAAAAATCAGTAACACGAGAAAACTACCACAAAAATATAATGTTGATTTTTTTTTATTTCCTTTGTTAATTTCCATATACCTTCGTGCCAAGTACATGTTTACAAGTAGTGTGTCAGTTTTTTATTTGATGAGGAACAAACATTCACAGTTTGATAAACTCTGTATATTCAACATACTTATTCAAAGAAGAGTAGAAACGTGTTTTAAATGACTTCAATTTTATAATGAAATGTTTTTCAAATAGAAAGTCATTGCAAATTTTAAATTCTTCCGAGGAGAAAAGAAGATCAATGCTCCAGAACAACCAGTATGTCTTTTTCTTTTCCACAAAATGTAAAGCAAGAAAATAAGATGTGTTCAAAACAATTATTGACTTAAACCAAACAGGAACAAACATTATTTCTTCATTTACAGAATTAACAACTAAACTGACAATGAATCAGTAAAAGATGTAACAGTTAACTCAAAATAAACTAAAGTTCATTTTGTAAATATATTATCTAATCAATAATTAAATGTATTTTGGAAGTAAATCTCAAGTGTATAGTTGGATAAAATGTATTTGCATCACTCACAGCAAAGCACTAATACTGGGAAAAATACTAGTACCAGAACTTATGATGAAATCAGCACATGTTTGTACTATTTCTTATATGACAATGATAAAACACAGATTATCATTGACTCTTTACTGGAGGAGTACTGTGAATGACGAAACGAAATGAAATTAATTATAAAATCATCTATGAGTAAAAAAAAGAAATATACATTCAATAATTTTCTATTATATATAGAGCTTATTTCATAAATGGAACATGATTTTTATATTATAATTCCATGAGCAATACCATTCTTAAAAATTCTGTCTCACAAGATAAATAAACTCTATATAAAGATAAATGAACACAAAACGTTTAATTTTGACTACTTCATTTAATTCTTCAGGTTTCCTGTAAATCCTGTTACACATAGCTTGAAATTTCTGATTGTTATTTTACACTGTGAAATTCACACCGGTCACTTTAATTATTTTCAGAGTGTTAAAATAGCACGTCTCTAAGAAATAATTTTATTCAGCTGATAATTGTTTCATTTTTTTCATCGTAAAAAATAAGAAGATTTAGGGTTTGTCCATACATTTGTATATGCAGTAAAACTTGATACATTCATCACATTTAACATTTGTTAATACAGTGGTGACTTGCAACAAAAACTAGATGCTATCATGAGACAGTAATACCCGCACTAAGGTGTTTGCCTCTAAATGCACACTCTTTCATATTGGGCTTACCAAGGAAAAAGTCCAAATAATTCTATAATTTACACAGTACATGTATTCGTCAAATCGAGCATAAAATGCTCATGTGACCATGTGACCCATGAACCTCTTATACGCATTTCATATACTTAATTCATAACCAGTCTGAAATAACAGAATTTAATTAATGATTTAAATTAGGTTTTGATAAAAGAGGGTGGGGGTTAAATTTTTGGCCCACGCAGCTCTGTTAAGGCTGCATAAAGGGGGCGGGGTCTAATTTATACGGGAAAAGTTTACTGTGACATCACACAAATATAGCAATTCCTCACAATAACGAAAAATGAAATAATTTGCGAATCTAAACTGCTTAAGAGTAATGAACTACATCAAAACTTACCACTGCATTCATTTTTGTTGCTAGTTAAATCCAACACAGCAAGATATAAACAAGTCACTGATCGCAATGCACTTGTCGACATGACGTCATCATGGTAAAGTTTGACGCATTTTATGTGCAGTGAGAGGCGGATCAAGTAATTTTTTCACAGTGAAAAATGCATTTTATTATTAAACAGAATATTATTTGAAAATCTTAGGTAGACCATTAATACAAATCTGAAACGTTTGTTTAGTGCCATAATTTAAAAAATATTTAAGAATGTATTGAATTAATTCTACCGTGTTTTTGTCTACAGGGTGTGCATGTTTCACGCCGAGGTGCCTCATTAAGTCGCCTTTTCGCAAGGGCATACACTTAATAGATCTTGTCCATTTTTTGAATACACATACTGGACATATTCCTTAACTTGAAAAGTGCTGCTGCTTTCCTGAAATCGATAGCGTAACTTAATAAATACATAAAATACTTGGTAAAGGTCACACATATTTCGACATTAGCAAGATAACTTGAAATTTAAACTAATAAAATGCGAATTCTATTTAAAGCAGCAGCACTTTCCATAAACTACAAGTTATGTAGAAAAAATCTATTACTTTAATTTTTAATTTTAACTAGGGTATGCCCTTACGATATTGAAATTTGTTTGTGACCTACATACAGTACACATTACATGCATTTATCACGTGACTGTCAAATAACGTGACCAAACCAAATTCAGTACAGAGCGGGGTATACAATGTTATTTCAAAGAATGTTAAAGTCATAAGATGATATAGTACCTTGTAAAAATTAAAATTCATTTTAAAAAGGTATGTATTTATGCACGTTTATATTCTGTTGATTTCTTCAAAGTACGCCTTAACAGTGCTGCGCATAATTGGAACTTTTTAAATTTATTTTCTCAACGACAAATAATATTATTTTAGTACAAAGCGTTTTTGATGAATTTATCAAAATGTGCAAACTTTTTTTTTAGTATTTGATTAGGCAAAAACCTCCTTGAAAAGCGATACCCAATCAATTTTGTCAACCCCCCCCCCCCCCGACACACACACATACAATTTGCCTGTTTGGAAATAGGCCTAGATGGCAAAGTCATGTCAAAACATCGTTTGTTATGATAATTTAAAATTTGTTCTTGTACTGTACATGTATGTGAACACCTTTTTGAAAATTTCTACATCACATTGGGCTTGCGTCACCCTACCAGTATTAGTACTAGTTTTACCATTATCATTTTTAGATTGCACATGGTGCAGTGTTACATGTATATCAGTGGAAATTAATTCATTTTGTGTTTTAATTGGATTATATTTCATGAAGTTGACAGGACCTATGACAGTCGGTAAGTACAAGTTTAAGTATAGATTGGGGTAAAATAAACCGAAATGCAAATGGTTACTGGTTAGTTTAAAGTTTAAAAAGGATCAGAGATCATCGGCAATCTCCTATGCAGAGTTGTCGTTCGTTTCTCTCTCAGACACTGAATGTATGAGCCGATGGTAGAGAGTGGATCATCGGATGCCACAATAGACGAATTTCACATTCTGAAGAGTTATCTCCCGTTGTCGACATTACATTCAGTTACAGGCACAGATCCAGGATTTTTTTCCGGGGGGTGGGGGGTCCACACCTCAGTCCAAAAAAATTCCAGCCCAGAATTTCCTGAGGAGGAAAAAACAAACAAACAAACAAAATAAAAACAATGATGGTGGGGTCCATGTTCTTAAAGGGGGAGGGCATCCAAAGTTATTTTTTATTTGCTTCTATAAATCAGTATATAGTCCTATTTAAATAACTCTGCAAATTCTAGGGGGGGGGGGGGGGTCCAATCTCCCTAGCCGCTCCCTGTCCCTGAAATGACAAATGATCATGTGACTCCAAAATAGTAGAAAACTTTTCCATTTGACTATACATAATTGTGTTTCTTGTGTTATTATGTTATGTACATCTAATGGTTTAAGGTTATGAACCCCTGGAGGTCATCCCCACTCTCTTAATGAACTGGAAATGTTCATAATATGACTACATCAAATTAAATAAAAGTGCATCAGTGATAAGATTACTTGACATTTCATTCATGAATTTGGGTCAACCCATGTACCTTCCTAGAATTAGGAATGAAAATCATTCAAAGAGATGGACCATTAAACTATTTGTATATATTCACATTTTTTTTATGTCAAACCAAAGTATTAGACTAGTTTGCATACATGAACAAACAGGGGTCTGGGAAGGGGAAGGGGCAAGGGGAAGGAGTTATCTCTTTACGTCTTAATTGTTGAAAATTCCTAAAATGAATGTTAACCTCAAATCCGACTTGTACGTCTTCATTATTTTTAAGTGGTGGTGTCTCCATATGAGTGAAAAATTCCCGAGAGGGACATTTAACAACAAATAAACATTAATGACTTAAAAAACACAATATACATGTACATGTTTATTAGTCAACGGATATACTTCTGGTCATATCTCTAGATCTCCCTTGAATCAGAAATGATGATATAAATATTTTAAGAATGATTAAGAGTTGAAAAGGTTGTGCATTTTAAAATTCACTAAGCTCTGTGGTTGAATTAGCTATACCAGTTTAGCTTATTTTGCTACTCAAAGCACCTTGATTAACTATTTTTAATCATACTGTTTTCTGAAATGTGAAGTTTTTTCAACATGGATACAAGTCATACCTTTTCAGCTTCTGAAAACAATGCATGAAAAAAAAACTGCTTTTCAAATACTGTAACTCTTTCCAAGTACTTGTGATCATCAGTTTTTATCTCACTTGAGTTTTTCTGATCACATTTTGTTTGTCATCCATCTCTCCGCCTGTAAACTTTTTCACATTTTTGTCTTCTTCACTAGAACCGCTGGGCCAATTTCAACCAACCCTGCCACAAAGCATCTTCGGGTAAAGGGGATTCAAGTTTGTTCAAGTGAAGGGTAACACCCTCTTTCAAGGGGGGATAATCAAGAATTAGTGAAAATTTGGTGGTATCATTTTAAAAAAGTCTCATCAAGAACCACTGACTGGGCCCAAAAAGTTGAAACTTTCTTTACATAGACTTAGCGCAGCTTCAAAATTTGTTAAAATTATGACCCATTGCGGTAGGGTGAGGCCACATATGCGGATCCAATGATTTACATAGAAAAATGCAGGGGATTTTTTCCATCATAAATCTTCTTCTCATGAACAGCAAGGGCATTATTGTCATCCGTTTTCGCAATAGGGACCTAGGGGACATTAAATCTCATATGTCTGTCAGTCTGTCCGTTTGTCAGTCTGTCCGTCTGTCACAATAAATTTAACCTTGGTCATAACTTCTGAATAATAAGAGATAGGGCTTTCATATTTCACATGTACATTACCTACAAGAACTTTCTAAACATACTATGATTTTTGAACCCATGATCTTGACCTTGAAGTTTGACCTACTTTTCAAAAAATTTAACATTATTTTAAATTGATCATTTTGAAAGAGAAAAGAGAGGGCATTCATATTATACATGTATATTACCTGTGACAAGACTTTTCTAAATATATCATGACTTGACTCTGTGACATTGACCTAGAAGTTTAACCTACTTTTCAAAAATGTTATATTTCCTGATAACTTTTGACTGAGAAGAGATAGGACTTTCATATTTGACATGTACATTACCTGTAACAAGATGTTTCCGAGCATGCTATGATTTTTTTTTACCCCTTGACCTTGATGTTTTACCTAATTTTCAAAAAATTTAACTTTGGTGATTACTTTTGAATGGCATATGATAGGGCGTGCATATTTGAAACAATATGTCATAAATAATGGCATCCCATCCACTAGGACACGGAAAGCAGGGGACCACAATTCTTTGAATTTGCTTGTTATAGTCATTTTGATATGGAAACATCCTCATATAGTGTAGGTTCAAGTTTTTTATGCCCTGCCATGAATATGGCCGAGGCATATAGTGTTTGTCATGTCCGACTTCAATTAAACATCATATGCTGATACATACTGATGTAAGCTTTTCAACTGCATCAACCTTTTTGACCTTGACCTTTCCTTTGACCTTGACCTTACTTTTCTTAAATTAGTGTCTAGATCAGTTTTGAATAAACAATTCAAGATATATTTATCAAACTTCATATGCTGATATATACTGCTGAGAGCTATCAATTGCATCAACTTTTTTTACCTTGACTTTTCCTTTGACCTTGACGTTACTTTTTTAAATTAGTGTTTATCTACGTTTTAAATAAACCATTTATGATATTTTTATCGCACTTCATATGCTAATAGTAAATACATACTGATATAAGCTTTTCAACTACATCAGCATTTTGACCTCAATCTTTCCTTTGACCTTAACCTCTCTTTTCTCAAATAAGTGTTAAGCTCAGTTTTAAATAAATCATTCAAGATATTTTTATCAAACCTAATATGCTGATATGAATTAGTGAGAGCAATTCAACTGCATCAAAAACTTTTCATCTTGCACTTTCCTGTGACCTTGACCTCCCTTCTCTTTAATTTGTATTTTGATTAGTTTTAAAGAAACAATCTAAGATATTTTTATGTAAGCATGCACTTATACATAATTTTGTGAGAATTTATCATCTATATCCATTTTTTTTAGATTATAGTTTCAATTTTAAAGAAACTGTTCAAGATATTTTCATCAAACTTCATACACTCATAAAAATTTTCATGTTGCATTAGTAATACACATTCGGCGGGGCATTTAAGTCCTATGGACATATTTCTAGTTTTCAAATCATAACCTCCGAGGATAGGGTCAGGCCACAATAAGGGATCAAAGTTTTATATAGGAATAAAAGGGAAAAAAAATCTTCAAAATTCTTCTTTTTAAGAACAACAAAAGCATGATTAATATGGAAACATTCCCAAGAAGTGTAGATTAAAGTTTGTACAAATCATGACCCCATGGGTTAGGGAGGGGCCATTTTTTCCTGCCCCTATTTGCTATCCACATGGAAATGCAAATAATAAACCATTTTACACATCCACAGGACAAAATCAATCATCTTCCAAATGATCATGATTTAAGGCTAGTGCATAAAATATAAGGGAAGTTCTAGGAACCAGGGTGTTTAAACATGTTAAATATTTTTTTAAAAAAATTTGACCCCCATTTAACTCCCAGGGGGAAAATAAAAATTCCGAAACCTTACTGCACATCTATAGGACACCACCAACCATCTCCCAAAAGATGATTAGGCTACTGTGTAAATTGTAAGAGGAGTTCTGGGAACCAGGGGCTTTTTGCATAAAAAACGTCATTTTTCGACCCCTGTTTGACCCCATCATGAAAATAAAAATTCTGAAACCTTACTGCACATCTACAGGACACCACCAACCATATCCCAAAAGATGAATAGGCTACTGTGTAAAATGTAAGAGGAGTTCTGGGAACCAGGGGCTTTTTGCATTAAAAACATCATTTTTCGACCCCTGTTTGATCCTAGGGTGAAAATGAAATTTCCGAAATCTTACTGCACATCTACAGGACACCCCTATCCATCTCCCAAAAGGCGATTAGGCTACTGTGTAAAATGTAAGAGGAGTTCAGGGAACCAGGGGCTTTTTTCGTAAAAAAAACGTCATTTTTCGACCCCCAGGGTGAAAATGAAAATTCCGAAACCTTACTGCACATCTACAGGATACCACCAACCATCTCCCAAAAGATGATTAGCCTACTGTGTAAAATGTAAGATGAGTTCTGGGAACCAGGGGCTTTTTGCATAAAAAAACGTCATTTTTCGACCCCCATTTGAACCCCAGGGTGAAAATGAAAATTCTGAAACCTTACTGCACATCTACATGACACCACCAACCATCTCCCAAAAGGTAATTAGGCTACTGGGTAAATTGTAAGAGGAATTCAGGGAACCTGGGGCTTTTTGCATAAAAAACGTCATTTTTCGATCCCCATTTGATCCCTAGAGTAAAAATGAAAATTCCGAAACCTTACAGCACATCTGTATGACACCACCATCCATCTCCCAAAAGGTAATTAGGCTACTGGGTAAATTGTAAGAGGAATTCAGGGAACCTGGGGCTTTTTGCATAAAAAACGTCATTTTTCGACCCCCATTTGACCCCTAGGGTGAAAATGAAAATTCCGAAACCTTACTGCACATCTACATGACACCATCAACCATCTCCCAAAAGATGATTAGGCTACTGGGTAAAATGTAAGAGGAGTTTGAGAAAGAAGAGTGTGACAGACGGACGGACGGACGGACGGACAGACATGAGTAACAACAATATACCCGAACTTTTTTTAGAAAGTGCGGGTATAATGACAGTAAATTGGAGGTGAAAAATGGTGATGTTTTTTGTGAAGCTTACACATATCAGTCGAGATGCCGCGCCGTGTGTAAGCAGGGGTATACCTTATCACCAGGAGTCAACAATGTCACTTGCCTAGCTGACAAGTCCTGGTCATCAAAATTGCCTGACTGTAAAGGTATATCTGAATACTAGGACTTGCCTCGCACAAAATAATAAAAAAAAATCAGCAACACGAGAAAAGTATGAAGAAGATATAATGTTGAATTCTTCATTTCTTTTCTTAAGGGGGGATTCTTGTCTGTTTTCTGAGTAGATGAAATATTCAAAGTATATTTGCTTTTATGTCTTATATATTTAGATGTAAGGAATTTAAAAGATGATATTTTTCTTTCCTCGTCATAATTATACAACTTTAAATAGAAATGGTAAACTGAGTTTGAAATCTAGCAGGGACTATATTTTTGGCGGAACGGTGGCGTATGAAAATAGCTCCTTTTCTACTTCTCAAAATTACTAAAGAACAATGAATTTAGTTTTAAAAATTTTACAATCAGAGACTTAAAGATATTTTCAAATGCAAGTAAAATTAACTAAAGTTTTAAAATATATCAAATAAATATGATTTTCCAAATAAACTACAAATTTATTAGCTTTTAAAAGCTTACAATCCAAGTATAGATTTGAGCAGAAAATCAAATAAAAGTGTTTTTTCTCTCTTAATAAACGGTCAAAACTTTTTGTTTTTGTATCATTTTGTATCTTTATATGACTTCTTGACCATATGTGAAAATCAGAAAAATTTATTTATAAAGTATATAAAAATTACCAATATATCCTAAAAAATTAAGAAAAAAAGAGGAAATTCAGATTAGCCAATATCTATTTTGAGTTAATTCATTTGTGTCAATTTTGAAGTATCATCTGATAGACCCAATATAGTAATATCTTTTTATGCAAAAAGAAAACATTTTATCTTTTGAAATAGAAGTAGGCATCACATGATTGACAACAGTAATGTTTCATTTTTAATGTCAAGGAAAAAGATAATGACCTTGACCTGACCTTGCTTCTAAAATAAAACGGTCAAATTTAATTTTATTGATACCATCACTTAGTGATAATGTCTTCTTGAATCTATGAAAATTTCATTAATTTTTAAATACAAGAAATATGAGAAGAATCCCTTCTTAATTTCCATTATATATTCATACCAAGTACATGTTTACTAGTCAGTTTTTTTTTTATTTGATGAGGAACAAACATTCACAGTTTGATAAACTCTGTATATTCAATATACTTATTCAAAGAAGAGTAGAAACATGTTTTTAATGACTTCAATTTTATAATGGAATATTTCTCAAATATAAATTCATTGCAACATTTTAATTCTTCGAAGGAAAAATATCAGAGTTATGCTTAAAATCAACCACTGTGTTTTTTTCTTTGCCACAAAAGTTAAAGTAGTTAAGGAAATAAGATGTGTTCAAAACAATTACTGTCTTTAATCAAACAAGAACAACCAATATTTCATCATTTATAGAATTAACAACTAAAGTGCCAATGATTCAGAAATAGTTGTAACATGTAAAATGACAAATATGTCAGTATGTATCAACTAATATGGCAATAAATAAGTAAAAGATGTAACAGTTAATTCAAAATAATCTCAATTTCCTATGGCAGAATTTTTATTTAATCAATAACTACATGTAAACGTATTTTGGAAGTTGTTTTTAGGTGTACAGTTGGATAAATTTTTTTTTGCTTCACTCACATCAAAACACCAACACTGTGACAAATATTAGTATCAGAATTTATGATGACATAAGCACATGTTTGTACTATTCCTTAAATGACAATGATAAAACGCAGGGTATCCTTCACTCTTTAAGGGTACAGTTCAATGAGGTAAAGGAATGGGATTGAAATCATCTCCAAGATATATATTTAATATTTCTTAATTAGTCATAGAGTTTATTTCATGAAAAGAACATGATATTTTTTTTATTGTAATCCCATGAGCAATACCACTCTTAAAATATCTGTCTCACAAGAGAAATAAATTCTCTACAAACATGCAAAACCACAAAACGCTTAATATCTTACTACTGCATTCATTTTTTCAGTTTTCCTGTAAACCCTATTACACGTAGCTCTAAAGTTCTCCTTGTTATTTTACACTTTGAAAATCACACTTTTTTTCAAAGTGTTTAAAATAACACCTCTGTAAGAAATAATTTTTTAACTATTAATAAATAACTATTTCAGTTTTTCATCGTTAAAAGTAAGATAATCTAAGTTTTGTCCACTCATTTGTTTATGCAGCAAAACTTGGTAAATTCCTCTCATTTGACCTTTGTTTATGTAGTAGTGACTTGAAACAAAAATGACAGTAAACTGAAAGTGAAAAATGGTGACGTTTTTTGTGAAGCTCACACATATCAATCGAGATGCCGCACCGTGTGTAAGCAGGGGTACACCTTATCACCAGGAGTCAACAGTGTCACTTGCCTAGCTGACAAGTCCTGGTCATCAAAATTGCCTGACTGTAAAAATAAATCTGAATCCTAGGACTTCCCTCGCACAAAATAATAAAAATATTCACCTTCATACAAAGTACATGTTTACTAGTAGTTTGTCAGTTTTTTATTTGATGAGAAACAAACATTTTACAGTTTGATAAACTCTTTATATTCAACATACTTATTCAAAGAAGAGTAGAAACATGTTTTTAATGACTTCAGTTTTATTATGGAATGTTTTTTTTTCAATTATGAATTCATTGCAAATTTTAATTCTTCGGAAGAAAATAGAAGATCAATGCTCCAGATCAACCACCAAGTCTTTTTCTTTTCCACAAAATTTAAAGCAAGAAAATAAGATGTGTTCAAAACAATTATTGACTTTAATCAGACAGGCAACAATATTTCATCATATACAGAATTAACAACTTAACAGACAATGAATCAGTAATAGATGAAACAATTAACTTAAAATCAGCTCAACTTTATTTTCCACATATATTTTAATCAATAATTAAATGTATTTTTGAAGTTGATCTCAAGTGTACAGTTGGATAAAATGTATTTGCATCACTCATAGCAAAGCAGTAATACTGGGAAAAATAATGGTATTAGAACTTATGATGACGTCAGCACATGTTTGTACTATTTCTTACACGACAATGATAAAACACATAGTATCATTGACTCTTTATTGGAAGAGTACTACATTGTATGAATGAAGTAACGAAATGGAATTAAAATCATCTATGAGTATGAAAAATTATACATTCAATAATTCTCAATTAGATATAGAGTTTATTTAATAAATGAAAGATGATTTTTATATTATAATTCCATATGCAATACCATTTTTAAAATTTCTGTCTTACAAGATAAATAAATACAATATAAACATTCATGAACACAAAACGCTTAATTTTTGAATTCTTGATTTAATTCTTCAGGTTTCCTGTAAATCCTATTACAAATAACTTGAAATTTCTGATTGTTATTTTACATTGAGAAAATCACGACGGTCACTTTAAAATAACACGTCTGAAAGAAATCATTTTATTCAACTGATAATTGTTTCATTTTTTCATTGTAAAAAATAAAGTAGATTTAATTTTTGTCAATACATTTGTATATGCAGTAAAACTTTATACATTCATCACATTTAACCTTTGTTAATACAGTGGTGACTTGCAACAAAAATGACAGTAAACTGGAGGTGAAAAATGGTGACGTTTTTTGTGAAGCTTACACGTATCAATCGAGATGCCGCACTGTGTGTAAGCAGGGGTACACCTTATCACCAGGAGTCAACAATGTCACTTGCCTAGCTGACAAGTCCTGGTCATCAAAATTGCCTGACTGTAAAGGTATATCTGAATACTAGGACTTGCCTCGCACAAAATGATAAATATTCAGCAACGAGAGAAAACTATCAAGAGAATATAATGTTGATTTTTTTTTTCATTTCCTTCGTTAATTTCCATTATACCTTTGCTAGTAATTTATTTATTTATTAATTTATTTATTTATTTATTTTTTATTTATTTATTTTATTTTATTTTTTTTGATGATGAACAAACATTCACAGTTTGATAAACTCTGTATATTCAACATACTATTCAAAGAAGAGTAGAAACATGTTTTAAATAACTTCAATTTTATAATGGAATGTTTTTCAAATACATATTCATTGCCAATTTTTAATTTTTCAAAGGAAAAATATCAGATTTATGCTTAAGATCATCTTTTGTGTCTTTTTCTTTGCCACAAAATTTAAAATAGTGAAGGAAATAAGATGTGTTCAAAACAGTTATTGTCTTCAATCAAACAAGAACAACCAATATTTTATCATTTATAGAATTAACAACTAAACTTCCAATGAATCAGTGATAGATGCAACATTTAAAATGAAAATAAATCAGTATGTATCAACTAAAATGACAATAAATAAGTAAAAGATGTAACGGTTGACTCAAAATCAGCTCAATTTCATTTTGCAGAATTTTTATTTATAGTCTGTCCCACGACCGGAAGGTCACTACTTTTTGCAAGATATCTCAAAATATATAAATACCTTCACTTTTACCCTAGGTTCGATCGGTTGATTTTTTTCCAAACTTCCTGCATTTATACGAACCCTCGAGGTCAACCAGTATATTGACACGGCGGCAAATTCAAAATCTACGGGGATTTAACATGGTAAACTCGTCCATTAGCGTCTAGATTACGGGGCGGGGAACCAGTTTATGAAGGGAGTAGTCGTTCTTTCCAATGTAAAAATCCGAAAAATCAGAGAAAATCAAAGGACGTAATTTAAAGTGTTTCTATTAATAATGTGAGTATTTATATGAATTAAAATATATTTTAACACTGTATAACGAGTTTTGTCATAAACGCCGAGAAAATAGTCCGCGGTCGAATCTAATGCAGTACAAGTTGTGGATACGGATGTTGACATGGCCATGATGATGCAACAATGTGTTTTTAATGAAACGTAAGTTGTTTATTCTATTTATTTTTTGCTGCTGTTGTTTTACTACCTAATGTACACACAAGAAAGAAGTGTTTCCAATTTGTAAGAATATGCCATTTAACGCGTGGTATATGTATATTTGGCAGTGCCCCATATACAGAAGTATGTGTTTAAAAAACGTAAAAGGGTACTTTTATGGTTATAATGACACAATCAGCTTATTAAACAATTAAGAAAAAAGCATTAAAATAACACCAAGATTACATAAAGAAAATAACAGATGGTAAAATCTTAAACATTTTCAATATATGAAAGTATATACTTTAACTTTCAAATTTCATGCTTTTGACAGTGAATCACTATCTACATGATGTAAAATGCATTTTCTTTTTACATTTATTTGTATATTAAGTGTCAACACCCTGGGGAATCAACATAGGGTTTTCTATATCATGTATATATAACACATAATTTTGGCTTTATTTTTTGGAATTTTTATTGAAAATTAAATGTGTCTTTTTTACAAGTTCTAACATCTAAAATATAACTTAAGCCCAAAGTTTTGTCAATTTTACAGGACCGAGTTCTAAGGGTAATTTATGTACATGTATTAATGTATAGCACAACTATCTTCAAGTTGGTAGATGATAATATACAGAGTGTTTCAGCAATCATGTCCTGACATTCAGTTTAAATAAAAACATAAGCAAAAGAGGAAAAAGGAAAAAAATAAAGAACAAGTCATGTCTATATAATTTCATCAGTGTAAGCGTAAAGATAAAACTGAATCATTTATTCTGAATACAGACATTTTTTCAAAAAAAAAAGACATCAGAGGCAATTTTCCATTTAATGCCATGTGCCACATTCAATGTTCCACATTGCTGTGTTGTGTTTCTCAGGCAGCAGCTTTATTTTGTCTCCAAGGTCCCATACTGCTCAAATATGGACTTATTAAAGGATGACTGCACTTAACGCCGGTTTTTGGGTCTTTTTTCGGTTGCTTCTGTTGCTTTTATATTTAAACCTTATTTCACTTTTGTATGTTTATGAAAGAATCCTGTCAATTTGGAACCTAATTTAAATCTTAAAATGATTTTAGACTGTGATACAATAAAATTATTCAATGTTTTTTGTCCTTACTGCTTTCCAAATATAGAGAATTTACACTTACCTGCCCTTGATCGAACATACGATATGCATGAGAGGTGGAGCTAATATTGTAAGAATGGGTCTAAATTTAGACTTGATAAATAACAATGACTTGTTTGAAAAAAAGAACGCGATCACTCTTTCCAATCTCCTTTTCCATTCTGTATGGCACAAATACACTACTGACAAATGTTTCAAAACGAAATTAATAGCAGCACGTCAATGTAATTAAAGCAGATTTTATATCAATGCCAGATACTTAACTAATCGAACATAATGTCCTAGTTAGCACAACACATGCTACCTTACAAGTCACGCGACGGAATTAAGTATTCACAAAGTTACCTGAGGTACGAAATGACGTGGTGAATTACAATATTCAACATGTCACAACCCTTGGTTACAACACAGAGAGCGAATGTACGAAGAAGCAGTTTTTTCTCTTTTTAACCATGAGCGCATGTTTGTCTATTAATCTCCTCTTAACACATTATTATTTATGTAAATATACAACTACTGTTAAACGTAGAACAATAGACAAACATGCGCTGACTATGTATGATGTCAGTAAAAAAGTGGGCGTCCTCATTATCGAACGGAGATTCAAGAAATAGTGATACCCCTGCCTTTGAAAACAGATTCGAACTTCGTAAATACACACTTTTATTAAACGTAATTACATAAAGTTGTAGGTTGGATGTTGACCATTCTTGCAATGAAAAGAAAAATGTTTGTTTTGAAAGTTTATTTTGACGCAAATTTCGCATGTCCTTAAGTGCAGTCATCCTTTGAAAAACCTGTTTCCTAGTACACTGTAGGGTCTCATCTGAGTACTTCTTTTTCAAAACTCTATTCACTGGTATTTACAATTTTTTGTTTGCAATAGTTTAGTTCAACAGTATTCATATAGAGATCTTTTAACACCAATAAGAAAGAAAAGTTTTTCTATTGTAATAAAAAAAATATGGTAATTGTATCCATAGCATATATTTTCTGCTGGGAAACCTACTATGAAAGAGAGTTATGTAAATATTTTTTTATTGAACAAAAATTTAAACTTCCAAATTCAGAACAGTTTTCAATTTGACGAAATAGATGCCCGGTATATAGTCTATATACAGGTATGGCACATTCTCTTGATTCAGCTATGTACATGTAGCTTGATTTAGTGATAAGGAGGGTAGCAGATCAGAAATCATGGCTATAAAGCAAAAATGATTTACATAATAAACCAGTCAGACTATTATAATGTCTCATATCTTCAAATTATCCATTTAAATACTGAACAATCAGAATGAAACTTTTAAGCTTAGTACACTTCATGTCAACATTTTACAATTTTTTTCTAATCTCTCGTGTATTTTTTTTTTTTTTTGGTCCCTCAGCATCCTCAGTGTTTAGATTTTTTTGTCTTTCAATCAAGAGATTTTGACTATAAAATTTACAAGTCATTTTTTTTGTTCAAAACTTAAAAAAAAATAATAATTTGAAGAAACATATAAATACTAAGTAACTTACACAATACACACAAAAAAGTAATATATCCTGATACAAAAACCTTATATATTTTTGTACACATTGTATATCGTGATATAACATTTTAAGCTTTGTCATTTTTTTTTAGTTTTATCTCCCTATTGCAGTCCTAACTATTTAAAAGACAAAACATTGATCAAAGAAATGTAATGATAACTAAAGCAAAAAATATTTGATGATACCTTTTATTAATTACTAAGTAAGATTTTTGAATGTATAATTAATTGGAGTGCAGAGTTATGATGACTAGACTGTAAGACATGATTGCATGTAGATGACTATATACTCAATTTTTCAGAATAATATGATTGGAATTCATCTGATAGTGGACTAAACATTCAGGTTTCAGGACATTCTTCTGGACTATAGCTAGTAAGTATTTATATAAATGAAAAAGATTTTACTCTTCCTTTGTATTCTTCAGGATGGAACCTGTAATTGAAAATTGACTATGTACATACATTTTTAATATGTATCAGTTCATGTTAACATGTAATGCAAGTTCAAGTATAATCATTTGAATTTTCATTATTCCTTTAAATTTCACTTTGCACAGACTTAAAAGTATTTCCATGCACCAGAATCTTTATGATGGATTAAAATGTGTTTCATCATCATCATCTTCTTTTTTCAGGCCCAAAGTATTGGCTGAACAAAAGATTACCTAGTAGTCGACCAGTGGGTTGATCATTGGATGAGCCAGACACCAACCATTTTCCATAGAAGTTTTAGTGGACAGAAACATAAACACTCCATCTCAGTCTTCATTCATGACTTGTTTCTCACTATGGATTCTCATCTTTTTTTCAAAAGCATGGACACTGGCAACATTGGACAGTCAATTTTCATAATCATTTATTCTTCTAAATTTGATCTGATATCTTTAAATAAAGGAAAGACAATTCATGAATTGTTTGCAATATTTCCTGTAATCTCACTAAATGTGTTTAAAGTTTGAAGCAATTCTATTTGATAATTTTGAAAAACATGTAATTATATCTAGCTGTTAAACAAGCAGTAATAAAATTTTGAAAACAATTATCTGAGTATGATTAATTACTTTGCCCATTTCAGACAGGTAGCTTACAAAAACTGACATCTACTGTGGAATCATCATTGTTTGTGGGGGACCAACATGCTTGGATTTTATCACACGGATCAGCCATACCCATAAATTTATATTTCCACAAATGCTTATTTTAACATTTTAATCAATCCGTTAATTCCTTTTATCTATATAGAGGAAATGAAAAACAGTAATATTTATATTTAAACATTTATTGTTTGGCGTTGTTGGTCGTGGCATAATATACATGTATAAGCAGCAAAGGGTCGCCAAGCAGGGCAGACCCAAAATTCAAGCAACAACATAATACAAAGCAAATCAATTATTTGGCTGTTCCAGGTTTACCGCAAACAGTCATTTACCTTTAAGCTTATTAATGTTTATTAATTATAAAAAAGTTTTGAATAAATTCAAATATAGCAACAACAAGCATAAAATAAGCAGCACAATCAAGCAGCATTTGTTTGTTCCGGGTTGACCGCGAACAATAAAATAAATTGTTAATGTATTTACATTATAAAATATCAAGCCAATGTTCACAGTTCAATGTCTTCAAAATATCATACACAGTCAGATGCACAAGGTTGAAACATCAGTTGAATGGATGGGCGCAAATGCCACATGACCTAAAACTTAAAAGTTAAGGTCACCCCACACATGGGGAGCCCCATTCAACTGACCCACGACCAACATGTAATGGTAACCACCCCTCTTAACAGTGGGTGTCAGGAAATACTGACCCACGCCCACTGTTAAAATATTCAAGACCCCCCTGTATGTTGTTTAAGAATACAGAATTGCCTAACGGATTTAGGTGCACCTTATCACTAGCCAAAAAAGACACTCTATGTTCCTAATGAGATCTGGATGCTTGATATAAGCCCCTCCTAGATGAAGTACCTGACAAGCAGCTGCCCTATTCAATCGTACACGCGCCCGTTCCATGGCAGAATTGTCTAACGAGTGTCTGTATGTAAGGCGTGGCAAAATTTGGGACCAAACAAGTCTTGTATTGGGGAGGAGCTGCGATAATTTTTCTATATCTTCTTTCATTATTGTAATAAGCTTAAACAAAGGTAAATCTGGTTCCCCCAAATCGTTCCCCCCACAGTGAATGAGCAAGAAGTCGGGATAATCTTCATATTTGGCTAATAACAGTACTTTTTTCTTTAAATTAATTAACTTTAAACCTGAGTAGCCTTGCCACCAGATATCCATCCCTAACCTTTCCAATCCTAAGTGAACCCCTCCTGTCCTAAGCAAGGCGGCCTGAAAGGCATGCTTAACTATAGATGACCAACACACCAAACAGTAGAATGACCTGTAAAGCATAAATTTTACAAACATAATTTCTTAATAGGGCAGCGAATATAAGACTTGTAAACTTGTGACTTCCATCTACCTGCCTCCCTAATATAATCTGGATCACACCATTGTTGGTAAGCAGTAGTTGCAGCCCCGATTCTAAAAGAATGGGCTTTATAGCTACAGCTCTGAAACCCAAGAAGATTTATTGCTTTATGTAAAACTGCTGTAAATTGATATCTGGTTAGAGGACAATGGTCAAGATGGCAGAATAATGGCCCATTGACTGCAGGTCTTATAGACAGAAACTCTAGCATGTACCTAACTGGGCACTGGAGAGTACCAGTTTTTTCAATGCAAATGTTAACCCCTTTCCCATACTGGTCATTTTTGGAATGTCTTATGGTCAAATACATTTTAGAATTGTCACAATCAAAGTTAATGTCTGACCTATGAATGATAGTATCAAAACTATTTCCCTTTGACAGTGTTAATTCCCCAACTCTCAAAAACCCAAAAAATGCTAACATGTATGCCGCTTGAAAGAGACGAGACTCATACAAATTTGTACAGACTGATGGTAATATGTGAATTATTTTACACAGTACAGAAGGGGTAATTGGAAGTCTTGGAACTTTCTTAACTGATAATCTCTTCATGCCTTCTAACATCTTACAAACCAAAAAATTCTTTGTGATATCAACTAGACCTCTGGACTTGCACTCAAAACTTATTGCTGATAGATACAATCTAGCAGTTGATGAAGTAAACTTTTTCAGAGATAAATATGCTATAAATTGAACAACATGCTCTGGGGGTGGAGGCCAAATATTTGAAAAGCTAAATTCATCCCTAAATTTTTGAAATGCAGTTATTCCAGTATCGTATGCTAGCTTTGTATTCTTTGATAAGGAGGCATCCAATAGTTTTTCTACTTGCAACTGCAAATCAAATGAAGAAAATTGGTTGGAATGGGTTCTGGACTTTCCTTTGCTTCTGGAGCCAATTCCCTGAACCGCCACCACTGCTTGCGAGAAATAGAATCAGCAATACTATTATTACTACTAATAATGTGTTTGGCTTTAAAAATACAATTACATTCCATAAGCATTAATACCAATTGCCTAACTAGCTTCATTACTCTCTTGGACTTGGAAGTTTGTTTGTTTACTATTCTGACTAAAGCAAGATTGTCAGTGTGAAACAAAACCTTTTTGCACTTAAGGTCATGACCCCATAAACTAATTGCTAATACTAGGGGAACTAGCTCTAGAAATGTCATATCCCTAAGAATATCAGTCCTTTGCCATGATAATGGCCACTGAAAAAACACCCATTTACCCTGAAAATATGCACCACATCCAAGCTCTGCACTTCCTGCACTATCTGTATATAATTTTAGTACATCTGAACTTATCCACTCTTTATCTGGAAAATAGGAAATCCCATTGAACTCCTCTAAAAACTTAGACCACATATATAAGTCCTCCTTCAACTCAACTGATAACCTTACATGATGATGAGCTTCTGAGGCACCACTCATAGCATCGTAAAACCTACGATTGAATGCCCTACTGGACCTTATTGCTTTTCCAAAGAAATTTAACATTCCTACTAATGATTCTAGTTCTTTCAATAAAACTGATTTTCTTGCCAAAAAGTCATGTATAATTTGTTTCAGAATATCAACTTTTGCCTGAGGGATCCTAATCAACATATTAATGGTATCAATCTCTAATCCTAGAAATGTAAGTACAGAAACAGGGCCAATGGTCTTATCCTCTGCTAATGGAATACCGAGCTCAGTACACATATTTATAAACTCTGACATTAGTTTTTGACAATTGTTTGTTCCTAACCTTCCAGCAAAAATAAAATCATCAAGATAGTGATCCAATGAATCTAACCCTGACCGAACTTTCGTTAACCAATGCAGAAATGTGGCAAAAGTTTCCCAAATTTTGCAACTTATTGAGCACCCCATAGGTAAACACTTATCTATGTAAAATAAAGAATCAATTGAAAAGCCCAACAAATCAAAATCACTTGGGTTTACAGGAATAAGTCTAAAAGCACTTTTGATGTCTACTTTACCAAGCAAGGCCCCTTTCCCAAATTTAGCTATCATTTCAACCACATTGTCAAATGATGAGTAATGGACAGAACATAAAACTGGGTCTATGAAGTGATTTATGCTTTTGAACTTTGGATATGAAAGGTGCATGATCATACGCCACCCCCATCTGACTTTGGTACTATTCCTACAGGTGAAATATGGAGATTAGCTAATGGAATATTAAGAAAAGGACCCATAATCCTACCCATCTCTACCTCTTTCCTAACTTTATCCAACAATTCCTCATGATGATCAGAGGCTGATGTTAAATTTTTTGACATACAATGAATCCTTGGACCATTGTAATGTAATCTAAATCCCTCATAAAATCCCTGTTTTAATTCAAGTGCTGCAATTTTATTTGGGTATGTTTCAAGACTTTCAATTAACCTGTCTACATTAATTGGTGTTTTTCCCAATTCCCATAGGTCTGGTGGAATATGAGTAATGATAGTTAGTGCTGGGCAAGTTATGCCTTGGAAGCTTTGATCTGGGGATTTGTGTCTGTGGTCCACGGGGGCGAAAACGAATAGGAGCAACTGATGATAAGGAAGGAATTTTGGTATTTACCTGACCATAGTTATTCCCATAATTGCCTGATTGAATTTGAGCTTGAGGGTAAGATGATGCCCGAGGGCACTGTGAAACTGGATGGTTACCTCGACATTTGATGCACACATGGCTATAGGAACATATTGGGCGCACACAAATCCCTTTATAATTGTAATCAAAACATGTGTATGTTGACAGAGAGGGGACTGTGCTTGGGGTTTGAAATGCATTTGTTGGGCACATGTAAATAAGCCACAATTCATTGTCTACATTTCCCCATGGAATTGCTGGATTAAGGCTACGACGAAGACGAAATTGCTCGTCTTATTTTTTGAAACCAAGACCCCCAACCCTTGATGCTCCCAACCTAACATCATGCATGTATTTGAATAACCCTTGAACTGAATCAAGGTGAACTGCGGAGTAGATGCTGCTATATATAATAAAGGCATCCGTCCATTTTTCAATGTTATCAATTTTGACAGATGGTTTATTAGTTTCCCTTGTGACGAGTTCCCCCTTTTCATTAATGTAGATATTTAATGTAGATAGATTTTTCTGAGGGTAAGCATTAGTATTGTGAAGCAGCAAAGCAAGATCTACATAAGCTGAACTTATTATTTTTGATTTAATATTTTGTGACACATTAACTGCCAGCTGATGTGTAATACTTTGAAGCATTTGAGGTGTACCTTGTGATTCACCCATGGCATTCTGAATAACCGACTCTGAGGTACAGGGGGGTGATGTCGCAGAAGATTGCACACCTGCAACTGTCATTGTAGGGCTTTGAAAACCAACAGTCTCGCTATTTTTGTTGAGTTGTTCAAGGACAACTGGAACCATCTCAGACTCTTTTTCAACCTCTGCTGGGGTGACTTTGGGTTGTTTAGGTCTTGGCTTGGTTGCTTGCCTTCGCAATGTCGTATCCTTGGTCCTCTTGGATTTGACCCGTGGCATTGTGATATCACAAACAAAATAACAATAGCAAAAATTACTTTTTTAATTTACACTAAAATTTTCTACAAAATATATAAAAGATTTAAAGTGTACAAGCTGCGTTTATTCGAATTTTCTTAACGATTTCAATCCCACGAAAATCACCCTTTAAATACAGCTAAACTAAGCCATCGATGTAAACAAACATCACCAATGTGTCTAAAATTATTCTTTCAAACAAGTTTTTAGAAAAATAAAGCAGGATTGAGATTATTTTTTGGAAATTTTCAAGAGCTTAAAATTATGCTACCTTTCAGTTCGAAGCGCATGTAAAAAAGGATGCGTATACCGAACCCGATTTTGTACGCCGAACTCGAGCAAAAAATTTCCCCATAAGATAAAGGCATCTATATTATATTCATATAGATGCTGTTATTGTATTTTTGTTAACTTTATTTATGTCCTGTCCACAAAACTATATGCCTGCCCACAAGCACTGACCTTCACAAATTAAAATGATTCCATAGTATTATGCAATTTAGAAAAAATGTATATCAGGAAGCCATATGTACTAAGGAATGGAATAATGAATAAACAAACTTTGAAAATTTACAAATACATGAGGAAAAACATTTTACTTGACTAGGAATCAAACCTAGGACCTCTGCATTACAAATACTTGTATACTAATGAGGTATTCTGACAACTAAGCTGCCCAGACTGATACATGCATCTACAGTCCATATAGCCAAAATTACTTAGGATGTATCTGCAGTTACTTATGGCTGAATTTATTTTATGTACTTGTTTGTTTGTGCTTGTCTATATTGTGTCTTCATCGGGTAGCTATTTTGGTATCCTGCAATTAAATTATTGTTTCAAAAATTTCATCTGTTGTTTTTTATGAATAATTATTTTTAGCTCACCTGAGCCGAAGGCTCAAGTGAGCTTTTCTGATCACTTTTTGTCCGGCGTCCGTCTGTCCGTCTGTCTGTCTGTAAACTTTTAACATTTTCGACTTCTTCTCAAGAACCACTGGGCCAATTTCAACCAAACTTGCCACAAAGTATCCTTGGGTAAAGGAGATTCAAGTTTGTTCAAATGAACGGCCACGCCCTCTTTCAAGGGGAGATAATAAAGAATTAGTGAAAAATTAATAGCATCATTTAAAAATCTTCTTCTCAAGAACCACAGGGCCAGGAAAGATGAAACTCATGTGGAAGCATCCTGAGGTAGTGTAGATTCAAGTTTGTTCAAATCATGACCCCCGGGGGAAGGGTGGGGCCACAATGGGGGATCAAAGTTTTACATAGAAATATATAAGAAAAACCTTTAAAAATCTTCTCAAGAACAGCAAAGCCATGATGAGTCATATTGATATTGAAGCACCCTCACATAGTGTAGATTCAAGTTTGTTCAAATCGTGACCCCCAGGGGTAGGACGGGTCCACAATGGAGGATCAAGTTTTACATAGAAATATAAAGGAAAAATCTTTAAAAATCTTCTTCTCAAGAACAGCAAAGCCATGATGAATTATATTTATTTGGAAGCATCCTCAGGTAGTGTAGATTCAAATTTTTTTCAAATTATGATGCTGGGGGTTAGGGTGGGGCCACAATGGAGGATCAAAGTTTTACATAAATATATATAGGAACATTTTTAAAATCTTCTTCTCAGGAACAGCAAAGCCCTGATTGTCATATTTATGTGGAAGCATCCTCAGGTAGTGTAGATTCTGTTTTGTACAAATCATGACCCCCTAGGGTAGGGTGGGACCACAATGAAGGATCAAGGTCTTAAATAGAAGTATATAGGAAAATATCTTCTTCTGAAGAACAACAAAGCCATGATTAGTCATTTTATATGGAAGCATCCTCAGATAGTGTAGATTCAATTTGTTAAAATGATGATCTCCGGGGATAGGGTATGGCCACAATGGAGGATCAAAAATTTTACATTGGAACATATAGGAAAAATTTTTCTTCTCAAGAACTGAAAATCACGTTTAGTCATTTTGATATGGAAGCAACCTTAGGTAGTGTAAATTCGATTTTGTTCAAACCATGACCCCCGGGGGTAGGGTGGGGCCCAATGGGGGATCAAAGTTTTACATAAAAACATATAGAAAAAATATTTTTTCTCAAGAACAGAAAAGCTATGTTAAGTCATATTGATATGGAAGCATCCTCAGGTAGTGTAGATTCAAGTTTGTTCAAATGATGACCCCTGAGATAGGGAGGAGCCACAATGGGGGATCAAATTTTTACAAAGGAATAAATGGGAATTTTTTTTAAAAAATCTTCTCAAGTACAACAAAGCCATTTGTTATATTGACATGGAAGGATCATCAGGTAGTTTAAAATTCAAGCCCCCCCTCCCCTCCATTTATCTTTTCAATACTGAACTGATTTGTGCTTTTGTCTAGCCAATGTGCTCAGGTGAGCGATGTGGCCCATGGGCCTCTTGTTTTTATTATATGAGAATCAGACTAGCAGCTGGCTCTGACTTCATGTCTTGCAAATGTATTGAAAGTGTCAATTTATATACATGTATAATCTTTTTTTTTCATATGTAAAACTATTAACCTTTCTACCAAAAGAAAAGAAAGAACATGATAAAAAAGAAAAGGAAAATTAAAATTAAAAAAATTAGAATATAACCTTTTACAATTGTGTTATGTAGTTTATGTGTGTAGGACTGAGTATTTAATTTTTGGCTTTCTGTTATATTTTTGGAAACACTAAAAATATATCCAAGGGCCTGAATTTACCGAATGCCGATATCGAAGGGCAAGGTCAAATTCCATTGGTGACGTAGTTTGATGCAGACAACAATTGTTGTTTTGCACCGAGATTCAAAATGTAATACTGATTGTGGATTTATGTGTTTAAAGTCTAACAAAAACAGGATACACTGTGCAGTAATGGACATCGATACGATGCTTATTTTGACCGTGTTTACAACAAACTATAGGGAGTTGGATTTATAAGGAAGGCTAAGGAGTAAGGTAAAGCAGCAATTAATTTTAATAATCTTAATAATATGACTACGCTTACTAGAAGTTAGATCTCTACGTTTTGGCAATAAAAGCAGTCATGCCACTTGAGCTAAACTTGCAGTTGCCTAGATAAGATTGTTTTTAACATAATTCCAAATCATATCTCAAAGGATATAAGATTTGAGTCATACCTCTTTTCTTTATGCAGTGTATAGGCTAGCTGTTTTTAAAAATCTTTGATCCCTTCTGCCTGGGTATGAAAGTTTTGTCGAAGACGTAATTTCTCCTATATATAGGCCTAGATATATACTTGGCAAGTTTCGGGCTTTATAGCTTTTTGGACGTCGATAAGTATAGAGCATTCCCGAACGTGCGTGACGTCATTACCTCACTGACGGCAATGTACGGAAAATTACGAATAATGATGGATCCTCTTCCGAAGTGGTTGCCATTTAGACAATGTTAAATCCCCGTAGACTTTGAATTTGCCGCCGTGTCGATACACTGGTTGACCTCGAGGGTTCGTATAAATGCAGGAAGTTTGGAAAAAAAATCAATCTACCGATCGAACCTAGGTTGAAAGCGAAGGTATTCATATATTTTGAGATATCTTGCAAAAAGTAGTGACGTTCCGGTCGTGGAACAGACTATAATCAATAACTAAATGTATTTTGGAAGTTGTTCTTAAGTGTACAGTTGGATAAAATTTATTTGCTTCACTCACAGCAAAACACCAAGTATCTGACTACTTCATTCATTTTTTTCAGTTTTCCTGTAAACCCTATTACATGTAGCTCTAATTAAAATAACACCTCTGATAGAAATAATTTTACTCAATTATTGATAAATGTTTCAATTTTTCATCGTTGAAAATAAGATAATTGAAGTTTTGTCCATTCATTTGTATAAGCAGTTAAAACATCTCATTTGACCTTTGTTTATGTAGTGGTGACTTGCAACAAAAATGACAGTAAACTGAAAGTGAAAAATGGTGACGTTTTTTGTGAAGCTTACACATATCAATCGAGATGCCGCGCCGAGTGTTTTCAGGGGTACACCTTATCACCAGGAGTCAACAGTGTCACTTGCCTAGCTGACAAGTCCTGGTCATCAACATTGCCTAACTGTAAAGGTATATCTTAATATTATATACTGAAACACAAAAGAAACACAACATCCTTATTTAAAGGGGAAAATTATATAAAGGTTATGACTTTGTTCTTAAAAAGTTAGGACATCTTCAACTTTGCCAAATCAGTAATTTAACGGTTGATTGATTTTTATTCCATTACCGGAAGTTGATTTTGAGCCCTTTTAACAGATATCAAACATTGCATGTTTAATAAAACATTTGACAATAATTTGGGTTTTCAAGGGTTTGTAGCCATTAATAATATGTATTGCACTTATATTAAAAAAAAATCTTTCTTTTCCCGATTAAAGGGCCAATATTTCCTCAAAATGACTGAAAGCACGCATTTTCATTGTTCTTCGGTTAAAGAAAGAGGGATTTTTTTCCCCCGAAATATTAGTGCAATACTTATGATTAACGGCTACAAACCCTTGAAAACCCAAATTATTATCAAATGTTTTATTAAACATGCAATTTTTTATTTCTGTAAAAAGGGCTCAAAATCAACTTTCGGTAATGGAATGAAAATCATTCAACCGTCAAATTACTAATTTGGCAAAGTTGAAGATGTCCTAACTTTTTAAGTACAAAGTCATAATCTGTATATAATTCCCCCCCTAAAATTAGGATGTTGCGTTTCTTTTGCGTTTCAGTATATTTATTTCCAAAATGTACATTAAATAAGTTCACAAATGCGTATTAGGTTAAAAGATTGTTGAGCCGTTATGTGAACTCAGTTTTCTTTCCAAATTATTGACCCTTGGGCATCTCATACGAACAGAGTTACAGCTCTGAACTGATAAAAATGTTATTTGGGTTACAGTTTTCAATGCTGTTTGTGGAATTACCATTATACAATATACTATTGGGGTTAGCGTTCAGAACTGTAACATTAGACGCAATACGAAAAGCCTCTTTCCGCTTCACGGGACCAATAGCGCGTGGATTGCTGTAATTTTTTTTAATGAATTACTTAAAAATTCTTGTTGGAATTTTTTTTTTATATTTTCTGAGCTATGAATATACATGTATGCATGTACGTATGTTTCGTATTGTATTATATGCATACCTTTATTTATTTTTTAGTTTACTAATTAATAGAGTTTTTTTTCTTCCTTTATTTTTGCAATATCCTTCCTTACCTACAAAGTCAACTAGAAATTATGTGTGCATCAAACACATCAACGTCACATTCAAGTTTAATTTACGTTAATTTTGTTCAAATTGATTAGATTTAATTTAGGTCCTATAGCCTACCTTTTAGTCTATGATTGGATTTAGAACATAGACTGTGTACTGTTATATATTTTTATGTTTATTTTCTCCATATATTTTATTTGTTTAGATATATAATTATATGATTTAATTCTACTTATAACGCGGTATTTGATTGGATAAAAACTTTACTTTATATCGTATAAATAGGGTTGCATACGTCACAATGACTTGCGTCAAAAACGTATCGATCTGCCTGACGTTACATTTGAATTTTGTACAATCTGAAGTCATTTTTTAAGGGCAATCATCTTTTTTCTTAAAATAAATGAATGAAAATTAATTATAAGTAGTGTTGTCAAATCGGACGATTTTTATTAACCGGTTACTCGCTTACTTTTCCGATCGAGTAACCGGTTACTCGGATGATTTTTCTTTAGACCTCAAAACATCCTTTCTCGCGTATAAATAAAATACATTTTGTATAATAAATATGTAACGTTGTTACCGTTTCTATATAAATCATCATTTGTACATGTATGTATCGGTATAATTATGTAAAACACAAATGCAGTGCTTATGAACTTTAGTCTTAATAACAAACTCACAGTATAAAATATCTTCTGAATAATTAAAAAAAGTTTTTTTCTGTTTTGCGGGACGTCCTTTATAATATATCGCTTGTTTCAGAATTAATTGTCAATCTTAAGTGGTTTAGCATATTCGTTGTCCTATCCGTGCATGTTAATTCCGTTTCAAATATTTCACACCTTACTAATTTTAATTAAGTCATTTTTTTAAAAATTATTTTGATGCACATGGCGGCGTCCTCTTTAATCTTGTACTACGGACTAGTGCAGATTTGTGTCAAGTTATTATAATTAACTCAAGTCTTCAAAACTTGTATACCCCTTAACAATGAAAGCCGCCAATAAGATAAATTGTGAAATACTTATCAAGACAGATTAATCATATTTGTAAATGCTAGGACTAGTCTGTCGTTAAATAACGGTAAATAAGATAAGGAAATTGGGGGGGGGGGGGGGGGAATTACATCCTTTTCCTCTAAATTAAGCATGCTAAAATGTAAAATTTTATATATCCGAGTAACCGAGAAGCAGTTTTACTAACCGATACTCGCATCGTTCGACGGTTAACCGGTTAACCGGGTACTCGTTGACAACACTAATTATAAGGAATGAATTTTATAGCTACCCGATACTTGATATCGCGATTACTTAACTTAATGGAACTCTTTCGCGGTGAAGGTAGGAAACGTCTGTTGCCTGGGGGCAATGTGCTTTTGCATACAACGTGAGATCGAGCATTGTGGATTTTTAAAGGGCTGATATGAAAGAAGTCCTGGCGAAATATCTTGCGGAACATTCGCTTAACAACGCTTATAAATTTTAAGAGAACCTAGTCCTCATGTGTAACATTTTTATTGATACTTTTTCACCACGTTCACTAAGCCGACTCTTCTAATTAAATTCAGTTCTTTCTTTCTGATAATCGTACTTTTGGAAGCTGAAAAAAAAACTCTAAACATTCCAATTAGATAATCTTCTATTTGAAGTTCAACCCTTTGCAATACATTGTACTTTCTGCATACTAATTGTTCGAATCATTTGATTGTCACTAGCGTAAGTAATTCATGCCCCGGAAATCTCGCAAGATTTAGAGTTTCCTCGACTTCGCCGCAAAAGAGCGGTATTAGGTTAGATAACTGTGAGGTAATCGCGATACTAAGTATTTATACGGTATAAAGTGGGATGGAACAGTTTATGCTTTTTTATAAACCGCTTCGCGGTTTTATAAAGCGTAAACTGCCCTAACCCACTATATACATTATAAAATGGGTAGCTATTAAATTCATTCCTTAATTCATTATCAATTGAAAGACTAATGGTATAGATATACCGTGAAAGAAGTAATTATCACTTATTAATACCCAAATGAATTGCTATATGTGTGAGAGTTTTAATGCCAAACGTCCTTTTCATGCAGAATTAGAAATGCAGATGTACCGCCAGGTACCCTCCATTGCGTAACGTAACGAGAGAAGGCTGTCCGTAAAATAACACAGTGCATCAGCAGTAGTAATTTCTTTGAATTACGTAAATATGACGCCATAATAGCATATGACGTCATTTTACTGCATGAGGTTGAGCTGAGATGACGGGGAGAGTGTCATAGATTTTACATTTCTGTCTTATGACATGTAGAAATGTTGAAATCAGCTGTCTGGATTGTTTATAAGCTTCGGTATAATGGTGAATATTTGCATTGACATCATGATTTCTGTCTCTTATCTGATATACAGCTTATTCAAACTATAACAAAAGAGTAGAATGCGAGATGTTCCCCGTTACATGCCCGCAGACAGAGTTAGAATTTACATCGTGTTTGAATTATGATTAGTAAATATAAGTATAAACTGAAGATATTCTGTGTGAATCAACAAAAGTGGTATGTTCTGAATCTCTTCGTGATAATTTGATTTCTGTCTATTTTTTATAAATTGCTATATATATAAAGAATGGAAAATACCCTCATGTGTGGGTAAGAGGAAGTTCTCATGAAATATTTACTTTATAAATATAATTCAGACTTGTCCCCAACTCTTCCAAATATATACAATACGATACCATTAATTGATTCATAGAACAAAATGTTCACAATAATGTTGTTTATTACTTGTGCTGATGCGATTTTTGTGCAACATTCCAAAAATATTATAAGTGACCGTCACGTGAAGTATTGTGAACGTCCCAATACAATCTGACAAGCGTCCCCCGCGCTTTACGGGCCTGTTTTTAGTATTTTTAAGCCTTCGGAGAGCCTTAACATTACTGCGAACAGTGTTACCATTAAAAAAAATGCAACCTTGGTAGCTCCTGGGGATATTTTTAAATAAAATACTCATATTTATGCGTCTCCTAACACCTTTAATTGTACGCTGTTTTATCTTACCCATTTGAAGTCATGTGATAAGATGGAGCTTCAGAACGGTCACATGTATGGACGCCGGTAAAATGGCCATAAAACTTTATCGATTGCATTCCTTTTTCACAATATTCGTCAACTGTCCAGTTGAAGGTAAGGATATTTACATTCATGTTAAATTTGTTTGAGAAGGGGGCGGGTGTATTGTCAATCGATCAAAGGAATGTCTTTCTTACGAACACAAGAATAACTGAATCCACACTTTTCAAAAGTTTTTTCCCTTGCCTGCCATCTTTGGGGGGAAACCCATAGAATCACGATAGTATAGGCTTTGTAACTTTCTGGTTTGTAACGTTGTCATCAAACAGAAAAAAGGTAACTTGTACTTTGATTGCCCCGAGATGGTACCTACCAAAACATTTTTTTTTAAAAAATAATACGATGTATCACGACATTTCAAGGGGGGGGGGGGGGAATCGCAATATATCATTATATATAAATATTTATCAAGTTATTACATTTGCTGGTTTCTATACAGGGTTTTCATATCTTAAGGAAGGAAGATGTGGAATTCGTGGGTTTTTTTTAATTGTTTGTTTGTTTGTGATTTTTGTTTTTAGCTCACCTGAGCTGAAAGCTCAAGTGAGCTTTTCTGATCACATTTTGTCCGGCGTCCGTCTGTCTGTCCGTCTGTCTGTCCGTCTGTCTGTAAACTTTTCACATTTTCGACTTCTTCTCAAGAACCACTGGGCCAATTTCAACCAAACTTGCCACAAAGTATCCTTGGGTAAAGGGGATTCAAGTTTGTTCAAATGAAGGGCCACGCCCTCTTTCAAGGGGAGATAATTAGGAATTACTGAAAAAATAATGGCATCATTTAAAAATCTTCTTCTCAAGAACCATAAGGCCAGGAAAAATGAAACTCATGTGGAAGCATCCTTAGGTAGTGTACATTCAAGTTTGTTCATATCATGACCCCTGGGGGTAGGGCAGGGCCGCAATGGAGGATCAAAGTTTTACATAGAAATATATAGGAAAAATCTTTAAAAATCTTCTTCTCAAGAATAGCAAAGCCATGATGAGTCATATTTATATGGAAGCATCCTCAGGTAGTGTAGATTCAAGTTTGTTCAAACCATGACCCCCGGGGGTAGGGCGGGGCCGCAATGGAGGATCAAAGTTTTACATAGAAATATATAGGAAAAATTTTAAAAAATCTTCTTCTCAAGAACAGCAAAGCCATGATGAGTCATATTTATATGGAAGCATCCTCAGGTAGTGTAGATTCAAGTTTGTTCAAATCATGACCCCCGGGGGTAGGGCGGGGCCACAATGGAGGATCAAAGTTTTACATAGAAATATATAGGAAAAATCTTTAAAAATCTTCTTCTCAAGAACAGCAAAGCCATGATGAGTCATATTTATATGGAAGCATCCTCAGGTAGTGTAGATTCAAATTTGTTCAAACCATGGCCCGCGGGGGTAGGGCGGGGCCGCAATGGAGGATCAAAGTTTTACATAGAAATATATAGGAAAAATCAATAAAAATCTTCTTCTCAAGAACAGCAAAGCCATGATGAGTCATATTGATATGGAAGCATCCTCAGGTAGTGTAGATTCAAGTTTGTTCAAACCATGACCCCCGGGGGTAGGGCGGGGCCGCAATGGAGGATCAAAGTTTTACATAGAAATATATAGGAAAAATCTTTAAAAATCTTCTTCTCAAGAACAGCAAAGCCATGATGAGTTATATTTATATGGAAGCATCCTCAGGTAGTGTAGATTCAAGTTTGTTCAAATCATGACCCCCGGGGGTAGGGCGGGGCCGCAATGGAGGATCAAAGTTTTACATAGAAATATATAGGAAAAATCTTTAAAAATCTTCTTCTCAAGAACAGCAAAGCCATGATGAGTCATATTTATATGGAAGCATCCTCAGGTAGTGTAGATTCAAGTTTGTTCAAACCATGACCCCCGGGGGTAGGGCGGAGCCACAATGGAGGATCAAAGTTTTACATAGAAATATAAAGGAAAATATCTTCTTCTGACGAACAGAAAAGCTATGTTTAGTCATATTGATATGGAAGCATCCTCAGGTAGTGTAGATTCAATTTTGTTCAAATGATGACCCCCAGGGGTAGGGTGGGGCCCAATGGGGGATGGAAAGTTTTACATAAGAACATATAGAAAAAATATTTCTTCTCAAGAACAGAAAAGCTATGTTTAGTCATATTGATATGAAAGCATCCTCAGGCAGTGTAGATTCAAGTTTGTTCAAATGATGACCCCTGGGATAGGGAGGAGCCACAATGGGGGATCAAATTTTTACAAAGGAATATATGGGAATTTTTTTTTTTAAATCTTCTCAAGTACAAAGCCATTTGTTATATTGACATGGAAGCATCATCCGATAGTTTAAAATTCAAGCCCCCCCCCCCCGGTCTTTTCAATCCTGATTGTGCTTTTGCCTAGCCAATGTGCTCAGGTGAGCGATGTGGCCCATGGGCCTCTTGTTTGTTTTTGTTTTTTTGTAAAAACTTTATAACTTTTACCGGCCTTGTCTTTAATTCTTTCTAAAACTAAAAATAGACTAAACTACAGATTTCACTTCTTTCTTTATAAACTGCTAGAAAAAGAAATCTGATTAAAAAATATGAAGAATAAGGGGTATTTTTTAGCTCACCTCAGCCGAAGGCTTAAGTGAGCTTTTCTGATCAAAATTTGTCCGTTGTCTATCGTCGTTGTTGTAAACTTTACACATTTTCATCTTCTTCTCAAGAACCACTGGGCCAATTTCAACCAAACTTGCCATAAAGTATCCTTGGGTAAAGGGGACTCAAGTTTGTTCAAATGAAGGGCCTTCTTCCAAGGGGAGATAATTGCGAAATCGTGAAAAATTTTTGGCATCTTTTAAAAATCTTCTTCTCAAGAACCAGTGTGCTAGAAAATATGAAATTTATGTGGAAGCATCCTCAGGTAGTGTAGATTCAAGTTTGTTCAAATCATGACTCCCGGGGGTAGGGTGGGGCCATAGTGGGCGATCAAAGTTTTACATAGGAATACATAGGGAACATCTTAAAAATCTTCTTCTCAAGAACAGCAAAACCATGATTGGTCATATTTATGTGGAAGCATCCTCACGTAGTGTAGATTCAAGTTTGTTCAAATCATGACCCCTGGGGGTAGGGTGGGGCCACAGTAGACGTTGTGGGCGATCAAAGTTTTACATAGGAATACATAGAGAAAATCTTTAAAAATCTTCTTTTCAAGAACAGCAAATTAAAGCCATGATTGATCATATTTATATGGAAGCATTCTCAGGTAGTGTAGATTCAAGTTTGTTCAAATCATGACCCCAGGGGGTAGGGTGGGGCAACAATGGACGATTAAAGTTTTGCATAGGAAAACATAAATGTAGGAAAATCTTTTTCTTATTCTCAAGAACAGCAAAACCGTGATTTGTAATAATAAAATAAAAGCATCCTCTGCAGGTAATGTAGATTCAAATTTGATCAAATCATAACCCCCAGGAGTATAAAAGGGCCACAACAGGGGATTATAGTTATACAAAGGAATATAAAAAAGATAAATCAATAAAAATATTATAAAGATATTATTAGTCCCCCCGGAACCATTTTTTTTAATTTTATTTCTTCTTTATGCTAAATCTATATGTATTTCTTTTAGGAATAATGTTTCCACTCATTTGATTAATATGTCTAACCAGTGGAACCACGTGACTGTGATGCTTTCAGAAGACACGTCAATATACGACTTTACAACAGGCGTCGTCTACAGATGGATAAGATGATCAATTTGACGTCACATTTTTATATATCAAATCAAACTAACGTGGAGGTAGAACTAACATCAGGAAATGGTAGAGGAAAAGTTGTAAATGTATTAGTGAATAATACTTAGAACAAAAATACATACTAGTATATTACAATTCTTTATATTCTGTTTATATTTAAAGTATTGAAAGAAACATTTATATTCTGTTACATGTAATATTCAAAATACCGGTATTGCAATTGAAACATATGGTTCTGTTAATGGTTTTCATGTTTTGACTTACACATTTTGAATAGAAAAAAGTTCATTAATTGATAAGCATTTTACTTCTAGATGTAATCCTTTCCGTTCTGCAGTTTTCCAGATAGACTAATTCAAGATGACGAAAAATCTTCAATTCAAAGGTGTAACAGGTTGCTACGTTTGGTGATTTTCAATATGAGAAACTTGTCAGAACGCATAAATAACTAACAATCCTTCCGTTCAAAATTATCCCAAGTTCATGTTTTGGTAAGCGTTATCATTTTATTGTATGAGAGTAAAATAACAGTTGTGGATTATAAATTGAATTCATTATGACGTCATGTTTTAATTACAGATAAGGATGAATGTGATCCAAATCCTCATAATGGTCATCCCTGCTCAAATGAAGTTGAAGGTTACTTTCGCAACTGCCTTTCTGGGTTTAAAGGAAATATGTGCTAAACTCCACCAAACTTTTCTCCTGTCCATGTTTTAACAATGGAACTTGTGAAAATTCGAACACATCATTCAATTGTTTATGTAACATGCATTATACAGGAATAAGATATGAAAACGCAATAAGTAAGTTAATATATTCATAAAACACTTTGAACTTGTATGAAGCGCAAAATCAAATACATTTAAGGCGTTCTAACATATTTTTAAATGGTGAATCTTGGAAGTGTTCATGTGAAATTGAATTATTTTGTGGATTGATTGCCCTGAATAAAGATTTATTGGGAATGACGTTGTTTAAGGACAGATGATACAAACAAACAAAAAATGGATGCCTGGATTGGTACACGTATATATTTTTTGACCTATTTTGGTTGTAAATGATTAGAATAATAGATTTCTAAATCTATGTTCAAAATCCCACCTTTCTGCAACCATCCTTATTAATCCATACAAACTTTTGTCACTGTATATCCAATTATTGTGAAATTTTAGAAGAAAAATGAAAATCTATGCGGTAAAACTTATTAGTCCCCTACCGGTGAAACCGGAGGGGACTATAGGTTTCCTCTGAGTCTGTCCGTCCGTCTGTCTCTCTGTCTGTCTCTCTGTCTGTCCCCCTGTCTGTCTGTCAGTCTGTCCCACTTGGTTTTCCGCACTTTTTTTCTAAACGCTTGTAGATATTGAGCTGATTTTTAATATGTGAGTGTATCTTGATAAGTTACAGATCAAGTTTGCATTTCGTTCCGCTTCAATGATTTTTCACGGAATTACGACCTTTCCAATTTTTCAGGGTTTTCCGCAATTTTTTTCTAAACGCTTGCAGATATTGAGCTAAATTTTGGTATGTGGCTTTATCTTGATGGGTTTTAGTTTAAGTTTACATTTCGTTCCGCTTCATTGATTTTTGACGCAATTATGGCATTTTCAATTTTTAACGGGAACAAGATTACATTTGCCGGTAGGGGACTGGTATTGCTAATGCAATACTCTCAGAATGCTTGTTCAATTTACTTTTATAAACATGACTTAAGTTATTTTCAAGATTTTTGGTAAAAATTTGTTTGTATCATCTGTCCTTAAGCAGTAAACAAACACAAAAATATTGAGCCTCAATGACTCTAATGATTTATACTTAAGTTCAAATACATTTAATGTAAAATGTCAATTTCTTTGCAAAAACAAATACAAACCTCATCATTTCAGTTGACGGTGGTTGGAACAACTGGGGTTTCTGGTCAACTTGCTCAAAATCATGCGAGTCTGGGACAAGAAAACGAAAGAGTTCATGTAATAATCCTTTAATTTGCCATCTTAGGATGGAAAACCGTGTGATAGTTCGGAGGCTGAAGAACTTCAGGATTGCAATACAGATAAATGTCCCGGCATGATCATAATGAATTTAGAAATAGAGCTTAATGTACTTGCATAGCATGCAAATAGAGTACTAAATATATATCGTTATAGAATGTCCTCCCTTTAAAGCTGGAAATAACTCAGTTGTGGATTGCTTTGAGAATATAGTAATCTACAGAAAACGTGTTTTCTTTCATGTGAGGAGGGTTATTTATTCCAGACGGGATTGCAATCAAATATACGTGTGTGTTTCGGAAACCTTATTTAAATGGAATGGAAGCAAAATTCTTCCAAAATGTGGTCGTAAGTACTTGTATTCTAAATTCTATTATTTAATTATGTTTTACTTTACATAACTCAATCAAGCAAACTTTTGTCACTTAAATGTTCCAGAATGCAAGAAATAAGGGATATTATTAAAGAGAAAACAAAAGAAACCGTAAGATGTGTAATGAACAAAACGTGCGATTCAGAAATGACACTGGAAGGTATGTCAATATTGCAATGTACAATGTTTCGATAAATATTTCCTAGAAAAAAATATTTTATTGATATAATGTACAATCTATATGATTAATTGAAATAACCACGACCCCCCCCCCCCCACCACCACCACCACCACTCACTCACTGTATAATAAATGTTTCCATATAACAAATAGATGCACTACATGTAGGAATTGACGGTAATGTCATCAATATTTCTGGTTTGTTCATTGACATTAAGGAGTAGAAGGATCTTGAATAATTGAGACAAACATAAAAGAAGCCTTTTGTTTAGGTCAATCCCTACATATGTCTAGGTTCTAATATACATGTATTTCATTTAAGATGTTATACAGTTTATTTTGCAAATTTCTACTGGTACACAAAAAGAAAACTTTATAAATAATGCTCACAAGTCTTTCCTCCTTTCTTGGTGAAAAATGCTAATATACAGTTACCCGGAATCGTGTTGAAAACTTCTTTGTTGCAGTTGTTTTTGGTAAACAGTATTTTGGAAGAACATATGAAGAATATGTCATATTATATATGTTATACCGAACAGGTAAGCCCACTATACCGAGTAAAACAAATAATCCACCCGTTATACCGAACGGGGTACGAGGTTACTGTTATACCAAACAGATCCCTCACACAAGCTCCTAGTGCACTCCATAGCAAGCTTGTGTTGGCTCCTAGGGTAGCCTTAGCGAGCCACCACATGCTCTACAAAGCATGTAAAATAGATAACCAAACATAAATAATAATATAATGATGACTAATGTCTCTGCTTGTCTGACATATCCGTAAAAGCCTCGACAGCAACGTAACGTCAGTCTTCAGCCCCATTGCAGGTAGATCACAATCTTGTGCACATAAACATAACAAAGGTCCATAGATACAGGTGACCAGAAAAATTCAAATAAACAGCAGCAACAGCAGCAGCTCAGATCTATATGTTTAAACATACAATATATCAACGGCTAAGATTTATTGCTTTTTAATGGGAGTGGTGGGTAAGAAACAATTATTACAAGTGCAGAACGCTGGAGTAGTTGGTTGAGTAAGAGGGGGAATTCGCCACGTGCGCCCCTCTTTTATACTCGCGGCAGTCGGGAGAAAGTGTCAAAAGACCTATCCCATTGTTTTTCGGAAATCAATTAAATGCGTTTAATTTGCGATTGCATTAAACGATCTTAATAGAATATTTTTCCGACAAAATAACAAAACATGTTTTTGGATGATAAAGGCCGCAGCTTTAATAATTGTTTCAATGACAAATGTCAGATAAGCATTTAACAATCATCGGGTGCCACACACCTAAATTGGTAACGGGCGTTATGGCACCTCGCCTTCTAGGGTATTCCACAGCAAGGCGTAACAATATGTATTAATCGACTCCTAAGGTACCCCTTAGCGAGTCAGCTGGGATATCAATGTTATTGCCTCCTCGGGAATTCCTTAGCGAGGCTACTACCTGTCTGATTGACAATATCTATGTGGTTTTTGGAGAGCAAGTCTTCCAACAATCTATTGGAATTCCCATGGGTACCAATTGCGCCCCGTTATTAGCAGACCTTTTTTGTATTCACATGAAGCAGAATTTGTCCAAAATCTTATACGTGAAAAGAAGAAAACACTTGCTGTGGCCTTCAACTCATTTAGATATATCGACGACGTATTGTCAATTAACAATGGTTATTTCCATTCTTATGTCGATACTTCTTATGCCGGTGAGCTTGAGATAAAACATACTACACAGGGTTCTCCACAAGGGGTTTTACCATGGCGGCCCGCCATGGTTAAACGAGCTCCGCCATGGTTAAAATCAGCGGCCGCCATGATTAAATTCTATTGCATTTCAGTACTGTCACTTAATTTTAATGACCTGAGTAGTTAATTGTGTTTATACTACGGCTGGCATGCACCTTGAGAGAAAGCGGACTGTACGTGCTCAACAAACACGGCCATTGATCAGCGAATACCATGATGCTTGACAATTGAGAGTCAATCAGTTGATGATCAATATCTTGAGAACAAATTTTTTCTGTACGCATGTAATTGCGGGGAACTATGCACAACGTGTTCACTATATACATATAATAACAAATTTACAAACAATAACACAGCGCGCAGGGACGTAACGATGTCTAATAATCGACAAGCATTCGAATCAAGTTTCTGTGGCCAAAAAGAAATTTCCTATCCCTTGTATTTAATTAATTCCTCTTGCTCCGTTTTTAAATATTAATTTTATTATTTTTCTTATTAAATGGACACAAACGCCAATCAGCACGTCCAAGTTTTAGAGTTATCTCTCGTTTTTATGAAACGTCGCTTGGCGCTTTTTTTTTTAGCAGTGTGGCACATGGATAAGTAAACTGTGAAAAAAAAATCGGGATAAACGCAGTGTTGGAAAACTTTTAGAAAGAGCAGAACAGAGAAAAAAAATGTTACAGTTATTTAAAATTTATGCGCCTGCCTGGTTATATTAAGTTTTGATACCTATACCATCAGTAAGTTTTCAAAGACCATGCAGTTAAAAGCTCAGACAATGTTAAGATGTCGGTGTTTGTTCGTTTGTGTCTGTAATTTTTTTTTTTTCAAAATAGGGCCTACTACTCCTTTATCAGTTTTGGTCCTATTTAAATAAAAATAAATCGACGAACATTGTATTAATGTTTACTATATACATGTATTAAAATTAAAAAATATATATATGAAATTCTTTTAAAACGATCCTACAGTTTTGGTCCAATTTTGGTACATTTGGTATGTTTAAAAACAAGGATACATAATCCTTTTAATTTTATGGTTTTATTTTTATTTCTTTTCTTTTATTTCTGTTTTTTTTTTAAATTTCTTTATTTCATCTTCTTGTTTTGCAGTGGTTAAGTTCTGTGAAATCAATCATAGATTATAAAGCTTAGAGAGTCTAACACGCGTTCGTGCTTTTGATCACATTTCTCTTTCGCACAGCTTCCTCCATGGTTAAATTTTCAAGTGTGGAAAACCCTGCTACAGAGTCTGACACATCTGTTTCATATTTGGATATTTTACTTGAAAAAGACGTTAATGGTAATCTAACAACCAAGCTTTATGATAAACGTGATGACTTTAACTTTTCAATCGTCTACTTCCCTTACTTATGCAGTAATATACCTTCATCACCTGCATACAGGGTTCATATCTCTCAGTTGTTTCGATACGCAAGAGCATGCTCTACGTATGTACAATTTCTAAAACGAGGTAAAATATTGTCAAACAAGTTGATGAAACAAGAATATAAGCAGTCTCGTTCAAAGTCATCATTTCGTAGGATTTATGGTCGATACAATGACCTTGTCAGCAAATACAATTTACCTTTGAGTCAAATGCTGACTGACGTTTTTCATACTAATTGTTAGTCCATTATTTACACACTGAATTGTCGACGGATTTTTCCGTTATTTCCCGATCATGACAAGGAGCACACGGTGGGTGTGACCGGTCGGCAGGGGATGCTCACTCCTCCATGGCACCTGATCCCACCTCTGACGTTTTGGAGGTCCGTGTTTGCTCTGCTCCAATTTGAATTGTTTAATAGACTTTTGAGCTTGAATTCTTTTCGTTATCTCCATATATTTCATTGTTTTAAAATAAGCTTTGATTTTGAATCACATTGCTAATGGAGGGCACAAGGGGGGACAAATTAGAAAAGTTTCCCAAATTTCCTCAATTTTGATGCAATTTAGTGACATTTGAAATACTTTTCCTATGGAAACACAGAGGAAAAGATTGTCTTTTTAAGATTTTCATACACAAGATTAATCTGACACAGATTCATGAATTATGTAAATTTCGTAGAAAGACAGTGTTTTCTGAAAGAAAATTCGGTGTTTTCTGAAAGAAAATTTGCCTAAGATATAATGAAAAGTTTAACAAAATTCAGAAAATTCAGAAATTTTCCAACATTTTCTTGAAGAGTGACCAAATTGAATTTTCAGGGTAGTTAGAACCATTTCCAATTTACTTAAAATCTTTTGGTGACTAAGCTTGCATTGATGATGCATCCAGGGATGTAAGCTGTTAGACTTCCTTCGGATTCTGAATCTGAGCTAAATTTTGCATATGATTAAACATTTGGAGGGGGTGAATTCTTAAGAAACTATAAGCTTCATCTCGACAAAAAGAGTTTTTGAAGAGGTTTATTCCCAGGTAACTGTAAGTTCCATGCTGACCAAAGTTGCATGAAAAATGATTTAAGGTGTTAACACTGCCAGACTGCCAGACAGGGTTCGGACGCTGAATCTTACATTAGTATTCCTGGGTTTTTTTAACTGAGAAAGCGTTTGAAGCATTTTTTCTCAAGTAAATAAAATTCCTACCAAGACCAGTAAAGACGGCTAAATATTACATCTAGAGATGCGCACTGTTTGAACATTGTTTAGTGTAGAGCTAAATTAAAGATTACATTAGTTGAGGACAGCTGTGTAATCTTTGATTTCATGTGTTTATTTTACATTTGTTCATTTTTCAAATATACATGTATGACATAAAGTGTTTAATATTGTTTATATAATTAGGGCTTATTGTACAATTTCTCATCAATTTTTTTTAATTTTTGATACTAGGATAGATTTATATATGGATTAGAATTTCATAATTTGTATTTTCGAAAAAAACATATACTCATATAAATGTTTGTATGATTATGTTTGTTAGCATTCTTCATTTATTTTACTCAATTTCACATTTTTTGAATTTATTTGCTATGAAAGATATGGAGATAACGAACAGTATTCAAGCTCAAAAGTCCATTAAACATTATAAAATAGTTGCAGAGCAAACACGGACCTCCAAAACATCAGAGGTGGGATCAGGTGCCATGGAGGAGTGAGCATCCCCTGCCGACCGGTCACACCCGCTGTGTGTTCCTTGTCATGATCAGGAATAACGGAAAAATCCGTCGACAATTCAGTTTGCAATTGATCTTATGAAAAATATATGTAAATTAATAAAAAAAAAAAATGAACATGCATTACAGAATATTTATAATTATATTCTTGGAAATAAATAAATGAGATATGAGATTTTGAACAGTAATCAAGCCCAAATGTCCATTGAAACAATACAAATTTGGAGCAGAGCAAACAAGGACGTTTTCGAATAAAAAGTTGCAAGAGTATACGATACTTGTTAATCAGATATCAATTACAAAAAGTGAACAGAAGAAAATGACACTTATTACATTAATTGATTGATCTTCTTTATGGAAGCAATGTTTTTTTATAGGAATAAATCCTGATTAGACAAGATATAAATGTGAATGGAACAACTTGAAACTATTATCATCTTTAAGTCGAACTTGCGGTGGGGAAAATAGAGCAGAAGGGTTACCTTGCTTAAATCATGTCCTGTTAAGTTTGAAAATTTTGCTATGTCAGACATGAGTTTTGGATTAGGTTGAATGGAACAACTTGAAACTATTATCATCTTTAAGTCGAACTTGCGGTGGGGAAAATAGAGCAGAGGGGTTACCTTGCTTAAATCATGTCCTGTTAAGTTTGAAAATTTTGCTATGTCAGACATGAGTTTTGGATTAGGTTCCTGCAAACAAGTTTGGCTTAACAGAGGTACATTGTACCTACAGTTCCTTTAATTTGGGTGTTCTTTTAGAAACGGGTGGTATGGAAAGTGTTGTTCACAAGATAAACATATCCCCATTATTTTTTGACGGGTAAAAGATATATTCCAGGAATATTGAATGCAATGAGGAATTCTCTTGAGGCTTGCTCAGAATTCTGGGTAATCTATTCTCAGAACTGGGAAGGATTTGGGGGTTACCTCAGCGGTACCTGAGGGACCAGCTTGATCCTAGCGGGTACCAAATGCAATGTTTGGGGCCTACCCCTAGGGTATTATCCCCATCTAGTTGTTGTATACCAGATGAGGCAGGTAAAGAGTAAGAGCTCGAGTTAGAGCTTGAATTCGTTTATTTGGTGTGACATTCACTCTTGTTTGGGGCACCAAGAGGCCCATTCCCACCTCAGTCACTTGTGGAAGCGCTATCCCGCCAGGTTCTAAGGGAGGTCATCTTTATACTTTATTTCTACATAAATCTACTGGTTCATCGATAGGCGTGCAAGCCAATCGATTGATCATGGCCATAAAACCAATAAATCTGACAGTTATTCCTTATATTTACATGCTCTTGATTCTGCAAATTCACGTGCTACAAGCTACGCTTCTGTCTCTATTTGTCCCGCCCCGCACGTGTTTTTTTTTCGCCACGCCTATCGATGAACCAGTAGATTTATGTAGAAATAAAGTATTTTTATTATTTGAAATTTTATCTCGGACAAAGACATTGGAAATGTAAATATAAAGATATAAAGATTTTAATCATCGTTTTCAACATTTGTTACATGTAAGAATTTTTATACCAGAAACCTATCGTACATTTGACGTACGATAAGAAATCGGGATACGAAAGTATTTTCTTTGCTTAAAGATGCAGACATCGTGTTTGTTTTTGACAGAAGGTATACATAATATGATATCAATGCTTTAGAGAACAGTGGATTGAAAAAAAATCGCGAATAACTCTGTGGGCTTTCCACGTTGTTTCTTTCTCAAGTTTCAGACTTTGTTTTTCGTGGATAGATAATTTATTGTTCCAAACTATGCCTCCTCATTTTCAATTTATCTAAAAAAGAAAATGATTAAAATATTTACAGCTTTTATTAAATTTTATGAAAGCACTTTTTCCCTAAAACAGAAGTACAAGTGTTTACATAAAACATTAATTTATAAACGAATCGACTTTCCAGAACGAAAAAAGGAAATACTGAGGTCGCATCACATAGATAAAAAAAATACGTTTATAGTCTTTATACACCCGCTATTAAGGAATATATGTTTGAATCTCAAAGTAAGTGCAATAAAAACGCTCTTCAGTTCATTAAACTTCATGAAAATATTCTAGGAAACCAAACCACAAATCTATAGCAAACAAAACAGTCTCTTGCGTCTTGGATGCCTTTTATTTTGTATATTTTGGATGCCTCAGGTGCCATCAAATTAAATTGTTCTGGCCAAAAACTGATCACAGATAACCGTTAATTTCATAATGTTACTCGTTGTACTGTTGATTCTCAAAATGTATCAAAATCATGCTTTCTGATTTCATACTTAAAATACCAGTACATCAATTCTCCTATAAGTTATAATTCATGGTCAAATCATAAAACTAATTGTATGGCTTAAAGAATTATTATCGAAAGGTTTTTTGTCTAATTTCAATTCACCATTAATGAAACTATTGTAAAATTGAATTTCTGTAATTTTAAAAAAAGGAGTATTACTTATAACTGGGAAAACATAAAGGGATGCACGGATATGATAATACTGTTGTAGATACGAAAGCATTATTTAGAAAACAGGACAAGGTAACTTTAGTCAGAATGAAAACGCAGTTTCTAATAAATGATTTTAAACTCTTTGTATGAGTATATTCTTCTATTAAGAAATATTTTGATAAATGGTTGCATAATTTTGAATTATTTTTCCGTAATTTTAGCGTCCTTGGGTTTGTCATGGTTTTTAATCGAACTGGGTACCTCCAGTTCACGAAGCTATAAATCCTACAACTAGTCTAGTTTGACTGTAAATGTATTTGAAAGTTTGATTGAAGATTATTATTTCTCCATATATTTATTCAAGAAAAAACGAAATAGCATTTAAATTCATATTTTTTGCATTTCTTGAATTTCTTTAAAACGTTTCATAATTGGAATTCTATATCCATACATATAAACATGTAATGTATGTCCGAATCAAATGTAAAATCAACACATTTAATTAACAATCTTACTATGGTGTAGACTGTGATGTCCTAAGATAAACAAAAGCTGGAACCGAAGGTGAAAATATCTGAATATCACACTCAATCTGATACATGAAGACTAAATAATTGACATATTTCCGTCGCTTATGTACATGTAAAAGTGAGTCTCCTTCACACACGGATGCAGATTTCATTAGATCGAAGTATACTTTAACTCAGAATCCTTTACACTTTCGAGGTCACAGTCTTCCATAATCGTAGACCTGCACGATCAAGTGTATGTAATACTATATACATGTATATACTGAACAGGAAATTTATCTTAAAAGTGAGTTTATGTTTCATTATTAATAATACTTTGACAAGATTATGTTATTAATTTCAACAAATCATTTGAAACAAAGTAGACAATTTATGTAGTCAACTGCTGTGTAAAAAATTGCTTTATGGTACACAAATTAAGAATTACCGTACAGAATATTTAAATGGAGAGAAAATTACAGGTAGCAAAGCAAGAAAAAGTGAGGACAGTTTTCCTTATGATACTTAAAAATCAATCAAGAAAAGAGCAACATCATTCTCTAAATATTTTAGTTTCCACGTTATAAAAATATATCGGGCTTATCTCCTTAAATGTAGGTACATGTAGAATATGGTAGTGAAACCATAGAAGAAAAAAGAAGGGGGGAAAAGAGAAAAATTAATGTAAACAAGCGTACTTGCTTCATCGTAGTAAAACTTTTATATGCAGTGAATTTTCAGATTTTGAGAGAAGATGATATTTCTGTTGAGAATTTTACTGCTGTTTGCCAGTCTAAATTTCGGGAACAGTTCAAAACTCGTCGTTATACTAATGGACGGTTTACGGTGGGATTATTTCGACAACGTGGATATGCCTGGGTTCGCTGAAATGGCACGGGATGGTGTGAAGGCGGAGTACATTATCCCTGACTATCCATCGATATCTTATCCTAACTTTTACTCCATTATGACAGGTTTGGTGGTATAATATTTCTTTTAAAAAAAATTTCTCCAATGTGTATAAAATTCTGATTTAGGTTTGTTTTTTTGTTTTTTTTTTTTTTGTTTGTTTTTTTTTTTTTGTTTTTGTTTTTGTTTTTTTTTTTTGTTTTGTTTTGTTTTGTTTTTTTTTTTACATATTTATGTACAGTTTTCTTTCACAGATGTTAATTTGTTAAACCATACATTATGAACAAATGATCTATCAACCAAATCCGTGTACGTATTTCTCTAAATTCGATATTAAAAAATAGTTAGATCACTTATTAAACATCAATTCAATTAACCTTTCATATGGCATAAATTCAGGTCTACATTGCGAATCCCATGGAATGGTAGGAAATTTCATGTACGATACCATTCATGACAAAAACTTTCTAATTGGTCTCAACCCTGACCAAAGTCTTCCTTTTTGGTGGGATGATGCAGAACCATTATGGGTCACAGCGGAAAAACAAGTATGCAGTGGGTTTTTTTAAATTGTCAGTGTTATCTAAAAAAATCAAGTATTGACAATATCAGTGTAATCTTCGTAGATTAGGTCTTCTATCAATCTGTTGATATTCAGATAGGTACTTAATGTGTCACATTATAAGCACACCTGTTTTTGTATTCTTAAGAAGTAGAATCTACTTTTTTTAAAAAAAATCTACATGCTACATAAACACAAGTTTCTTGCTGTAGCTTTTAATTCAACATTTAGATATTTTGACATGTTTTATCAATTAATGATATCAATTTTTATTCCTACATTGAATAGATATAACCCATTCATCTCGAAGTAAAAGACATCACGAGACTGACACATCTGTTTCATACATGTATTTGGATGATTTACTAGAGAAAGACATTAATGTCAAACTAACATCTAAACTTTATGACAAACGTGATGACTTTAAAGTTTCTATCGTCAACTTCCCGTTATATCGCTATATATCATTATCACCTGCATATGGTGATTATGTTTCCCGTTTGATTCGATACACAAGCCTCAGGGTTTTTTCTACCTAAGAATACCTTCTATAACAAAGCAGGCTTCTAACAGATAAGTTGATGATACAGAAATATCAACAATTTTGTATAAAGTCTCAGCATTTTGCAAATTCTTTCATTGATACAATGACCACATAAGCAAATACAGTCTATTGTTTGGTCACTTGTTGACTGATGTCTTCCATATAAATTGTTAGGCTATTATTTCCACATTGAATTGTCCGTTTACGCAGTCATGACAAGGGCATACGACAGGTCGACAGGATATGCTTAAATCTTCATGGCACCTGATCCCACCCCAGTTTTCAGAGGTCCGTATGTGTTTGTTCTTCTCATTTGAATTGTTTATCGGACTTTTGATTAGTGCTCGTTATCTTCACATTTCATTATACAGTAAAATAAAGGAATGATTATTTGAATCATACATAAATAAAAGCAAATAAATGTTGTCTTTACCCCTTAGAATTGGATTAAGCTAAAGAATTAAAATAAACTATTAACGTCATTCTATTGTCCCTGGGTATTTTTTAGGAATGGAGAGTTAAGAACAATGGGCGACTTCTAAATAGCATTTATCGAATTTACCTTCCACATTTATTTTCTTCTAAAAATGTCAATCCCAGCTAAGAAAATGACGTAGATTTGTATGAAGATGAGACTCATGTCTCTCAATTTCTTTGAAAGCTGAAATGCTCCAAGAATATATGTGCATTTTCTTTCATATAAAACAACAAACATCACCCAACATAGCCCATTCTTGATGTGAATTTTGACCAATATAGAGCTGTACACGTACTAGCGATGGCACAATCGAAAGAATACATACATGGAAAATTATATTCCGAAACAATCATGATATATTTACTTTCCAATAACAATTTCAGGGTGATGACATACAATGCACATTCGAATTATAAGCCACTATTGTGTCAATCTAAAGTAATTATGGGATTAATTCAGATCTCCACTACTCATTAATGCTACTAATAATATGACCCCATATAATTCCCTAATATTTTAACAAGGTGGAGATACACTATTAAGTCATAAAATACCAACTTACGAAATGTTCAAATATTATGTTGTTCACTTTCAAAATAATATGAACAAGATAGATAAAAGTTTCAGAATGCCAGAGAGATGGACTGGTATTGAAACCCTTCCAATTTGGGCATAGACATTTCATTTCTTATGTAAACCCCTTTATTCAGAGGTATACATGTAAAAATGTAGGTTCCAAAAATACGTCTATTGTGTGTTGCATATTATTAATATTTTTTTAATACAATTTACCATTTTAGTTGTTATGAACGAATTTTGGACTTAAATAAAATCCTTGTATTACTTTAATAAAACACTACTGCCAAGTTTAGCTGTACAAGAATATAATCCCTGCTGAGGTCACGATTTATCTCAATTATATTGTTCATGTAAATATATTTAAAAAAAACTTCTTATTTGATATGTTAACTTATTATTAATTTCATTTATAAAATTACAGGGGAAAAGGTCCTTTATGTTTTATTGGCCGGGCTGTGACGCAATAATACGGGGAGTGAGACCAACATATTGTGAAAAATATACACGTGCCACACTGCTATCAGATTTTGAATACTCACTTCAGAAAACTATGGAACTTCTCAGGAATGATTCTGCTGATTTGATTGGTAACCTTCAGCAAGCATAAAATGAATTTGAAAGTATTCGCTTTCCACGATGTATATTTTGTTTTAATTTAAAGGCAAAATTAAGGACATTTTATTAAAACGCCTAAAATGTTTTTTTTTCAGGGATATACTTAGAAGTTCTGGATTTGTTTGGACATCGTTACGGTGTAAATTCGGTGGAATTAAATAAAATGTTGGTAGATGTTGACAAAACTTTAAGTTATTTTCGCCAAAATTTGACGTCATCTGGTCTTGATAATGAAGTAAATTTGATGATTTTCTCTGACCACGGAATGATCAATACTACGAAGAAAGTGAACATCACTGATGCCTTGAACCTTACAAATATAAAAATCATATTTCAAGAGCCATCTTTTTTAACAATCTGGCCAGAGGAAGGAATGATTGAAAAGGTAAATACGATTTTGCAATATGATACAAATTAAGTTTTAATCGAAATAAAATAAGGTTAATCATACATTCTTCATCATATTTAAAAAAAGTTAAACAAAATTTTCAAGATAGTTCGAGAGGTAAAGAACTATATATTCTTATATATTTATCATTATCATCTGAAAAGTCCCCATATGCCTGTTTTGTTATAATCACGTAATTTGTACTTTTTCACAATAAGTTGTTTGTCAAAAAAAAAAAATAAATAAATAAATAAAAATAATAAAACGGAGTTTATGCTTTCCATAAGTATTCATAGTTATTAAGACTGTATATATGGATATCGGCAAGAGACCCTTCTCCTTTTTTTTAACTCAGGTCGTTTTTTTTAAATTGCGCCCTATTATGCAGGTCACCACTAAAGTAATGAAATAAAACCAACTTTTGGTATTATATAATTCTAGCATATTAAGTGAATTACTTTACATTCATTAATGACATACAAAAATGTTGTTTCATTAGTGGATGTTGCATCATTAAAACTCAAATTGATTTGTAATTAATGACACAGTTGTATCATTATTTATTGCAAAGTTACAACGTAACACATGCTACATTATATCACATTATAGCATTAGTGAATTTTCATTCCATTAGTGGTTATTACATGACCCTATTTATGAATTTGAACTTGATATACCTCTTTGGTCCCATCTTGAAAGGTTATTAAGAGGCATGGGTTATTGTAACTAATTGTAAAGGTAAATGTAGGTCAATAGGTCATAGTTAATGCTATTGACTAGGAATGCACCAACTGGGGAAATTTGTCCCTCATCTACCCTTCCCCCACTTAGTTACTTTCTCCATTTTGCCGCCATTGTGATCTCTCTTCATTGAATGATGTTGAATTGATAAACAAATGATACTTATATTACACCCATAATGCAAGTAATGGGAAAAAAGATAAAGAAAATAATAGCAGAAAAGTTCGTAAGTAAAGAAAAAAGGCCAAATAAATTCTTTTTTTCATAATGTGGATAGTTTAATCTCTTGATATCACAAAGCAAAACAACTAAATTTAAGTCAACGTATTTCTTATTCGAAGGTATACAACGACTTAGTGAGGGCAAACAAGCCAAACATTACAGTTCACAAAAAAGACTCCCTTCCTGACCGTTATCATATAAAGAACCATAGACGAACCGCGCCCATTGTTATAGAACCTGACAATGGCGTGGCAGTGGTTTCTCCTTGGAAATGTAGCGAATGTAGTGTAAGTAATTATTACAATAAATCTTGGTTTCCACATGACACTGTTTCATAAAACTATCAATGAAAATAAGTTTTAATTCTTCAAATTATAAAAGTGAATAAAAAAAATATCATTTGATTGTTTCTGCGTCACCGAGGCATACATTATTGTTTAAAAGCATGTGCATCTTAATTGAAATACAGGTTATTCCACCGGGAACCAAAGACATAGGTATCCATGGATTTGACAATTTAGTTCCAGAAATGCGGGCTACTTTCAGGGCTTCTGGACCAGGTAAGGGAAAAACAAGAGTAAAATAAAATATGTCTTTTTATGTGAAAATGTGGTAATTTTGAGAACGAAGTATGATTTATTTATAATTTTGAACAAAAAAAGAATTCTTAATCACAAGGATAATGCTAATACCCTGTGTGTATATTTTTTCAGCATTTAAGAAGAACTATCAACATAGACCATTAGCAAACATAGAACTTTACCAAATTATGTGTAACGTTCTAGGATTAAAACCCAATGCACATAATGGAACTTGGAATAATGTGAAATATATGTTGGCTAATGGGTCCCCATTCCATGTATCCTCGATTCTAGTGATCCTTAGTGTATCTTGCATAATTCTAGCACTGTTTTAATGTTATGTGAATTCCGCACGGTAATTGTAGGAGAAAACTGCATAAAATCAATTCAAAGTTAAGAGTTGAATATATGTGTATTGTATTATTGTTGTTAATGATTAAAACGGTTTTAAAGTTCAGAATTTATTATGTCCAAACATATTAATTTCACAAATGCATTGTGAACAAACTGAATTTAACAAAGAAATTTCGTAGATTGACTCAATTTAAACTCGCTCACATCTAATCTTTGATACCACCTCCCACTTTCGTACTGTCCAGCCAATTAACTTAAGGATAAGACAGTTGCATGGACAGGGTAAATCCGGATAACATTAATTTACAAGACTGAAATTAGGTAGAGCTTAACATAATTAACACATTCAAAGAACACAATCCTAAGATCTAACCATAAAGTTGATAACAAGTAAGAGTGAATGACATTGATATCGTGTGACAGGAAAGAGATGTCAAGGATTAGATATTGCTACCATGTGCAAAAATGCTCTTTCTAAACATCAAATAAAACAATTAACCTTTAACTACAGATGTAAATCAAGACCGAAAATTAATAGAACAAATATATAGAAAATTATAGAAAATAGATTTGATAATTGATAATTTGTCATTTATAAACCCTCATAATACATAATCATAACGTATAACTTTTATTTTTCTAGCTTGAAATTTGACCTTTTTTCTAAAGTATGTCATTAAATAGAATGGAAAAGATGTGTTTTATATGTTGATATCACTGAAACAAAATCTTACGAAATAAAGTTACTAAATACCATTAATCTTTTATCAGTGGATGTATCATCTCGGTGCAGAAAACACTATGACTTGCTGAAGTTCGATTAAAAACTTATGTAGGTATCTCCAAAGGAATTTAATTATAAGAAATTAATGTGTTTCTGCTTTGTATGAAGATAATCCACTTGAAATTATGCGAATTATCACATACTCACATTGCTTATACACACCAGAAATAGACACTTCTTATATTTGTGTCTGCCCTAGCTCTGGATTTTAATTGATTCTTTCTCTACAGAAACTTTTTTAGTTTCTCTGTGTAATTGATATGCGTGAGTTATCACAAAATGGTACTTAAATTGAACCTTATATCTTTAACAGTTTTCATGAATTTGCTTGTTCAATGAAAGAAAATCAATGTTCGTCATTTTTAACTCTAATGAAGCAGTGCAATAAAAAAACTTTACGATATACAATGTAAATAGTGAGAGCGTTGCAATTGACAAGATTAATATAAACTCATTCAAAATACCAAGATATCTCTTTCTATACGACCACCAGTAATAATAATTTTGCTCACAAGAGGTAAATTATACACCGATTAATAAAGGCCAGAGGAAATTCTGGTTGATTACAAAATCACGCTTTCATCTATGTATTTGCAATGATTGGTCTCAATTGTCTGGAGTAATTTAAAAAGACATCGTAACGGGAAAACGTGAAATTTGACAAAAGTAGAATTTTTGCAAGATACGTGCAAATTGTATTCAATTCTTGAAAGTATTAGGTTTCAGAAAATTACAAGTTTCAGAACCTAAAAAATCTACTTTTATGGAGAAAAATGTAAGTAAAAATAATTTTAGTTCGCCCCAACATGAAAATATTGCTTTACTTTTTCCTCTTTAAGATATGCATGCGCAGAAAAGTTGAATTAGTTACCATGGTGTCCATTCCATAGATATAAAGTCGGATGACCGAGAATTTTGATATAAGCTTCAAAAAAGATGATCAGAACTTATTCCTCACTTTTGATTGTTCCAATTCAAAGTATTTTTCATGAAGCGCTAGCACGTTTCATGAAAAATATGCCTACATGACAAGTCTGTGTGATTTACACACCAATAACTCACACAAAACTGAAAAATATTCCTTATATAATTATACATTTTACATGTTTAAACGCAGCAAAAATACACTCAATGTTTGAATTTCTCGCTGCCCTATATAATTTTTATTGACGTCTCTGTATCCTCATTGTGACGTCACGTTAGCGCGAGTTTCTCCGTTTATATTTCTACGCGTGAGTTTACACGAAAATGGCATTCAAATCAATTTTCTTAGTAAGTATAGTAGAAAAACACAGCAAATGTAAATATTAATATTTATTTACCACAATATACAGATACACAAGAATAATATCATTTGATTCGATACGCAAGAGCATGCTCTACGTATGAACAATTTCTAAAACGAAGCAAGCTATTGTTAAACAAGTTGATGAAACAAGGATATCAAAACTCTCGTTTGAAGTCATCATTTCGCAAGTTTTTTTTGGTCGATACAATGTCCTTGTCAGCAAATACAACCTATCATTAAGTTAAATGCTGACTGACGTTTTTTATACTAATTGTTGGGCCATAATTTAAAAATTAAATTGTCTACGGATTTTTTTTCCGATCAAGACAAGGAGCACACGGCAGGTGTGACCGGTCAGCGGGGGATGCTCACTCCTCCATGGCACATGGTCCCACCTCTGATGTTTTGGAGGTCCGTGTTTGCTCTGCTCCCGATTTGCATTGTTTGAATGGACTTTGAGCTTGAATACTGTTCGTCATCTCCATATTTCATCTAAATTCTCAGCTTTTAGTAGGCAATTCAATACTTACCCTGCTGATTCAATGTTCAAATGAGTCAAGTTACCAAAAGCAAATTATAGATAATTACAGAAAAGCGTCTAATTGATTTGAAAACGTTTATACAATCTTTTTCTACAAATCTTGGACGCTAGTGTCTTCCATTCAAGCTCCCTTCGTCTTCTTCTAATTAGACTACAAGACACACTCAAAGACCCTAATAGTTTTAAGTTCATTGTTTCTGTTCATGTTGCTGGTGACAATATGTACAGGGCGACAAATTTACCGTCACAAATCCTGCCTAATAACAATAAATAATAGATGAAATATCAATCTTCATATTTTTTTATCATTGAATCGTACGTTTCAACATTTTCAACATGTTAGAATTTTTTATGCAAAAAGCTGCCGTACATGTACGAAAGCCGGATAGGCTCATTTTTGACAAGATAAAAAAAAATAATTAACTCGTTATAACGAGATAGTTATCTCGTTATAACGAGTTAGTATCTCGTTATAACGAGTTAGTTATCTCGTTATAACGAGTTAGTTATCTATCTCGCTATAACGAGTTAGTTATCTATCTCGTTATAACGAGATAATTATCGCGTTATAACGAGTTAGTATCTCGTTATAACGAGTTAGTTATCTCGTTATAACGAGTTAGTTATCTCGTTATAACGAGTTAGTATCTCGTTATAACAAGATAATTATCTCGTTATAACGAGTTAGTATCTCGTTATAACGAGTTAGTTATCTCGTTATAACGAGTTAGTTATCTCGTTATAACGAGATAATTATCTCGTTATAACGAGATAATTATCTCATTATAACGAATTAGTTATGTCGTTATAACGAGACAGTTTTCTGGTTATTTCGAGACTTAATAGCAATATAGGAATAAAAATGGCTGCAGTTTTAAATGCAATTGAATTTTTAGCAAGTAATTATCAGTCAAATTTAACTTGAACAATTGATAAATGGTTGAAAATTTAATTTGCTCTGGGTTTACTTATGATTAAATCTTGAACTATCTCGCTGTCAATAATCATAGCAACTCTAAGGCGAACACATTTACACATGTTCGTGAACTCCTCAAATTGTTGCATTAGGACGCGATATTTTTCTTAAAATAATATTGCCAAACATACTTGCTTCAAACTTTGGCAATTTATTTATGACAACTATTTCTGATGAATGACACTATTTCGATATGTTTTGGACGACTTATCGGGTATACACTTTCATATATCAATTTCTATACCGCTAAAATTAAATATCAGAGACAATATAAGTGCAACATATCGTTTATGCAACATATAATATATAGATTACAGTGTTATACATATGTTACTTCTGAGATTCAGAAATGTTTTGAAGACGGGGGATGGTGAGACATCAGCAGTATGATCAGAGGCGTAGTAATAGAGGGGCTAATGTCCACACCACCACTTTTGAACGGGGTCGGTCAAGAGTATCTTTGTGCCCCTACCTCCATATATTTTTTACCTGAGTAAATATCTCCCGAAAATAATGGCGAATACTCGTAGTTGGAATATCAAATCTATTTTTTTTTCTTTTTACTTGTCAAATATTTTACTTGGTTTACCCCCCCCCCCCCTTGAACTTTGTGACTTAGCTTATGCATATTGTCCACGATAATGAGGAATGGTGAAGCAAAAATGATATTACATCCTTTTAAGTAATAAAACGTTAAATCTGATCTGCTGATATTGACATTTTATCTAATATTCTGTCATGATTCACTGTTTATATTTTTTGCGGGGGAGGGGGGGGTCCAAGTTGTGGAGATTCACGGAGACCTATTTGAGATTCACGTCTATTTGGCGGATCCTATATGTTTACCACGTAGTGTCAGAAAGTCAAACCAGAGTTTACAAAACAAAAAAAAAAGTTTACAGAATTTACAAAGCCAGTTCACTTTTATAATCTTTTTACTTAGGATTGATCAACGAATAGGCCTAAAACTAAATATGTACATTTATATTATTAATACAACATTGAAGCAATGTCGTTAATTATTTTCCTCATCACAATATTTATTATGTATATTTTACAAGCATATAATTTTTATTTCAAAAAGAGATTGATGATTTTTTTTTTTGGGGGGGGGGGGTTAATAAATAGAGGATATTCAATGTTTTGTAGTTGATATGGAATTTAATTCACGAGTGTGACAGGAATTTTTTTTTATATTTTCATGAGTGCGAAGCACGAGTGATAATATCAAAAATCCTGTCTCAACATACAATACACATTTCTTGGCAAAATTTATGCTTGAAATACACCTTAAGTAATGCTTATCATATTGTAAACTTTAGATATTAAACTTTCATTCTATACCCAAAAAGGATCACATGTCAACTGTTTTTACTAATGCTGACCTTCACCTTTATTTGTGGCTTCCGTAGAATAAAGAGCTCCAAAAGTTTTTTTTAATTCTACCACTTTGATAATAACGCAAAAATTACATATTGTAATTTAAGATTCCATGCCAAATTGGTAAATTAAAATGTTTCGTTCTTTTAATAAACAGAAGAAATATATAAATTATTAAGTGATAAGTACAGTATTAGTTCTTGATATTGATCATATTTATTATTGAGGGGAAGGAGGGATTGATGATAAAAACAACGTGAATTTAGTTTTTTGTCAGACATTGAATTTTGATCTTGCCCCTTTAAGACGATAAAATTGAACTGGTATTCCTTGTTAACAGGCAAGGAATTATCAAAATATGATCGTTAAAGCCTAACAAATGGTTTCATATCCACGTGATTTATTCGGAATATTTAAAATAATGGGATTATTTCTTTGCATTTTTTATTTCGACAAATATTACGCAAACATTATTATAATTTTAACAAATTCAAGAAAGCTTGAACAGGGCAGTTAAATCAGCCAGAGTATATCATTTTTTTTCTGATCTCCTTGTACAAGTTGACAAAATTTTGATGTTATATACATTCCATTTGAAGATGACACTAATTCTATTTTGCAATTTTAAGGTATAACACAACAACATGAGGCGGTCACAAGTTTCCGTATATTTGTCTTCGTTTTTCCAATAAACAATACTAATCAAAGGCATAACACAAAAAAACTAGTATGCTGTTCCATAAAATCTTTATCACGAACACTTCAAACAAATTTGATCGACTTGCTTCTGTATATTTCCTATAAATAATGGTCTATTCTTTACTTAGATATATCAATTCTAGATCAATTTTTATCTCGTTATAACGAGATAATTATCTCGTTATAACGAGATAACTAACTCGTTATAACGAGATAATTATCTCGTTATAACGAGATAACTAATTCGTTATAACGAGATGCTAACTCGTTATAACGAGATAACTAACTCGTTATAACGAGATACTAACTCGTTATAACGGGATAACTAACTCGTTATAACGAGATAACTAACTCGTTATAACGGGATAACTAACTCGTTATAACGAGATACTAACTCGTTATAACGAGATACTAACTCGTTATAACGAGATACTAACTCGTTATAACGAGATAACTAACTCGTTATAACGAGATAACTAACTCGTTATAGCGAGATAATTTTCTCGTTATAACGAGATAACTAACTCGTTATAACGAGATAATTTTCTCGTTATAACGAGATAACTAACTCGTTATAACGAGATAACTAACTCGTTATAACGAGATAACTAACTCGTTATAACGAGATAACTAACTCGTTAATTTTCTCGTTATAACGAGATAACTAACTCGTTATAACGAGATAATTTTCTCGTTATAACGAGATAACTAACTCGTTATAACGAGATAACTAACTCGTTATAACGAGATACTAACTCGTTATAACGAGATAACTAACTCGTTATAACGAGATACTAACTCGTTATAACGAGATAACTAACTCGTTATAACGAGATAATTATCTCGTTATAACGAGATAACTAACTCGTTATAACGAGATATTAACTTGTTATAACGAGATACTAACTCGTTATAACGAGATACTAACTCGTTATAACGAAATAATTATCTCGTTATAACGAGTTAAATATTTTTTTTGTCTTGTCAAAAATGAACCTATCCGGCTTTCGTATACATGTACATTTGACGTACGATAAGAAATTGAGATACAAAAGTATTTTCTTTGCTAAAAGATCTAGACCCCTTGTTTGTTTTTGACAGAAGGTATACAGTATGTACATTAAAAATGCTTAAAAGCACAGTAGGTGGAAAACTTTATCACATATCATCGTAGATTTTCTCGAGTCAGATTCTGTACATTGAAGGAGAAATACCAATCTTTTTCCAAAATTGTTTCCTTCTCCAGTTTATTAGACTTCAATTCTCGTGGACAGATGATGTATTGTACAACAAAAATATGCTTCCTCATCATTTCGACATTTTACTTCGCTTCATGTTCTAAACTTGTTGTTATCCTCATGGACGGATTTCGATGGGATTATTTTGACCACGTGAATTTGCCAGGTTTTGCTAAAATGGCAAAAGAGGGAGTAAAGGCGGAGTACATGTTGTCAGACTATCCTACTTTATCTTACCCAAATTATTACACTATCATGACAGGTAAATCATTCTCTTTAGTTCTTAAAACAACTGGGAGTGTGATTTGGAAAAAAATAATAATCTTAATTTCTAATAATCTTGTTAAAATCAAAACTGTTCGATTAAGTAATTTAAATCTTAATATTTGATAACCTTTTTTTCGGTAAAAATTATGAGTGTATTAATTTTTTTGTACCATGCAGATATTTGTAAGTTTTCCCTTTTTTTCTGTCTAATGAAGCAGGTTTGCATTGTGAATCCCATGGTATGGTAGGAAACTATATGTATGACGAAATCAATGACAAAAATTTTCTACTTGCTGAAAATCCGGCCCAGAATCTTTCGTTTTGGTGGGACGATGCAGAACCTGTTTGGATCACTGCTGAAAAAGAGGTTTTGAATTCTTCTTTGTACCATGCATGTTGTTTCCCCGCTGGGGAGGGGGGGGCATATGTTCACAGACCTAGTTTAAATACAGTCATATACATTTCAAATAACAGACAGATATAAACTTTTACCAAATGAATCAGATATTAATCCTACATAAATTTATCGAACGAAAAGATTTAGAGGTCATTTATCCACTTCCATGTTATTTCAAAATCCGATTACATTATAAATTCTGATTTCAATGGAAAACGTTGCACATTGTACACCCCCTTGTCGGTAAGAGTTGTATTTAACAGCAATTAGTCAGTAAACAGTGTTATTAGAGCTATTAATAATTGCCGACGAAGTCAACTTTACAATAAAAATAGATTTAATAGAAAATAATATGTTCAAATATGAAAGTGTCGGCGAGAATCGGAATTTTGCGTTCGCAGTTTTTCAGGAGAACTATTCTGAAGATTGTGACATATACAGTTGTATTTTAATTAAGTCTAATTAGTAGGTAAGTTCTTAGTGATCCAAAATTCCGTATCGATCAAACTTGCATCGAAGGATATGTACTATAAATAAGGATTTGTATCTTGCATTTGACCTATATTTCTGGGAGAGTGCAGAGATAGATCGATATTATAGAGCATATTTTAATTGTTAGTAGTCTTTTATAACATTCGAATTTGTCGATTCCTGCGACATCATTTTTTGGATGCCGCATGTATCCTATAAATGCGGATGATGATTTTTTGTTCTTGGAAAATATGTGGAAATAATGGCCTAGTAACAATTTTTTAATTCGATGAAGCGACATGTTGTATTTGCAAATAAGGTCACTGTACCATCTAATCGACTTAAGAGTTTGCCAAATTGTAACTTTAGACTAGATTGTTGATACTCTCGTAAAATCAGCTTATTTCTCAGTAGTCTGCATCGGTTTCGAAATACGCTGAACATGTACTTATGTATCCAATCAACTGGGAGACAGAAACACCATGAGAGGATATTATAATATCATAATATGTTGCTAAATTAAGGAAAGTCGATGATAGAAAAAATGGATTTGTCAAATTTATCATAAAATTTAGTTGTTAGTTTGTCATCATTATCTAAAGCAAAAAACATTCAAGTATTAAGCAGATATGTCAGACACTATGGTGTCTTTTATTTCGAGTTATATATAAAACAAATCAAGTCCCAAGTTGATATGTCAAACAAGGTTTCTTGACTAGCCTTACTCGGATGTAATCACTAATAATCTAAACAAGAGTTCAATTTTCAACTTTATTAGAACAATTCAATTCTAAATCATACCTAGACAAAAGTTGCATGAAATATTTTAAATGCGAATGTACATTTCCTGTGTCCCCCTCTGGGATCCTGCATCTGGCCAACAATTTCTAGAATAGTTATAGGCTTACAAAATGATCTTTTTCTTACAGAAGATTGAATAGAACAACGATTTTAGCAACTCTTACATGGAACTTAATTTTAACAACTATGTAAAGAATTAAAAGTAGACTCTAGCTTTTATTAAATCAATGCATGCAGATATGCACTTTTCTTTAATTCTGTTACAATAAATGAAAATTTTAGTATACGCTGCTGTAATTTTTCCTCCTATGATAATTGTAAAAACATTCATTGTAATTAAATCTATTAAATCTCTCTCTCTCTCTCTCTCTCTCTCTCTCTCTCTCTCTCTCTCTGCTGTTGCATGGAGAAATCCCGTTAAGAATAACTACCTTATCTATTTTTTTAACTTAAAGTTTATTTCTATTTCTCCATTAAGGGAAAGAAATCTTATTTCTTCTACTGGCCAGGATGTGACGTGACAATAAGACGCACCAAACCCACTCTTTGTGTTGATTACAAGTTAACTTTGATTCCCGAGTTTGAGTATTCTCTTCAGCAAACCGTGGGACTTCTTAAGAATGATGAAGCGGATCTTATCGGTAAAATATAGCAGGGTGCTTGTGGCTTCTGATCACCATGTGTAAAAATATGTATTCCGTATATATTTCTAGAGTCTTCCTTGTTTTTACCGTGAAATCAGTTTCAGAAACTAGTAGTTTTTACAGACACACATTTATTAAAGTAAATACCTTAAACATCATTCAGTTGCAAGCTTTAATAAATAAGATGTAAACGATTTTAAGATTTTCGGGGAAAAAGAATACACCACAGGATAACCAACTATATAAAATAATCGTGAGCTAATATTGAGAAAATGTCTCTCTTTTTCTATAGTATTTGATTCATAAGACGTTGCCAGGTATCCAAACTCTATTGATAGCAATCTTCTGTGGATTTTAAAATGTTTGTACATCGTAGATATGAACTTCCCACGTTTTTAAGTTTTAAATTTTGTTATCTGTAATTTTTAGGAATATACTTAGAAGCCCCTGACCACTACGGACATATTTTTGGTGTGGATTCTCAAAACTTGACAACTGTTTTGAAAGATATTGATAAGAATTTACAGAGCTTCAGAGAGCAACTGACGTCACTTAATTTACAAAATGAGGTCAACATAATGATTTTTTCTGATCATGGGATGACCAATATCACAAAGATGGTAAACATCACTGATGTGTTGGATTTTCGGGATATAAAGGTTATTATGTCAGAGGTACCCTATGTCGGTATTTGGCCAATGGATGGAAAGCTTGAAAAGGTAATCATAATATTGAATTATACCTTTAATATGATCACAGATTTCATATATGTATACACATGTAAAAGAAGATGCAGTCTATCGCCTGAATGAATCAAAATATGTTTGTAATGAGTCCTTAAAAGCAACAGCCATGTATAAGAAAACACTGCTGAATATTTAAAGGGGGTATGAAAAGAAATACACGTGTAAAAAGTGTTTTTACACCTTGAATGTTTTTGGAATTATTTGGGTCTATAATGTGGTCGACTCTGATTTTTGCATTGTAAACTCTTGCATTGTACTTTTTTTCATTCATTAACATATTTACGAATTGGCTTCTGAATATGGTCGCTTCAAACAAATTTTTATTATATTTCGAGGTTTACAACGATTTAGTAACAGCTAACAAGCCCAATATAACAATTTATAAAAAGGAATCAATCCCTGATCGTTATCATCTCAAAAACCATCCACGCACATCACCAATTGTGATAGAAGCTGATAGTGGAACAGCGATAGTGGCACCATGGAAATGTAGCGAATGCGCAGTATGTATTATACATGTTCATGCATCTCTGTGGTTTGAGAACTATAGGAGATTATTCATCAGTAAAGTGTTCGTCGTCCATTCATCAGCATTCTTTTCCGTCTTTGTCCACCTTTATAAACCTCTTTTTGGCCAATTTTCTTATGTTTTTGGAGTGATATCATTTAAAGAAGAAGATATAGTTTTGGCTTTATTGTGCCCTAAAAATTTTATGTTTTCAGAAAGTTTTGAAATTGGCTTAAATATGAGTTGAGTACATGTGTGATAAATCATGAAAGAATATGACAGGAAAGAGGACGTCATTAATTTGGTATATTTCCAAGTTTTAAACAGAAAAAGCTCAAAATTACTCATTTCAGGGGTTATTTCCCTGGAGAAAATAGTGTCCACAGCCGACGCCCACTTCAATATTCGGATATAATGTGTAAAATTCTTCGAAAAATCACATATGTCAAAATCTTTGTGGCCGATGCATTTGGACTATATTATCTGAAAGAAAATTCCACTGAAAATTGATGTCTTCTGTAACTTTTTAAGAAAAACAACTGGTAAATGCACAAGTTTATGACGTCACAATTAGCATCTAAGAGGTCAGATGAGAAAACGATTTGTTTGATCTAAGTGCATGTAAGTGCAACAATTCAGAAAGCACGAGTTTTAATTTCTTACATTACTTTCATATTTTAGAAAATTATAGGGCCAGATATGTATTAAAACCGTACCTTGTTCTTTGATTCTTGAGAAAACTACTATCATGAAACATTTGTTTTCCGATTTTGATGCCAATGAAGGTTATTGCTATGGGTACTAAAAAAAGTATTTATTGTATAGCCTGAAATTCTTCATTCTTCATCAGTTCTTAATTAAGCGTGGATTCTCCATTTCTATGAAAGATGTTGCTATGAGTTTAAAAAGAAAAAAAAATTATGTTTTCCCCCAAAATGTTTCCTCATGTATTTCAACTGACCCATTTGAAACTTTTAAAACTATTCATATTCTAAATTAAGGTACATAATTCTGAATATAGATTTTTCACTGTCAGTTTATTAAGGTAAAGGAGCTCAAAGTTTTGATAAAATTAATTTAATAATTCAGTATTAAATATGAATAAATAAATAAAATTACATTATTTAAATAATGTAATTATTAATACATCTAGGTTTGATTGAATCATAGGAATACATCTTCCCTAAGCACAGAAATACAAATGTATTCCTGAAACGTAAATGAACGAATTAACATTACTAAAGAAAAAAAGGTAGTTCCCTTTCAGATGTAGCGAAACGTAGATAAAAAGTATGCTTAGAAAAATGCTTGAATCTTAAAGTAAGCGCAACGACTTTCTCTCGCTTTAATTTATCATTAGTGGGACATCTTCGCTAACCAAGGGTTTCTGATACGCTACTCTCCTCATAATTATACGGTGCTGACAAAAGACGGGATTGTTTTCGTTACGTGATCACGATTCTTACCAGGTACGCACAGATTGCGTCATCGACAAAAATCAAAAGCGTATTTAAAAAAATAATGTTTTTAAAGAATAATTAACAAGAAGGTAATGAGTTATGTTAATTTGTTATTTAAACATGTTAAAATGCAAATGTACACATTCAGTATAGATTCTTAATCACATATTTTGCACGTAGATTAAGATATTGGATGACACCATATAACTATTCATAGAATGACATGTTATCTTACGGATCGTTGTTTACTTGCATTTTTCATTCCCGATATTAAAGAGTCAAGATATATCCCGAACGCAAATATCGTCATTTATAAAAAAAAACAATTGCTGATTGGTCGAACGATGTCGATCAACTCCAATCACAACTTGAGAAAAAAATCCCAACTTTTTAAAATACCCTATGCCAAGGGCTTATGAGGAGAGTAGCGTATCAGAAACCCTTGGCTAGCGAAGATGTTAGTGGGACTGTAGTGAAAATTGAATTTCTGTCATTAAAGAAGGATTATTATGTGCCTGGAACAACATACAAAGGAATGCACGGATATGATTATACTGATCCAGATATGAGGGCAATATTTAGAGCAACAGGGCCGGGTAAGTAGTTCAGAATGAAAACACTTCCTAATTAAAAAAAAAATTAAATTCTTTGTACGATTATATATATTCTTCTATTTGGAAACATTTTGATTGTGTGATTTAGATTCAACTCTCCACCATTTCAGCATTCAAGAAGAACTTTGTTAACAAGCCAATAGCAAATGTGGAGTTGTATCAAATAATGTGTGATATTCTTGGGATAAAACCAAAGAGAAACAATGGCACTTGGAGCAATGTCGCACAAATGATGATCAAAAGAGACATATCATCTGCACAACTAACAGACTTTTCCTTTCCTTTGTTTCTTTGTGTCATGATTAATATTGCATTCACCTTAATTTCCTTTTGGTAAACTAACATAAATTATAAAAAGTTATATTATACATTATTATTTAATGTATAATAACGGTTTGATTGACTCCCACAATATTCTGTCAAGCAATATACTTAAAGTATAGTAAAATCTTACAATAAACAGAGTAAAAAAAATCATCAATCAAGTATCTGTGCTAACTGGAGTTTTTTTTCAAGTACTAATGTCGTATAATTATCTAACCTTTAAAATCCTTCTGATATTAACATAGTCCTTAACATTCAACAACAACCTGCTGTTGAAATTTTAATTAATATCCATTCTCTGTAACCGCTTTTTTGGCATGAATAATAACAATTTTTTTCTGATTTGGCTGAAGTATACTGTCATAAACTACTTCCAACAAGCTAATTCAGAGAATTTGTGTCCCCCGCTTGGGGGAAAAAAAGAGCATGCGCAGTCCCCCCCCCCCCGATTTGTAGAATTATTAAATGTATACATGTATATTCAAGCAAATAAAAAATGCCAATATGGATATAAAGATTTGATTGCTTATTCTTTAATATGTGTATAAAAGATTCTTTTTAATACATAGAATATTTATCACACTGAAATAATTATTTTATGAGTTTGTTCATGCCAGACGTCATAACTTTTTCATTTCACATGTTGAATAGTATCATTTAGTAAATCCAAAAAACTCGTCCGGAGTTTGAACCCGGGCCTCTCGCTTGCTAAGCAAGCATCATACCCCTAGAGCACGAAGGCACTTGATTGTACAGGAAATTAAATGCAAACATTAAGTCACATATAAGGTTTATATTCACGTTCGATATTGTCAAAATTTTACACAATACATGTCGTCTAATTTAGCCTTTACTAAACAGTTCTAATAGATGTAATCAGAATATAAAGTCCGCCGACAACCTGTATTATACGTAATAACTCTCCCATGACCCTGTGCTAAAAATAGTGCCAAGTGACTTTTAATACAATAAATAAAAAAAAAAAACGGGGCGGGACACTTTGAGAGGGGCGAGAGAGGCCATAAGGAGTTATGGTATAAAATTACATTGCTAAAGCTCAAAAGCTTCTTGAGATATCGCCAGGAAACGAAAGTGTTACACACAGACGGAATTTATGAATTTTACGCCCTTGAACTTTGACGTTTTGACCTCAAAATCAATAGGGATTTTCCTTAGGCCACAGGGAGTTGTTATGTAAAATTTCATTGCAAAAGCTCAAAGAATTCGCGAGATATCGAGTGTTAAACGAGTGTTAAAACAGACAGAATTTATGAAGTTATGACCTTGACATTTGACCTTTTGTCCTCAAAATAAATAGGGTTCTTTTCTAGGCCATTGGGAGTTGCTATGCAAAATTCCACTGCGAAAGCTCAAAGGGTTTTCGAGATATCGCACGGAAACGAAAATGTTATAGACAGAAATAGAGACGGGCGGACGGACGGACAGACAGACCCAAATTAATACCCCCACTGTCAGTGAAAGCGGGGGACAAAAATATGGCAAACCAGTCTAAATGTTGAGTTGGCTAACATGAAAACGGGCTTAATCTTGTTTTTTTTTTTAAATAATTTTATTTATTGATTTTTGTGGGAAAAGTATAACTTTTGCGATTGTTATCTAATGGAACGCAGCTTAATGTACTTCAATTCATGTTTATATCAGAAATGAGTAGCTTGAAGTATGAATTTATTAGATAAGCAATAGCTTTATTGATAGCTTATCCATAAATATAAGGGAATGTATTATTTTATTACCAAAATATTTTCAAGGCACATGATCCCACCTCTTAAATGGCTGTGTTGTATGCCCTGTTACACAGACATTTAAGAGGTGGGATCAGGTGTCTTTATGTGCCTACATAGTTGACTATATTCAGGTAAAATCAGCAGCCTTCTTTTTCACTTAAATAATTTTTCCAGCATTTAAGAAACATAGATCAATAGCAAACGTAGAACTTTACCAAATTAACGTTCATGGATTAAAGCCCAATGCGCATAATGGAACTTGGCACAATGTTAAATATATAATGACTAAAGGATCCCTGTTCCATATCTCTTCATATTTTGTAATTTTTAATGTATTTATTATCATTCTAAAACTTTTAAATTTTTTTTGACCTGAAGATATTGCTTTCAGTATTAATCAATGTTAACGTTAGCAAATGAATATAACTGTATAAATTTATTATTCTAATAGCTTGAAAATTATTATTTTGTTAAAACACATCGCTTAATAAACGTTAATAATAAAGATGTTTAAGCTTTAATTGTTTGCTTTTACCGAAAGTTTTACAATTTAAAAACACTAGATATATTTTTATCTGTGGATGTATTACTTCCTCGCAGAAAACACAATTTCCTTCAGAAGAATAAAGTTTAACAGTTTCTTACACCAATCATTCTGTTTTTGTCTTGCACATTTGTAAAATAGAAATTCTTCGATTAGGGCTATTTAGTAAAAATAATAAATGGGAAAATAGATTGTTATTTTTTGGAAAAATAGGTGTTGATAAACACACATAAGTAGACAGGAGTAATTTATATTTCTAAGTAAAAGAACCATATGCATTTAAGTATGTGAAAATTAAAATGGCTTTTACATTATTTATTATAAATAATCCATAAATATAGGTTAACATTAAAATGGAAGAATTAGCCATTGCCGCACTTACGTCTAAGACGCAGGGTTAAAAAATTAACAATTCAAAAAATTCTAAAAGTAATGAAGCCATAAAAAAAATTGTGCTAAAAAAGAATAGCCATCCAGCAAAGGTTGTAGATACATTATAGGCAATGTATGAATTTATATACATATGTATTTTCAGAAGGTTGGCCCTTCTGTTGACATTGAGTTTACGGACACAGTTGTTACATTCGTTAATACTGTTGTATCATTTCCTAACTTAAAAGCACCAGGAAGCGTATGGAAACCAAAGATGGCTTCTCCCCACGTTTCTGTCCCGATGACTAATACCAAAACAGCTATTATATTCAGTGGAAATCCAGCTACAACCTACAATAATTATTCAAAATTTCATTCAATTAAGTATATATGTTTTACAAAAAAAATCATTATGACAATTCTATGCTTTTCAAGCATAACTGAATCACTAAATCAAGATGCTTTTATATCCTATCTCAGCTATAAAAATTATTCTGGAAATCTTTTTTTTCAAACTTGAACTTTTTTAAAAGATTTAAAGAGATTTTTTTGATTATCTTTAAAATCAATGTTCAAATCTTACCATGTCCAATACTCTGATAAAACCATATGAAAACACAACTGCATTAGGTGGAGTAGCGACAGGAAGCATGAAGGCAAAGGATGTAGCGATGGCCGTGGGGAACATAAAGTACAGTGGGTTGACTTGAAGAGTTATTGACTGGATTTTTTTTTAGAAAAAGAAAAAAAAATTAATTACGTTCGAATTACTTAATTTTCATACTTACTAGAGAAAGTCTATAATGGTTATAATCTGTCACTGTTTTTTTTTTCTTCTTAATTCTTTTATTTATAATAATTTTCTTTGGGCGATTCAAGCTACATGCAATGTACTTAAATATTTTCATGCTTCTATAAAATAAGACAAATATGATGATATATATAAAACAAATATGAACAAAAAGTAATATTTACCAATTCTTTCATTATTGGCATCATCAGTGTACATATAGCAATGTTACTTGTTACTTCTGTTGCAGCGGCTACCATAAAGCACAGAACAAGATTCATCACCCAGGGTTCAAAGTCCTCAAACACAGTTAATTGTTCTCCAATCAGTTTTGATAATCCAGACACCTACAACAATTAGGGACAGAATGTTAAGGCTATCATAAAATCTAAGACAATATAATAAAAGTAAAAGAACTAATTAAGGAAGTCTGTTCCACATGTTTTGAAAATCAACAAATTTATAGTAATGTGTATTTGACAATGTTAATAATCCTATTATTTAGGGATATTTATCAAATCTCAAATACTATTATATTTTCAGGAAACGTGAATAAAGGAATTTTCGAATTTAAGATTGGAAAACAAGTTTATTTTAGGATTAAAGTTATCCAGGGCTTTGGAAAAAATATATGTTTAATACTTATGTTGTATATTTGTTCTTCTATTAAGTAACTCCATTTTTCAATAAGTACATATTGTAAAAATGCATGTGATATCTGCAAGACATCATATATTACTTCTGATTTCATTTCACACTAATAAGCATTGGTTTAAAAGGCAAGATTTAAGAAAATTTTGTTCTTCTTTTTAAAAAAGTACCTAGTAATAAAATAAAGTTTTTAAGAGTTATTTCCTTGGTTAAGGAGCTAATATCCTGAAAATAAGAGGTTTGGAAGATTAAGAGGTACAATGTAATTTGATTTAATAGAACGATCATAATTGCAAAAGTAGTTTGATTTTATACACGATAAATTGCACTTGAATAAAATTTGTTTAGTCGAATAAGACATTTCTTTCCGTTTTACATAGCTTAACAGTCTTTTTTAAAAATCTTGTAGATTTCTCCAATTTATTTTTATCTTTGACCAGTAACCCTAGGATAGAATTTACAAAAATGAAATCAACGATCAGTTTCAAGTGGGCTCTTCCATAAATAAATAAATCAGCCATGTCTGTAAAAAAGGGGTCTATAAACCTCCAGGGACCTACGAATATTGACAATAGCAGCAAAATAAAATTAGTTATAGCCAATAGATGATTGTAATTTCTCCTTTTTATAGTACCTTGCTACCTTTAGCGATAGCGAACCCTCCTCCAAGCAATAAAACTACTCCCCAAGGTACATTCTTCTCGGCAGCTTTCCACGGAAGAAGGGGTGGCAGTGGCTTTCCTTTGTCTGGAAGTACAGCCATCTTTATTTATCCAAATTTTAGTCAGTAAGGAAAACACAGCATTAGGAGAGTATTTAAATTTAAAATCAAAAGTTGAATTTTATTTTTAAATTCTTAAGCTACCTCTACAGCTTAATTAGAGAATATAAAAATACATGTATTAAGCAGTTTCAATATTGTCTTGCTAAACCTTTAAATTTATGTGGCAAAACGGAGGGAAATAAGAAGAGACTGATAGCAATAAATATGGCTGGTGTGGAATCAGTCACTGTTCTGAAAATGAGAAAAATGATTAAAGAATCGTAAATGGCGAAATTGAAAAGCAATGTATTTGAAAAAGCTCTATAAAAATATTTTTGTAATATGAAAAAAATAACATATATAGAAATTTTATTTGAAAAAATATATATTTTTCACTTAGCTCGTTTACAAATAAATACATATTTAAGTGAAATAATGCTATAACAATGAGAGGCCAATGCATGGGTCACAACGCTCACCGACTCACTGAGAGCCTTGCTGTTCTTCATAAGCAGATTTTCCCCAAATATTCCTATGTAAAAGTTTGATAGCCTATTGTGACCCTACCCTACCCTCTATTGGCCATGATTTAAACAAATTTCAATCTACTTTGATATAAATATGACTAATCATGACATTACTGTTCTTGGGAGAAAATATTTTTCTTTTTATTACAATGTTCATCGTCCATTGTGGCCCCACTCTAACCCTCTAGGGTCACGATTTGAAAAAAAAAATTGAATTTACACTCCATAAGAAAGCTTTCACATAGATATGACTAATGCTTGTATTTCTGTTCCTGACTAGAAGATTTTAAAAGACTTTTCCTATATATTCCTATGTTATGCTTTGATCACCCAATGTGGCCTTACCCTAACACCGGGGTCATGATTTGAACAAACTTAAATCTAAACCAAATTAGTTGTTACATAAAAACATCCGCGGCTTTGTTGCTTTTGAGAAGACTTTTTAAAAATTTCTTATACACGCCTATCTTAAACTTTGATCGCACAACGCGGCCCCACCCTTACCCATGGGTTAGAATTTGAACAAACTTGAATCAACACCAAGTGAATATGACTAACCATGGCCTTGCTGTTCTTGAGATTTTTACACTCTTTTGTAAAATTTTGATCGCCCACTGTTGTCCGATTCTTATCAATCGGGGTCATGATTTGAACAATCTAGAATTTTCACTACCTGAAGATGCTTTCATATAAATCTGTTTAATCATGACTTTGCTGTTCTTTAGAAAAAGATTTTTAAATACTGTACTGTAATTACTTTTCTGGAAATAAATCTCCCCATCCTCGAACTCCACCTAATTTTCTGGTGACCCACAATAGTACCAGCAAAACAAAGTGTACAATTACTGCTCCCTGCCCGAAGCTACAATACGAAAAGAGTATGATAAGCAAGATTATACAGTTTTTGTTTTATTTAATTCTTTAGCTAGCATGAAACTTACGTTAATGGCCCTAGTTCTTCATACTGTCTTCTTATAACCTCCTTCACTTTCGCAATCTGTCCCGGGGATTTTCTATTATACGTTCTTGGGAAAGAAAAAAACAAATTTTATAGCAAAAAATGGGACTTTTTCTAATTTATGTTCATTGAAGGGAGTAAAGCTATGAAAAAAAGCTCACTTGCAGCGTAGGAATATAATCTGTAGAAACACCCAGACAAGGATCAAAAGGATTGCTGATATTGGTAAACAGTATTGCATCCATGTTGCAAAGGAAACAGGGGATGTAGCATTTTTCTCTTCAAAAGCACTTTTGATAGATGAATAAACACATTTATATGTATGCACATATAGATATGTATTTACATCCACTGAATATTATTTCCTTTATTTCTTATGAAAACCATTGACGTTTATCAGTCAGTAATCGCCACTAAGCAAGCCAACTGCATAGATTTCTTAAACAACGGGTCTTCCATCAATTATGCATACTATGACATACACATCTATAATACAATATTGAACATATTCGATTTTATTTTAATTTTTTTTATACAGATATAAATATAAACAATAAATTGCCTTTCTTTGTTTGTTAGTACGGGAATTACATGTAACGTCGCAGCTATTGCAGAAAAAAATTACATGACTCGCTTACGCGGGTTCTGTATTTTTTCTGTAACAAGCTATCATGGCATTAATTCCCGTTCTAACAACCAAAGAAAGCATTTTATTGTTTAAATAAATGCAAATAAATGTTAAAGAACTTTTAATATTTAGAAGTTAGCAATCCGATTTGTAGCGTCTTCATGATAAAATTCTATGTCAGTACTTCTCTAACCATTCATTGTTTGTTTTACACCTCTAAAAATACACAAACTCGCATTCTTTCAAATTGCAAAATATCTTCCTTGGAGCGTGGTAAATATGTATTTAGAGTATTTGATAGCATTTAAGAAAATTGTCTTTTCGGTCATTTTATAAATATGATAATTAATAAAAAGCAGATTAGATTGAAGATATTTTTTGTCATGTATTAATGTATTGAACTCACATATCTGAGGCTCCTTTCATAACGACGCTTGGACCTGTCCCGGTAGGGGTAGCCATGCCCCCACAGTTTGCAGAATAAGCTATTCCTAACGACAACGCCTTACACATACGTGAGTAATCAGCTTCTTCGTTCTTTTCTCTGTCACTTTGTTCTTTTCTGACAAATGGATCAAGCATAATTGCATATATATCAAGAAATACAGTTAAAGATATTTTATGTGCAAATGAACGTTAATTTAAATTCTTTTGTGCGAAGCTAGAATTTTTACTCACGATTCTTTTCTTGGGTCGTCAATCACGTTTGTAGAAAGGTTGGAGCTATCTTTTTTGCCATTCTTTACGACAACTTTCAGTTCAGTATCACCATCCATCTGATCACAAACTGAGTTGTACATGTAAAAAAAAACTACTCATTTTATACTGTATCCATATGGATACTTTTACTCTGAGGATAATCAATTACTAGCATGTAGATGTATTTTCCCACTTACTTAACTAGGGTAAATCCAATGCACCCTATCAAATATTAACTTGATGACATGTATGGAGATAACGAACAGTATTCAAGCTCAGAAGTCCATTAAACAATACAAATTTTGGACCAGAGCAAACACGGATCTCTAAAACATCAGAGGTGGGCAGGTGCCATGGAGGAGTGAGCATCCACTGCCGACCCACACCCGCCGTGTGTTCCTTGTCATGATCGGGAAATAACGGAAAAATCCGTCGACAATTCAGCGTGTAAGTAATGGCCTAACAATTAGTATAAGAACTGTCAGTCAGCATTTGACTTAATGATAAATTGTATTTGCTGACAAGGTCATTGTATCGACCATAGAATTTACGAAATGCTGACTTAAAACGAGACTGCTGATATTCTTTTTTCATCAACTTGTTTTTCAATAACTTACCTCGTTTTAGAAATTGTTCATACATAAAGCATGCTCGCGTGTATCGAATCAACTGAGAGATATAAACCCCGTATGCAGGTGATGAAGGTATATTGCTGCATAAATAAGGGAAGTTGACGATTGAAAAGTTAAAATCATCACGTTTATTATAAAGCTTTGTTGTTAAATTGCCATTAACGTCTTTTTCTAGTAAAATGTCCAAATATGAAACAGTTGTGTTAGACCCTGTGCTATCCTTTATTTCAAGCTCACTGGGATATATCGTATCGACATAAGAATGGAAATAACCATTGTTAATTGACACTATGTCGTTGATATATCTAAATGTCGAAAATGTCGAGTTGAGGGCCATAGCAAGTATTTTCTTCTTTTCACGTATAAAATTTTGAACAAATTCTACTTCATATGAATACAAAAATAGGTCTGTTTATAACGGGGCGCAAGTGGTACCCATGGAAATTCTAATAGATTGTTGGAAGACCTGGTCTCCAAAAACCAAATAGATATTGTCAATCAGAAACTCAAGCATCTTTTTAATATCAACTTCAGATTACTTGTTTGTACAATCAGAATGTTTTTTGACAAAATAATTTTGCAAATGACCAATGACAAGGTAAGTAAATGATTTTTTATATAAAGAATGTAATGTAATGTTCAAGGTGAGAAAGTTCTTCAGAAGAATACAACAGGTAGGAAATAAATCCATACTTTTGCTGATCCATTATCTCCATGTCTACATATCAAAACAATGTGTTATGGACATCCATTTTTGTTTTATGATCTCTCAAGATTTAATTTGATAAAATCATGTTAGATTTTAAGCAAGTTACGGATAACTTTAAATCTATGACGAAATAATACCACTAGTTTTACATAATATGGACATAGCGCAGATAGTTTTAAGGATAAATAACACAAGCAATTTTTTTCTTCCAAAATTTAAATATCTTTGCTTAAATAGGTGCCTCTCTGACTAAAGAAATGACATCCGTTTCTTTAGACAATTTAACTTGTATGTTTGACCAAGCTGCATAATTTGGTGAAGAGTGGGAAAATGTAACGTTACAGCTAATAAAACATAATTTTAAACTTTTTTAAGAAATATATGAAGTTTTGTTACAGTAAAGTTTCTATGAAGATTTTCAAGAGTCTATTTTTTACATTTTACACAAAGAAAATTTCTAATTATATTTCGATTGAAAGAAATATTGAAAAAAAAACAGCAATGTTACTCTTCTGTATGGTACAAAAGAAAATTTGTTTGTGGTATGTATCTTAAAGTTAACATCTCGCCTATTTCTCAGAGAATATAATCGTGGCTTTTGCAATGTCATGTTCATAAGAGTTTATTTTCCTTCAGATTTCTACGATTTAAGATCCATGAATAGAAATCATTTGTAATTGGTGACTTAGTAACAGTAATTTCCTGTAAATATCCGGGCACATCGATAAATGAAAAAAATATTATCAGAAAACTTTATACATGAACTGTGAATCTAACTATTTAATTTGAAATCTGCAATTTATTTAGAGTTTAGAGAGAAATAGCTTTTCAATGTTGTAAAAAGATACACAGTTTTTACTCCTTAATAAAAAATTAAAATAAACAGGTTTAAAACAAAAAGTGAAGCTAAAACTGGAAACCTGTTAAATCCACCCTTTTCTCTGCCTCCCGCGTTTCTTTGATTTGTAGAAGGACTGCGTTAGCTATAGGAATCATCATGGCTGTGGTCGCTGTGTTGCTCATCCACATAGACAGGAACCACGTAGGTAACATCATCCCAAACATCAACCTGAAAAAAAAATCTAGTGTAATATTGAGTATGTCTCTTAATGACAGACAGTCCTCGTTTGAAAAGTTAAGCAAAAATGAGTTATTCAGGGACAGTAACATAAAATGATAACATACATGTATATTGAATTACTTTTTATCTTGTGAAATATGGAGATAACGAAAAGTAATCAAACTCAAAAGTCATTGATCATGAAGCAAATTAAAGTAGGAGCAGAGCAAACACGGACCTCTAAAAATATCAAAGGTGGGATCAGGTGCCATGTTTATGTAACTGACTCTATCAAAGCGCAAAGGGAAATTATTTTGTAATTTTCTTTTTAAATGTATACATATATAACATTTTCTGCAAATTCAAATGGAGAGAAAATGTCGTAATCTCATATGTAATGCAAATAAAATTTAAACCATGAAATTTGTTTTATCGAAGATTCCATTATGACTGATTGAGTTTCAAACATTCTATAAAAACATTTGTTTCCCAAAAACTACTGTTCAAGTAGTGCATATATGAGGGTTGTCCATAAAGTTCGTGGACAAATGCTATAATTATCTTAATAATGACAGCATCAGCAAACGTGTAAGATGATATTTTAATACAGACCATGATTTAGATAATATATAAGAATTTTTTTAAAAAAATACACACTATTTTACGAACGTTATAGATGTAAATACATTGTATATGCAAGCTGCAAAGGCCCAGTCTGACGTAAAGCTATTTTTATGATAACTTTAAATATATGGATTTTGAATTTTGTCACATGTTCTTGGACATACGTTATTTTTCTTTATTTTCTCACACTCCCAAGTGTGTGCAATAATATTTATTTATGTATGGACCATAATTAAGGTCTTCCGTCTCCAACGGAAGACCTTATTGTTTTCGTTCGGTTTCTTTTTCCCTATTATTATTATTATTTTTCTTACCGATTTTGTGCAAGCGAGTTCTCGGAAATGGCTCGGTCGATTTTCACCAAACTTTCAGATCTGATAGATATTCATCTGAACCTTGTCGGAAATTTTCGTCGTCGATGACGTCACTTCCGGTCGTGAGATATGGACGATTTTCTGATTATCAGAGGGTCGGCTTGTCCTGGCAATCACTCCTAAACGACTAAAGATATTGAGTTGAGATTATCAGTGAAGGTAGAAGAAGGATTGTAGATGTGCTTTTTTGCGTCTATATCTTCCCGGCGCAAAAGGCGCTGAAGCTCGCCTGGGCTCGAAAAATAGGCTCAAAAGCATCTCGCTAAATTTGACACGTTTTCTTTTATATCTTTATACCTGTTAATATTTTGTGAAAACATATATAACAAAAGTTGTGCAGAAAGATAAGAGCTTTCATTTAGTATCAAGAAAAAAGGGCTTTTTCCTCCTATTAAGGGCTCAAAGGGCCAAAAGTCTTTTATCCATAACTCTTTAGGGGTCAATATTTCGTTATAAATTACTGAAGCAAAATGTTTATCTTAACAATTTAAAACTACCTTTTATAAAATTGGGATCATATATTACGTAATAAGGGGCCATAAGGGGCCAAATGATAAATCTTTGATGCTTTATATCTTAGAAAGGGGAAATATTTTGATAAGCAATATTGAACAAAATATGTTCAGAATAATGTTCTAAACAATATGCACCCTTTCAATTTTTGCAAAACGATCCCAGTAAGGACTTGAAGGGCTGGCCCCTAAATATTTCTATTCTACATATCTCGGAAACGAAAAGAAACTTCTGAGTAGTTGTTGAACAAAAAGTCTTCATAATCATAAGACCTTTCTTTTGATATCAAGAAAAAGGGACTACCCCCTCAAAATAGGGGCTCAAAGGGGCCAGAAGTCTTTTATATATAGCTCTTTAATGATTAATATTTTGTCATAAAGTACTGAAGCAATAATGTTCAACTTAACAATTTGCAAATATATATCATGAAATTTTGATCATATATTGCATAATAAGGGGCCAAAAGGGGCCAGAATGATCAATCTTTGATGCTTCATATCTCAGAAAGGGGAAATATTTTGGTAAGAAATATTGTAAAAAATATGTTCAGAATAATGTTCCAAACAATATGCACCCTTTCAATTTTGCAAAACGATCCCATAAATGACTTGAAGGGTTGGCCCCTAAATATTTCTATTCTACATATCTCGAAAACGAGAAGAAACTTCTGAATAGTTGTTGAACAAAAATGTTTAAAATCACAAGTCTTTTCATTTGATATCAAGAAAAAGGGGCTGACCCCTCAAATTAGGGACTTAGAGCGGCCAAAAGTCTTTCATCTATAACTCTTTAACTATCAATATTTTGTTATCAATTACTGAAGCAAAAATGTTCATCTTAACAATTTGCCAAGATATATTATAAAAATAAGATCATATGTTGCGTAATAAGGGGCCAAAAGGGGCCAGAATGCTAAATCTTTGACGCTTTATATCTCAACAAGGTGAGATATTTTGATAAGCAATATTGAACAAAAGATATTTAGAATAATGTTCTGAACAATATGCATCCTTTAAATTTTTGCAAAACGGACCAATTAAGGGCTTGAAGAATTGGCCCCAAAATATTTTTATTCTATATATCTCGAAAACGAGAAGAAACTTCTGAAAAGTTGTTGAACAAAAAATGTTTAAAATCACAAGTCTTCATCGGATATCAAGAAAAAGGGACTGATCCTTCAAATTAGGGGCTCAGAGGGGCCAAAAGACTAATATGTAACTCTTCAATGATCAAGAAATTGTTTTTAAATTACTGAAGCAAAAATTCTTAACATAGCAATATGCAACAATATGTTGTAAAATTTTGATTCTCTATTGTGTTATTTGGGGCCAAAAGGGCCAGAATGCTAAATCTTTTACACTTCATATCTCGAAAAGGGGAAATATTTTGAAAATCAATATTGAACGAAAGATTTTCAAGATTATGTTATATAAATCAAAAGAATGAAATCTAAGGAGGGAAATCTTTATATCATTATCTTTTAACGAAAACTTAATCAAAATCACATCTCATCTCATCGCAAAATCGGACGGAAGACCTACTCGTTGCTCGCAACGAGATCTCATCTAGTTGATTTTACTTTTTAAAATCCAATTGGCAAATCAATACACAGTCATTTACGAGCTTCATCAGTAAAAACAGTAAACACAGCTGCGCAGCCCAGTCTGACGTTGTGCTAGATGTTTAACAACGTCATGAATAGGAATACAAGTATTCTATTTTCATCAAATAACTGTGGTTTCCCACTTTTTGTAGTGTCTCCAAAATTGTACACACGTTCAAAATTCGTATTTACCAATTTCAAATAAATGAACTAAATATACTGAAAGGAAAAAAAAACGCAGGGTAACATAATATGCAAAATATTTTTGACTTAGTGGCCGAAAATTATGAAAATTGGTCAGAGGTGTATCTTGGTTACTGTGTACTAAAATCGGTGTTCAAAATTACTCAAACATGAAAAGTTTACACATAGGAAAAGTGATAAAAAGCCAAAAACACGTACATATTGATGATGTCAGGTTTGTTAACAGATTTTGTAGTACTACTTGATGCACTGGAGGTATACACATCGTTTTTCACTATTTACAGTCGATATGAATTTTTTGTAATCATGGTACGGCTGGTGGAAGTCCCATGGGGTCTAGAGATTCAATTGCCTATGTGAAGAAAAAGGCAAAACTTGTTGTTGTGAAGTTTGTCATTAATACTCCTCCATATAACATTTTATCCGTTGTCAGAGATGAACAGGAATTTTTCCAACCAGCCGTGACGGTGACGTTGGCCGTAACAACGTCATAAGAAAATAAGGTTTTTCATCCTGCCACCTGTGTAATCGCCACGGTATTACAACTGAAACCGATTCTAATACAGCAAGTTATCATTAGCATTACATTCACTCTAAAACTGAAAGAAATCCATCGCTCTAATTTAGTCCCTGAGCTCGTCAACCTTTCGTCGGTGCGTCGTAAGCCTGATTATTCAGCATGTTCACCCCCAGGAAAATGTTATCAAAGTTTGTCAAGACTTTCTCGTAAATATTCACATTTACCAAATCAATTGGCATCCGCATATTCTATTTTTTTTTCTAATTGAAAATCTGTGGGACTGAATGGACGCTACGGTTTGATAGCGTCTGTAAGCCCAGCTAATCCCGGCCAACAAGGTGCTGTCCTGTTGGAAGGGTTGAATAAATATCCCTATCAGAAAGATAAATGCTCTGATGAACTTCATGCACAGGAGGATCAAGGTTGTGATGGACGCGCGAGAGATATATTGAGAATTTTTATTTTCATTTGGGGGGGGGGGGGGGGTACCGTCATATGAATTTCAATATCTTATGAATTATCAGTCAATATCAAATGAGATTTTGCTTACTTCTTCATTAAAGATGAGTTTAAATTATAGATAACAATACTGGAAAATCCCATCGGAAATTAATTCATTTCAAAAGTTTACCCTGCGTTTCCTTTTCCTTTCAGTATACATTCCAATAATTTCAAGTTGTTTGAATCAATATTCTGTCTCTGACGTCGTTTCAACCATATTGAAACATAACTGTGTCGCCTGCAAGAGCAGAGCGACACTTAGGGATCACTTTACCTATACTGACTTGGATTTTCAAACCAAATATTTTGGTATACAATACGTATATAAGTAGTAGGACCATTCATTTTGATAAAAACGTCATTTTCCCTGAACTTTATGAATAGTTGTCGTATATGTACTTTTTAATTATTTTTGAAATATATTGATACATCTATTCGCAGAACTATTATAAATATAAATTAGTCTTTGATAAAATACAAAAATCGGACATGTTGTTCTTACCATCTTGGTTCAGAACCTACAAGCATGAGAACTCGAAGGGCAAGACGTTTATGGATGTCCCAGTGTTCAATAGCGGTTGCCACAATTAGACCTCCAATGAAGAGAGTGGACGTATCCTATAAAGGAATGACAAAATGAGAACTCAGGTTTGTACATATATATTATACAGGTATAACTCTTAAAGTGTGTACAATTGTATTGAGGTCAACTATGATACCCTAACACTTGATTGATCAAAAGTATAATAATTGTTTTCTTATATTAAAAGTTTATTTTTGACTGACATGTAATAAATGATATGTGACAACAACATTACTACAAAGGAAATATTTATGAATTATCAATTTGAACTTTAATGTATTAGTAAAAGCGCCCCTTGATTTGTTTTAAAAGACACATGCATTTATGCCCTATTAATTTCTGAAACATACGTTGAGGTATGCGCTTGATACATCTTTAGCATACATAAGTCCAACCATAGGAAATAGTATTAGGGGTAGTAATGACGTCACGGCTATTGGCAGGGCCTCTGTTATCCAAAATACCGCCATGATGATAATGACATATGCACATTTTGCCTCCTGTAAAAACAACCCCAGAAAGCTCTATATTTTGTCTTTAATATATTTTAATGAAATTCTAATATACCAAATAATTCTTCAAGTAAACTTATAGTTTATCATCAAGCTACTTTAATTCGATGGAATGAAAATGTCAAGAATTTTAAGCGTATTTTAGAAATTATTTTTATATACTAGTACGACTAAAGATTTTTCTCGATAAATATTTCATGTTGTTACTTCATCCGTCCACTGTTTTGTGAAAAATGCCATTATTGTACATGTATATAACATTTTACCTTATTTTTACACAGTTTTGAAAGTTATCTGTTCATATACATTGGGAAAAAAATCCTACATCGCATCTTTAACGCTAACAATAACATGTGAACACTATTTTCGAAATACATTATAGTTTCAAATAGCTTAAATAACTTATTATCAAAAAGATATAATGTATTGAGAAAATATATCAACATACTTATGTCTTAACATGCCAGTCAAAGATGTTACAGTAGTACTTACGTTTCCGTCCACAACAAGTATAAGCGGCAATAAAACGATCGGAGTTAAAACGACAATGAATATATTCCTTGCAAACTTCAGCAATCTAACAACTGTATGCACTACAGACGACATGGCAACAGTTTTCATCAAGGAACGTATAAATTTGATTTAATTGTAAACATGCCTTGCTGAGATTCTTGTTGCACAGTAATGTGATGCAAGCAATCCTTGTGATAAGAGAAAAAATAGAGCTAAGCATTCTAAAGCAGGTCAACATCGAAAAACTCTCACAGAGATGTTTGGACCCTGAAAGTGAGTAATAAAATCGCATGAATAGGAATTCATCGTTAAGCCAGGGTAATGATTAATTCATTCGGTAGTTGCCTATTTTATACTCTTTTGTTATTGCTAATTTTTGCAAAGGTCACTTAACATGTAAATGTAGACTTCAAACCATTTGAGTTTTTTTAGACATCAATTTCGAGTAAATGTAATATATAATAAGTAGATGTATAATGTAGCATATTCTATTTAGTGGTGCTATTACAGTCAGGATTTGCCCTCTGATATTTAATTTGACGAATACGTAACCAAAGTGAAATCGTTATTAATGTGGAATTAGGAAATGTAGTAAGTATGATGACTGAAACTATTGCTATTACTCCAATGCCATGCACAGTAGATTTCACATTCTAAATGAAAAAATATTGGGAAAATCATGCCAAAACAGTCGTCTTAGCGACTTCCTGTGAAAATGCACTTTCGAATTTTTTTTCTGGGTTGTGATTTTGAACCAGTCATATTTCAGAGGCTAATATTATTATAAGAGTTACTGTATGGCATAATTTTTTTGTCCTGTTCACATTCTTGAAGCCACAACCATAAAGCCCGGATACAACACAAAAAAATTCCTTACTTACCGTAGTTAAATTAATACCTAACAATTTGAGATAGCTAAAGCTGTGTTGCTAAATCAAATCTTTGGAGTTAGAATCCTTACAACTAATGAGTACACCTGTAGCTTTTTTCCCTTTTATGTTGACGTTTTTACTGTTTGAACAGAATATGGTTCATTTTCATAGTCATGTTTAACCTACCTTCTTCAGCCCAAATTGAACGAAGAGCGATACGATGAACAAACGTCGAGAGAAAATTCAAACTTTAGGTAACACAAACAAGGAACAGAAAGTTAGCATAGATATATACGCGATTACAAAAAAAAATGGAGAGCGAAAGGACAGTTAACGCTGAAATAATAGTGAGCGAATTATTAAGTAATACTTTTACAAGTGTAACAAATACTGTTTTTATAAATATCTTTAAACTATCCTATCTACAATTATTATAAATATGAAAAATCTTATTTCGTGAAAATGGTTCTCTCCCAATTTTTTTTTAATTTTCTTTTAAATTAGTACTGTATATCTTTTTTTAAAAAAAATGTATTCCTTAGGGGGTTAAATCGGGATGCAGTCAAACATTTTCTTTTGAAAAACAATAACTGAGCACGTATCATTACTAAACTAAGATTGTTTATCAGTTCCTCTTCGACAATAATTCCTACATCGCTAAGATGACCAATCCAGTTGACAGTCATTTGCCAGAAAACCTGGTGTGAAATTAATTCATCTTGATTATAAAATAAAGTGTAAAATTAAAGAAAAAATACTAGTTAATTGCCTAGATTCAGTTCTTATCAGGCAGTTAATCTCATTTTTATTGATCATATGGAGAAAAAAAAAAAAAAAAAAAAAACAATACGTGTTTGTGAAAATCTGAGGCCCCCATATGGCAGCTTACGGGAAGGTTAAATTTTCTCAAATGCAAGTCAAACTCCAGGTCAAGAGGTCAAAAATTTGGTACTCGAAGAAAGGTCTTGTCTCGAGAAATATACCTGTAAATTTGAAAGTCCTAGCACCAACTCTTGAAAAGTTATGGCGAAGGTTAAAGGTTTTTCATAGTTAGTAAAATGTCAAGGTCAATGTCAAATGGTGCCCCAAGGGAAGCTCTTGTCACATGTGATACACATGTTCATGAAAAGTGAAAGCCCTAAAACCAAACGTTCAAATGTTATGGCCAAGGTTAAAGTTTTTTTAAAAGTAGGTCAAACTCCAAGGTTAAGGTCAATGCCAAAATGGTTGGTATCGAAATGAAGGTCTTTTCACAAGGAAAATTAATGCACATGTGAAGTATGAAAGCCGTGGCATCAACTGTTTAAAAGTTATGGTCAAGGTTAAAGTCTCATGAAATTTTGCAAAAGTGGGTCAAACTCCAGGGTCAAGGTCAAAGGATCAAAGATGTTGGTAGCCAAGGAAGGTTTTGTCACAAGGAATACACATGTGAAGTATGAAAACCCTAGCACTTACTGTTCAAAAGATATTGTTAAGCTTATAGTTTTTCAAAATTAAAGTAGATCAAACTCCAAGGTCAATATCAAAAGGTCAAAGTTGTTGGTATCCAAAGGAAGGTCTTGTCATAAGGAACAAATGTGAAGTATGAAAGCCCTAGCCCCAACTGTTCAAACGTTATGGCCAAGGTTAAAGTCTCATGAAATTTTGCAAAAGTGGGACAAATTCTACTGTCAAGGTCAAATATGACGGTACCCAAAAAGAAAGGTCTTGTCACAAGAAATACACATGTGAAATATTGAAGCCATAGTTCCAACCAATCAAAATTTATGGGCAAGGTTAAAGTTTTTGCGGACAAATAGACAGATAGACACACATACGGGCGGACAGGACAAAAACTATATTCCCCCGAATCTTCGATTACGGGGGCATAAAAACTTTTTAACTGTCGTTTACATCAGTGAATAATATGAAGTAAATATGTACAAACAAAGAGCAAGATCAAAGAGCTAACAAAGATTAAAGCAAAGGTTGAGAAAAGGAGGAAAGGAGAAGAAATGAGCGGTGAGTAAATCCTGAAGGAAAAGAAAGTCGTGAGCCTACATTCAACAAAGGATAGATAGTGGAACGTTTCAGAGATTGAATAAACGCTGTCTGAAGAAACGATGTGTTTAACCGAAATGAATTTGTACTAGACATGATTTGTATAAAAACTTAAAATGCTCTGTAATGTTTAGTTTTATACATGTATGACGCCTATCTCAGTCTAGATCTGTAGAAATTTCTCGGTATTTAATTTAACTAAGCAACACATAGCACTACTAATAATAAAATAATAATACTATACATACGAGAAAAAAGTATTACTAGTACTCTATATAAGTATCCCTCACAAAGGTAACTGTAATCCATGTAACTGCCAAATATAGAAAGTAGTAACACACAGGAGTAGGTTCGTCAAGTAAACTGAGTTAAGCTTAGAAATCCAAGCTTGTACATGGATATGTAATAGATTAATCAAACATTTAAATACGTGTATGACAATCATTTATTGTTAACAACGTGTAACAAATATTCAAAAGTAAATTGGGACTACAACTGAAAAGAAATTAAATTTTCGATAATCTACCTGAAAAGTAGCAGATACCAAAAATATCTATTAAGTAAAAAAAATTGTGAGATTTAATAAGGATAAATAACACAAACTTTTTTCGAGAATCAGCAATATATCTATTTATATTTGTGTTCATATAAGTAATTTGATCAACGTTTGCCAAAGATAGTGTGGACATTTTGTAAGATTTTGTTATAACGTCATAAAAATGTACCACAATTTGTATAGATTCACATAAAACATGGCACAAAATCGCAAATTTGAACACCAAAGAAATCCTACGATTTCATTATATTTTCACATTTCAGAGCAAAAGGCGACATTTACGAGGGGTTATCAAAAAGTTCGTGGACTAGCGTGATAAAATTAAAACCGCTTTAGGTACATCAATGAATTCTTACACATTTAGTTAGCATCATCCTTTCTATCTATAGAATAAACCATAAATCATAAGTTTTATTTTTTAATAAAATGTTAGTGTTTTTGTAAGCAAAGGTATGTCCAGGCGGCGCAACCTCTAATATGACGTTTTTTCCTACCTGAGTGTAACTGAGAAAAACTCTTTAGATATGAGTATATGTCATCAAAAAATCTCGTTAATTCAGGCATGTGGTATGACACATTTGTTCAGTAAAATTTGGAATTTTTACCCCATTCTGTAATTTCTATGAAATTTTATCGTAAATTTTATATGGAGTGTCCAAACAATTATGGGCTTGAAAATAACGTCAAAAGGGGGGAGGGGTTTCTTTTTCAAACACTCTATAGAGTTTCGGTCCTGGAAAAACTGGTATTGACCTAAGGAATGTTTAAACTGGCTACAGAAAAATAAAATGCATCCAGAGTACTTGTTTTTTAATGCCTAAAAAGATTCAGAGAGATGAAATATGCACAGCTAGTGTCGATTTGTAGTCAGGGTGTCAAAAGTCAGTCACGTCGAAAAGTGACGTTGATCATGTGTGGTAGAAATTGAACTCCAACAAGCTAAGTATTCTGGCATAATCAAGTGAGGATCTTTCCCCATATAAAGATCCATTTATAATATTATATGCATTGAAAACAGCTGCTCATGACATTGTAAATTCATATAAATAAGACGGGTTTAAGTCCTTACTTAACTCCAGGTAATCTCATCAAGATAAGTGTATGAGGTAGAGAGAGCGGACATTAAGAAACAATGACGTTAAGCGGACGTCATGACACTAAACGGCGACAGCGCCGGGTGATCACATAAAGTCTTTTTAATTTTAGAATAATTTGGCAAATTATCAACTTATCAAGCTAAAATTTTCAACATTTCTTAAACTTTTGTTGTTTTATGTTCCGCATAAATTTTGTAAGCAAAGACTACATATTATTAATTTTATCGCGTCAGTCCACGAACTTTTTGATAACCCCTCGTAGAGTTATAAAACTTCGCACATTCAAATAACTTTCATTTAATGAGATCTAATGTAAAAATAAAAAAACGAACAGTGGTCCATCTCAAGAAAAAACCCAACAAACGATAGATCATTACAAATCTGTGAACAGAGCATCAAACATGGATCCCTGGAAATTCCACAGAACTATCAATTATAAATAAAAACAATGTTGTCTTTCCTTGGATCGATTGGATGAACTCATAATTTTCTCGACAAGCTAAATTATAGATTTTTTTGTGCAATCATGATCAATCATTCTTATGTTAACGTACTTTTAAAATATAACTACAATAAAATTTTATGATAACAAATTCCTTTAAAAATTTAAAACATCTAAAACGTAGTTCCATTGAGCGGAACAATTGTTGTCAGTAATGTAGAAGTGTTTACAAAGGCTGTTGTGAAATTTACAAACGTTGTACTATCATTTTTTGTTTTGAAGGCATCAGGAAGCGTGTGAAATCCAAATATTGCTTCTCCCCATGTTTCCGTTCCGAGAACCAATACCAGAACAGCAATAATATTTAATGGAAATCCAGCTATTACCTATATAAAAAATTAAATCCAAAATATTAAAGCCAAAGAACAAACGTCCTTAACACAATCTTTACATTGTGCGATGTTGTGTACAAATTTATGCAAGAAGGAATCATTTTTAATAAGACAAATGAAATATTTACTCTCTTACCATGTCTAAAACCTTGACAAATCCGTAAGAAAAAACAACTGCGTTAGGTGGGGTGGCAACCGGAAGCATAAAGGCAAATGATGTAGCAATGGCCGTCGGGAACATGAAGTATAGTGGATTTACTTCAAGAGTGACAGCCTGTATAAAATGGATAATTACTTAGTTCTTCAAAATTATTTATACATATTCCAAAAGTTTTCGAGCATGTATCATTTCCTAATCGTAAAATTCTCACTTTCCTCACTGGACATAACAAGAGGATTTGTCAGAGATAACATGCCATGATTGTTTCTATTAAATAATTAAAATTTTTATCATTTTGTTTAGCACCTGTTCAGCAATTTAAACTTTAAAATTTAGTAAATAATACGTATTTTTATGCTTAAAGCTAGCAAACTGTCATTACCAGTTCTTTCATTATTGGCATCATCAGGGTACATATAGCAACGTTACTTGTTACTTCTGTAGCGGCGGCTACCATTAAACATAAAACAAGGTTCATCACCCAAGGTTCAAAATCCTTAAATACTGTTAATTGTTCTCCTATCAATTTCGATAATCCAGATTCCTAAAATAGTGAAACTGTTAAAAACAATGGTCAAGTTCAAATCGATCAAATCAATATTAATAGTTAAGTATTCTTAGTATGAAGTCAATAATACTTTGTTTTAGATATACACTTGTAAATGTCCATCTCATAAAGATGAGCATTGCACGTTCTTTAAAAAGTAATTTGGAATGACATACCAGATTGATAAATGACATAGAATACGAAAGTATCAGAACTATTTTCAACATTTATTAATTGTATTCGAAAGATGTGTATTGAAATACAATTTATGATGTCAACAAACTTTTAAAAAAACTTAGTAGCTGTAAAGAAGACGGTGGTTTAATAGTATACTAAGCAATATAATATATTTCAAACCTGGCTCCCTTTTGCGATAGCAAAACCTCCTCCAAGCAACAAAACTATTCCCCATGGAACTTTTTTCTCCGCTGCCTTCCATGAAAGAAGAGGAGGTAAAGGTTTTCCCTTCTCTAAAAGTAGAAGGGCTGACAAAGGTGAAGATTTGATCGACAAATCATTAATCAAACGCTGCTAAGTTTAGTCTCAAATTAGAAACTAGCAGAAACCTAAAGAAAACATTTTACAATGCTTTAATTCTACATGTATATTATAATATTGCATCAAAAACCTATTCTTAGTGCATTGAAGCATTTAATTATTTTTACTTCTCAAATCTTCATTTTGAAAGTGCATAAATGCTAGAGTACATGAATCAATATGTATTTTACTTAACCTTTGAAATTGTGGGGCAAAACAGAGGGGAATAGAAATAGACTGACGGCGACAAGAATAGCCGGTGTGGAGTCTGTTACTGTTCTGAAAACAGAAATACAATTTTATGTCCCATAAAGTGTTTTATATACAAGCTTTTTTTACATTGTAATTGGCATAGTTAATTTATAATTTACAATTATTATTTGTATGTTGTATGAAGATCGGGTTCAGCCTGATCGGGATCGAACTCCCAATTATGAAATCCGGTGGAAACGCGAGGTTTTGGTCATTTTAAATCTTAGATATAAAATGAAGAATTGCTTCATATACACATACATCTATATATCGAATACAGTAACTTGAAATTTTTATAGAAAACATATTTTGTTGACTTTGTTGAGGTACATTTACATGAAAAACACATAAACTACTTCAGTGGAATTGAATTTGTAATCTTGATCATAATTATATAAATTCTTTAAACGTTAATGAAATTTAATTTTAAAGGGAGGAAAAATGTTATTTTTGAGGAACATCGAAAAATTAATATTAGCGGAAAATACTGTACATGCGGAAAAAAAAAACATAAATATCATGTAGTTAATGTGATTATGCAAATGGAAACGGAAACTACTTGCAAACTATATTCATAATTGATAAAGTATGGAGTAAATACTTTTTTGGAAATAAATCTCCCCATCCTCCTACTCCCCCTAGATCTCTGGTGACCCACAATAGTGCCAGCAGAACAAAGTGAACAATAACTGCTCTTTGTCCGAACCTACAAAATAACACAGTGAGATAACGTACATATTCATGTACTATTTACTGTACATTCTTGGATATATTTTGGAGGATACATGCGAGTACTTACGTAATTGGTCCCAAATCTTCGTATTCTCTTCTTATAACATTTTTCACTTTCTTTGATTGTTCTGGGGATTTTCTATTGAAAGTTCTTGGAAGAGCAAATTAAGAATGAATAGGTTATCTTACCGCCTATAAAGTTTCGAATATTATATTTTGCTAACACTTATTCATAAGGAACACGCCATTTTAAATTTGCATTTTATTTAAATTCCAGATCAGAGAGATAATTATATTAGTGATGAAGACAAAAATTAAACTAGAGCAAAAATTTCCCCGAATGAAATATTTTTGTAATAGGTAATATTTCTTTCTTGAAGAATCATGACGATAAAGCTTCGAAAGGCTCACTTGCAATGGAGAAACAGAACCTGGAGCCATGCCCAGACAAAGATCACCAGTATGGCGGATATTGGTAAACAGTACTGCATCCATGTTGTAAAGGTAACAGGGGATGGAACATTTTTCTCTTCGAAAGCTCTGAAGAATTGAAAATAGTGTGCATTCATGCTGAAATATTCAAATAATGCTCTTTTTGCAAATGTTGTATTGTACAATAGCATGTTTACGATAAAACTATTCCATGCACTCCTTTAAATATTAACATATGTTTAAGAAAGAGTTATATTGCATACACTCCTCTTAACATTCCGATGTGTCTTTCAACAGTTATCCAAAAGGTACATATCCAAATTTCAAATTCAAAGTATGATTTTCTCCTCAATTCAGCAAATATAAAAAATAAGCTATTTTAATATCTACATGTACTCACGTGTCTGCAGCTCCCTTCATGACGATGTTCGGACCAGTTCCGGTAAGACTGGCCACGCCCCCACAGTTAGCAGAATAAGCAATTCCTAACGACAGTGCCTTACATACACGTGAGTACTCTGCATTTTCATTTTTTTCTTCATCAGCTCGTTTCTTGGCATTTTCTCTTCTATATGAATGGTAATGCTACAATCTATACTGAGGACTTTTCATTGTTACTGATATTTATTCAAACTTTTGGACCTACTCATTATTGAAATTAAACATATTTTAGAATATTTAATGTTGGAAATATTTTTTTACTTTTATACTTTTGTGCATAATTGCTACTCACAACTGATTTTCTTGGTCATTGGCTAGGTTGCCATTGGAACTATGTTTAATGCCATTCTGTACAACTTTCAGTTCAAAGTCAACCTCATCCTGATCAACAGCTGTGAAAAGCCCATTGTTTAAATATCGATAGCTACATGTAGCTCAATAAAAACATGGAAAATATATATAATAAATGAAACAAAGATTATAATACTATTTAAAATACTGCATATGTTGTAATGAAAGATTACATGTTTTTTTTCGATTCAGGAGTTAGGAGTTGATCCTTACGTTGCGGGTTCGAATCCCACTGCAGGACGTGTAAACCGGTCCCTCGGATGAGACTGCAAAACCGAGGTCCCGTGTCGCAGTAGGTGCTGGCACGAAAAAGATCCGAGAAAGGTGCCGAGCACAGGTCTAAATTAGCAGCCCTTCACTGGCAACTAGTGGCCTCTCAATATGAGTAAAAGTACTCGGAGGAACGTTAAGCAAGCAAACAATATTCATCATAAAGGATGGTCATCTATTTCATTATAATAAAGTTCTCTATCCATTGAAATTTCTACGTATTGTTAGAGGTTTTCCTTTTAGCATATTATTTCCCCCCTTTTTTTCAAACATTTAGTGCCTTGAATCCGAATACATGATCTTCATCATTCATCAAGGCTTTAATTTGAGAAACACTAGTGAACACATTTTCATGTCAGTGCCTCATAGATTTCAAATCTTTCTTTGTATAGTTAACATTTGGTATTTACTGGATACATAGAAAAAAGATAATTGTATTTAATTAAGTTAAACTTCTAAAGAAAAGAAGTGGGGGAGGGTAAAACCTGTGGCCTCGTCCTGTTTCTCTGCTTCTCTTGTTTCCTTCATTTGGACCAGGACAGCGTTAGCTATGGGAATCATCATGGCCGTAGTAGCTGTGTTACTGATCCACATCGACAGGAACCACGTGGGTAACATCATACCAAACATTAACCTGTAGGAATTTTTTTTTGTTGAAAATTTGGATCTGAAATACTGCTTGCTTTACTTAAATCTTATACAATTATTTTAGACTTCCGCATTAAAATAATATACTTTTTTTAGTAGGAAGTCATTCTTAAAATTAATTTTGCATGTTTGCATTTTCAAGCAAGAAAAAGGGTCCTTTACTAAATAATGTTCAAACCTCTCACATAAGCATATAGCTGGTTATAAAGGATTTCAAGATTTATATTAATTTTATATTTAATCTTCAAGCAAAGAATGAATAAAAGAAATAAAGACAATTTAACCGTAGAACAGATCTATTTATTGTAATACTTGCCATCTTGGCTCTGAACCAACAAGCATAAGGACTCTAAGGGCAAGACGTTTATGTATGTTCCAATGTTCAATGGCGGCCGCAACAATTAAACCTCCAATAAATAAAGCAGCAGTGTCCTATGAAAAATATGACACATTGGCAATAATGACTAATACCTAAAGGCAGCAACACTACTTGGTTTTTTTCTCTTTTTCAATTTACTTTATTTAACTAGTATTTGTTAATTGACTAAAATAAGTACATGTATAACTGTTACTGTAATTGTGAAGGAGAAGGCTAAAATCGTAAGAATTAGAATATTTTCATGCTTTAGAAAGCATTTCCATTTCTTTCAATTTCTTAAAAATGATGAACATTTTTATCCTTTTAGTTAATATACCACATAATTGTATTTTGTTGAATTATTCAATGAAGTTGTATTAAAGATACGTACATTGATGTATGTTTTCGAAACATCTTTTGCATACAGAAGTCCGACCATAGGAAATAGAATGATTGGTAGAAGTGCCGTCACAGATATCGGCAGAGCTTCTGTTATCCAAAACACTGCCATTATGATTATAACGTATGCACATTTTGCTTCCTGTATAATAAAATAAATAAATGTAATGATTTAATTGATTTTTCATTATTTTATTTTTCTGATAGCTACATGTACACCATCAATCCTTTACAAAAAGAAAAATAAAAGGCTAATTAACAGTACTTTCTAAGTACTACGTATCTTTTTTACTTGCATAGAAAAATAAATTTTGTTTGATTTCAATATGGAACTTCAGCAATTTTATTCCACTTTATGATATTAAATAGTTTTGACGTAATCGGCCAACGTATTGACATGACGTACACACTGCTAAATAGATTAGCCTAGGAAAGAAGAGAAAAAAGTGTGTTTTAGTCTGTTTCTTCTCATTTATTAAATAGAAAATGTGATTAGGTATATTTTAGGTATTGTCAATTCAGAATATTAGGGTATTAAATCATGATATAATATTATAGCAGTTGTGGATGAAGTAACACCCGTGTCAACCACTTATTGATATTTTTTTTTGTTCAGATTCACTATAATGATTTATGTTTTAATTACATTTATGGATAACAATGTTTTCAGTATTAATATGTCTTATATGACGGAAACAAAATTATCCCTATAATGTATAACAGCAATGCTACATAATGATAATAAACATTTATCGGTGGCATTTATATCAAAGGGGGCTATTATATCACTGATGGTTACCACTGTGCAATACTAGTACACACATGGATTTCTGTATTGGAATCCAACAATATATCTAACACATAAACCTTTTTCCGTGTTAAGATGTGGTGATTTGATTTTATTTAATATATTACCATTTATCTTACAAACTTATGATTTTCTTTCAAACTCAAAGAAAGGTGAATTGAAAGGGATGGAAGATTTTTTAAATAACTTTTGGAAGGGATGGGGGAGGGGGCAACATTACCTTGTGCGTTTAAGTATAAAAATAAACTCAGTCTCCCTCTCTTATTTGACAAATAAAAAATAAATTAACGTTAATTTAATTTAGTAGATATAAGTAGACATTGCCCAAGAGCAGTAGCAACCATTAACTAAATACTTAAACAATGTATAATGTGGGTTTTTCCTGCTTTACTTGTTGTTTACGGACAGAAAATAAGCTCGATGTTACATAATATTCTATGACGCTCTTAAATTTGTGGAACACTCAGGTACGTGTTTCTTTTTTTACTTATTTTACTAGGATGTATTTCCAAATACACAAATAAGGCGTAATAAAGATGACGCATCTTTAATGTTTTATATTATTTACCTTTATAGAAATGCCAGACTTTACACACCTTAACTTTGTTGAAAAACCATTTTATTTTTCTAGAAACACCTGATGATTTCAATTTCGGAAAGGATCTGTTTTATCGGAATAAGTATTCACCATCTGATTTTAAGTCAGTTTTTTTAATAAATATATAATTAAATCCTGCAATGTATTTATGAAGAGAACAAGCACATTTAGGGTTCAACAAACAACAGCGTTTTTAAACGCGTCTTTTGTGTATCTAAATTCTCCGGGCGTCAAGATACCACGCTCGTTTTAACACTTACAATATTTTCGTATAGATTAAATTTGATTTTAGCATAAAATTTATTTTTCATATTATGAATGTTCAAAAAAACTGTTGTCTAATACCTGTGCCCTAGATTTTTCAAAGTGGTGTATTTTAAGTGACTTCTTTATTCGAAGTTGATATCATAGAAAGAGTATACATGAAGATAATATCTCCACTAAAGTAATAACTGGAGCAAGATTTCATAATCTTTAATACGGTTGACGTTTAACAAAACAAATTACCATGTAAATATGTATATCATCCGAGATTCGTTACATTAACATGTATTAAGTTAACAGGACGTACACAGATCTTGTCACTTAGCTGTAAATCTTTTTTGTCCAATTTCAGCTGTGTACCAAAACGTAAACATTCTATTTAAATGGGTCAACAATCCTTGATGATCTTGTTCTGTGTAAATTTAGCTTGTAAAATTGATTGTTTTTGACATTGTTTAGTCCAAGTTTGATCTCTGTACCTACCATATTGTTTTATATATATCATAACCAGATTTCACTTGATGCAATTTTTTCATGTAGATTAAATATGATTTTCGCATGAACATGATTCAAATTAAATTCAAGAAACTTTCTAAAGTCACAATTTTATAAATTTCAAAAACTCGTGCAAGTCACCGTATGAACATTTACAAAGTTTATTTGAGAAATATAGTTAGAATTTTGGCATTTATGTTTGTCGAATCCAAGATTTCCAAATATTCCTCTAATCTGCTTTTCATGTATCTAAATATAATTGCCTAAAAGCATGGAAGTTGTAATTGTTCAGATGTCATGAAAAATTGCGGGTTGTTTAAAGTTAAACATTGTAATCATTGTATAACCCCCATCCCCACTCCCAGTCCCCAAAAAGAATAAATTTAAAATGTGATCTTCAGTTTTGAGTTGAATATTTTAAATTTGTACATTAGAGAGAAGAATAAAAGTGATGGAACCAAAAATTAAGAGTATACACTATAACTTAAATTTTGAGACAAAATATAAGTACTTACGTTTCCGTCAATAAGAAGAATCAGTGGTAGCAAAACAATTGGAGTTAAAGTGACAATGAATACATTCCGAATGCTTAGTAGTAATGTGCAGATCGTCTGTTTCTCAGATGACATGGTTGTTAATACTCGCGTAAATTTTTCAAAAAATAAAATAGGCAAGACTTCAAACGCAGATATATTAAACTTATTTGCATTATTGCACGCGTCAAGGCGAACTCGATCCTTGCGGTTTACGAGAAAAAAAATATTTACAAGGTAAAGTAAAGCGTGTCAATAAAAAATAACGTACTCTCAAAAATAGCTGTTTATGTCAGAAAAATGCATGCTCCCCGTCCAGCGGCACTAAGGAGGTTGTATCCTGCTACATTGTATACTTTTTAATTTGTTTTGTAAAAAAATCATTTGAATTGGATAATTTTTCATTTTCTTTCTGTATTTTCAATTTGCATTGTATAATTTCTTATTTGTATTGTTGTATTGTTGATAGAAATTTTTAGCATGTCTTCAACAAACAAGAAAAGTAACTGCAACTCAAAATCAGACAATGCTACCAGGTATGATGTCTTGATGCTTGATGCTATAACTTTGAGGAGAGAGTTTAAACTAATTGGAAGACTTGGAAGGGAGGCGTATAAATACATGCAAAATCTGAATGCCAAGAAGGGTAAAAGATAACTGCAAGTCATCTATATACCCGTCTTGAAATATTTAGCAATAGTTTAATGTGTAAGTTGCATATACATATATTACCATTTCCTACTCAGTATTGTGGCCCTGTTTCTATCATTTTCAACTGGTAAGTAAAAGGTAAAAACATCATTGATGATTATTAACTAAATTTAAATGCTTTCCTGTACCAAATCCATTCTTTATAAATAACAAAAAGCAAGAGCAGAATGATGTCTTCCCTGTCGCAGTTTCAGCTATCCGACTCTAGGCCAGTGGATGTGTGTTTAATACGTTTTGATGTATATATGTTGAAACCATTTTTGTTACGTCACCTTTTGTTAAACCTAGTCCAGTAAATTTCTTATTGTCCTGCGCCTGTAGGTGTCTAATAAGATTCAACTTATTGGACAGCTACAGGTAACACTGAAATCAAAACAAATGGCGATGCAGAGGGCGAAGCACTTTAAAAGCTTTGATAAATTTAAGAATTTAATATGAGCAATGTAGACAATTAGTGACGTAAATTATAAATATTTCACAAGATAATCTTTTGAAATTGCGTGAATAATCCACGGTGAACTGAATGTCGCAAAGGAAATGTAGAGGAATCCGTGGCACCGATCTTAAATTCCATTAATTCACCGTTCATTACTCTTTATTTCACATTGTTTGATACACGGAATATTCACAGAATCTTCGGGACACAAAAGAAGAATCAGATGCCTGTGTATCTTTACTAACATCCTTCGGCTTTTTTTGATTAGTTGGACATCTATTTTTCGTCTCTTAACTATTCCGCTCACCAAATCTCAAATCAAATATATTAAAGACTTTCGTTTAAAAATTTAAAAGTTCATTTTTCACAAAATTCACAAATTTCATCTCGCAAATTCTATGGTCGATACAATGACCTTCTCAGCAAATACAATCTATCATTAAGTCGAATGCTGATTGATTTTTTCATACCTAATAGTTAGGCCATTATTCACACATTGAAATGTCTACGGATTTTTCCGTTTTCCCGATCATGACAAGGAGCACACGACGGGTTTAACCAGTCGGCAGGGGATGCGTACTCCTCCATTGCACCTGATCCCACCTTTGATGTTTTTAGAGGTACGTGTTTGCTTTGCTCCTGATTTGTATTTTTTCTATGAAGTTGAGCTTGATTACTGTTCGTTATCTCCATATTTGATGTATACATTTTTTTAGAAGGAGACGAAGTGAGCTTATTTTTCCTCTTCTCAATATTAGGACAGATAAGAGTGTAAATATAGTAAAACAAAAGGGTAAGGAAAGTAAACGAGTAAAAAGTCTTTATTATAATATCTAAAAGATTTTAATTTTCAAAAGTAAGCCGTACATTTGCTCTCAGAAAATGGTGTCATTCTAATTCGTTATCACATAAAAGGCTAGAGTCGAATGGTATTTAGATTGATAATCCATGTTTATATATTTTTAATATTAAAATGACTCTATGTCATTTAATCATGATGTTGATCTAGCAAATAAAACTAAAATAATGTCGGATAGGACCTACAACATGCATTTTGTATACTTAATGTTCAAGCTGTTTGATATTTTATACTTCGATAAACAATAAATTATTATAAAGTTTTAGAAAGAATAATTTGCTGCCTTCCTTGAAAATAATAATTATAAACAGGCAGAACCTTACAAGTAATATTAAAGGTTGCATTTGTAAATTGCAACACAGAAATATTTTATTATTGTTTAAATTATATTCTTATCATAATTATTGATAAAATTAAATAATCATACAAATTTCAGAAGCAATTAGCCATAATTAAAATCCCAATCAGGTAGTTGCATTAAACGGATTAATAGTTGATATTGACAAATTGTTGAACAAGGTTGACGTTTCGTTTGATACTTGAAACGCAGCTGGAAGTGTATGAAAACCAAATATTGCTTCTCCCCATACTTCCGTTCCAATGACCAATACCAAAACAGCTATGATATTTAATGGAAATCCGGCTATCACCTAGAAGTATCCAACGTTAAATGATTATTGACACAAAATATATTATATATTGAAATGCAAATACATGTACCAAATCATTTAAATTGAAATGTAAGATATATATATTTTAGAGTTATACAAAAAGTAGTGTCTTTCGTTTAATTAATAATTTCAAAGAATAATCTTTTTAATTTATTATGAATGCATAATAAAGAATTAAATGTATCATGCAGTCTTACCATGTCTAATACTCTGACAAAACCATAAGAAAACACAACTGCATTAGGTGGAGTAGCGACAGGAAGCATAAAGGCAAAGGATGTAGCGATGGCCGTCGGAAACATGAAGTATAGTGGGTTGACCTCAAGCGTAATAGCCTGGTTGAAATAAATTATTTATTTCTTCAAGAATGCACGTGCTGGATATTGATGTTTATTTAATATTTATCCTATGAGACAAAGTGAAAGACAGAACACATGACCAACATTACTTTTCTTCAATGTTTGTCAAACCACGACTGTAGGTACGAGGGGTGATCAAAAAGTTTTCGAACTAATTGAATTACTTCCTTAAAAGAAATAAAATGAGGTTTCAGTGTTGTTTTTTTTATTTTTTAAAGTGGTCATCTCCGATTTTTATGCACATCTGCCATTGTTTTGCCCATGCACGAATCACGTGATCAAGGCGGTCACTTGACATGCTCCGTAGCGGTCTGTTCACAGAAGCTAAAAGATTTTTCCGAGTCTTATATTTCTTATCATGCAAATTATTTTTTATAACAAGAACAACCCATCTGTCAGAAATGGCCAAATCTCGGCAAAGGATAGTTGTATAAGGATATCCCTTCCCAGTCCTCTGTCTCGGGAGCGTCGTTTATCCATTGTGGATAAAGTATGGGCGCCTTCTTTTTATCATATCTCATATGTTTAAAGTCTAAAATAAACGATATTTTAGGGATTTAATAATTATATTATTGTCAAAATATTCATCTATTTTTCTAATTGTAACTTGGCGAGGTTTCATAACAAATTGTTCAACTAAGGACACATCTTTTCCCCGGCTTGCTTTCGCTGGGCAATAGAACAAACATTATTTTTAACCTTCTCCCTGCCTTCACTAAAACAATCAATCCAATTAATGATTAAACTTCTGGTAAGTCTTTTGTTTTCATAAACCTTGTACAAATTATCATATTCTACTGCAAAGGAATTTCCAAGATATACGTTAAACTTTACAGCCCTTCGTTTCTCGAGTACGACTGAGTCAACCATTTTTTTGTCACATGTCACCTGCATATTGACATCATTTTCATTTTGTGACGTCACAAACACGGGACAAAAAATTAAAAAACATCTGTTATTTATAGAACATGTATATGACTATATGTGTGCCAAATTTCTGATCTGATTTGTGGTTTTGTAAATATGGAGATAGTTCGCGAACTTTTTGATCACCCCTCGTATATGTATTAGATTAAATAAACTGCCAATATGTACATGCCAAAATGTAGAAATTATAGCTGGTAAAATACATGTATAAGTAAGGTTTACCAATTCTTTCATAATTGGCATCATCAGTGTACATATGGCTGTGTTACTTGTAACTTCCGTGGCACCTGCTACTATAAAGCATAGTACAAGATTCATCACCCAGGGTTCAAAGTCCTTAAACACTGTCAATTGTTCTCCTATCAATTTCGATAACCCAGAATCCTGAAATTAATAAAAGAAAAGGAATAATTAGTAAACATAATCCAGGTCACATATTAAGTCAATTTCAATGAGAACAGGTAACATTTCGTTTTTCTTTTCTTGAGCTCTTTGATTTCAGTTGTATAAGATTGTGAAGTATCAGTTTTCATTCAATGAAAAAAAGAAATAAAATGCAATATTTGAAATACAGTTAACAACTAAATGCCAAACTTAACGATGGCAGTAGAATCAGCCCCTTTATATACGGTAAAAATATTCAAGGCTGTTTGCTTTTTACGGGTTTACCTTGCTTCCTTTTGCCAAAGCGAATCCTCCCCCAAGCAATAAAATCACACCCCATGGTACCATCTTTTCAGCGGCTTTCCATGGAAGAAGGGGCGGTAAAGGTTTACCCTTTTCTAACAAAAAAAAATATCGAAAGTCACTACCATTTCTGATAACATTGTATAAATATCTGAATCTATATATGCCAAATCCTTTTCTAACAAAAAATACCGAAAGTCACAGATGTAACCTACCATTTCCGATAACATTGTATAAATATCTGAATCTACGCTAAATCCATTCCTGTTACGGAGAGGAGTTAATTGAAAATTGAAAATTAAGCTTTAGGAATGAGTTTATCTTGTCATTCTTTTTTGTTGAGGATAAGAAATATCTATAATTATTGCCAATGTCGTGTAAACCTAAAACTAAAAAAAATAATAGAATCTTTCATCTGGATAAGAAAAAAAAGAAACGTTTATCCCTAGTATCAGATTTTCAGCGTGTTGTAAATACATTAACAAGATCTTTTCACTAAATAAATAAAATATCGTTTAAACATTGAAAGTAGGAATAAACATGAAACATACATTATTTACAATTGTTATGATTCACCTTGAAATTTGTGTGGCAGAACAGAGGGAAATAGAAAGAGACTGATAGCGATTAAAATGGCTGGAGTGGAATCTGTCACGGTTCTGAAAATATATATAAAAAAATATTCAGAACGTGTACAATCTATTTCACATAACATTTCACATGAAACATTATTAAAATTGATAGAAATATTTGTAGGTATATTTTTGTCTCATTTAATCGAATAATTATTGAAAAAAAAATTTAAACATACATTTTTATCTTTTCGTGAGTTTTCTTTTGTGTGTGTGTGTGTGTGTGAGTTTATTGATGTAGTTATGAAGGGGAATGTATGAAAGAAGTATAACTGCCTTTTCTAGAACTAAATCTATGGGCATGCATTTGATAACAGAAAATAACCGTGAAGAGATATGATAAATACTTTTCTGGAAAAATATCACCCCATCCTCCAACTCCCCCTAAATCTCTGGTGACCCACAACAGTGCCAGCAGAACAAAGTGAATAATGACTGCTCCCTGTCCAAAACTACAAAACATTAATTATAGGACACACTGAGTCAAATAGCTTTACTCAATTTATAAACTTATTGATTGAATTCCATTATTGTAAAAACGTACGTTATTGATCCAAGTTCTTCATACTGTTGTCTTATAACATTTCTGACCTTCTTTGCTTGTTCAGGGGAATTTTTATTATATGTTCTAAAATAAATACATTTAAATGTTTGTATCAAAATATTGTTTTACTTGTCAAGTCTTCTGGCATTTTTCAACTTGTGTAAATGTTGAAGTTTAAAAACTTACTTGCAGCGTAGAAATAAAACCTGAAGCCACAACCATACAAATATCACAATGATGGCTGATATTGGTAAACAATATTGTATCCATGTAGTAAATGTGACAGGAGATGTGGCGTTTTTCTCTTGAAAAGCACTAGAGAACAAATAAATAAATCTAAATTCACTAACACAGATTAATCTAAGAGTAACTAAAATTTTTGAATTTATAAATAAGGATACTGAAGAGTGCAAAATTCCGTCATGTTATTTGTTTATGTACCATATCACTTTTCAAACAAACGCTTTCATTTGAGGCTTCATAAAACCAGACACATATAAATTAATAATGCTATTAATCTGTGTCTGATAAAACATTTTTACAATAAGGTTTTAATAGTTTACTTTTAAAAAATCAAATGAACAATATGAAAATAATTATGTATTCTTTGAATAGTACGCTCACGTGTCTGCGGCTCCTTTCATGATGACGTTAGGACCAGTTCCGGTAAGGCTAGCAACGCCCCCACAGTTAGCAGAATAAGCTATTCCTAACGACAGGGCTTTACACATGTGCGAGTACTCTGCGTCTTCAGTTTTCTTTTTCTTGTGTTGTCCCTCAGTATTGTCCACCCTAAAAAATCGAATTATCTTGTAGTGACGCCCTTGTTTGTATTAAGCATATTTTGGTTATTAATTTTTAAACAGGAACTCAATCGGTATATAATTATGGGTTTTGGTTGTTTTGTTTTGTTTTGTTTTTTTTGGAATTATTAATTCAACAAGTAATTTTTTTAAATGGGTACACGAAAACAAAAGAAATCTTACTCTAACAATTCTGTGATAAAATGTTTTGTGTTTAAGTAAAGTATTCTACTTACAAATGTTTTTCATTGTCTTTGTCGAGGTTTCCGTTGGTCATATTTTTTGTACCATTCTTCACGGTAACTTTCAGTTCAATGTCAACATCACCATGATCAACAACTGTAAATGTAAACTTTATTTCTCTTACAGACAAAATGATAGGGCTGAATTATATCTCTTTAAAAGGGTTCCGTCCCCCTTGTATAAAGGAAGGCAGTATTGTTACGATGTAATCAATTCAGTTTGAAAGTCAAATATATGTAAAAGGAAGGAATGGATTAAAAAAATCATTCTATACACACGTATAGTTTTTCTTCTAAAAGACTTTTTAAATCACCTATTTTAGTTCCCTCATGCCATTTTTGGACTTTTTTTTGTTAAATGAAACTACATTAAACGATATGAATATCAATTTGCATTGGCATCTTCTCCTTCTAATTATATAAAGACAACGATTTGAGGAAAAAATCATATACATTGTATAATTTTGTACAAATCTAATATGAACTTCTATTGCAGCCAATGAATAATGATAAAAATCCTTAATACATCAGTCCTGGTTAGGTTATACAAACCAGAATCTACAGAATATGTCAGGAATATTTACTTAGAGATTTGCATTGCTGTTCCTGTGGAGATATAACAAAATATCTTGAGTATAATTATGTCTTTGTAAAATTTGACCACTTTATTATTTCCTACCCCACTCTTTAATTATTTAAGTAACGTCATTCCTTGTTCTTATAATCTTTTTTTTTGTCTTTGGTAGTCTGATATAGGTTAGGAACAGTCCGATATTATTGCTAATCTGATAATAAGTGAAATATCAGACTAAGTACTGATATCCTTCAAAATTTAACTGTTAAATCATTGTCAATATATTTGTTTGGCACTTTTTTTAACAGAGCTGTATTAGGCATATATTCGAACAAAAAGTAAATGAAATACACACTACACGAGAAGCTCTCTCTGTCTCTCATTTCATTTTTCATATTCCTAACGAGTTAGATCTGGAGAAAATTTATAATTGAAGCTGTGAAAAGGAAAACCTTTGATATCGTCCTTGTTCTCTGACTCTCGTGTTTCTTTTATCTGAACCAGGACAGCATTGGCTATAGGAATCATCATGGCCGTAGTAGCGGTGTTACTGATCCACATCGACAAGAACCACGTGGGCAACATCATCCCAAACATTAACCTGGAAGGGACTTTTCGTGCACACATGTAATATTATGATAATTATGCTATCCACATTAAACTTTAGATTCCAGTTGCATGGAAAAAAACTATTGTTCACTTACAGTGAATACTATATGTAAAAGTTGATTGTTGATTTGATGTTTGAATTAAATTGAAAGTGAAATTCATCATCAATATTGTTCTTGATAATTAACATAAAATAACATATACACTGTAATTTCATTTATTTTACTCGCGATTATTATACATGTTCATTGCACATAATATCATTCCAATAACTGTATGTCAGTTTGTTTGATCGACAGTAGACCTGGGGCCAATTACTTTGAATGTAATGCATTGAATTACAATTTTTTTTGGAATTTTCACCATATCCAGGGAAGTTTATATACATGTATATGTACAACGCATACCATCTTGGCTCTGACCCAACAAGCATAAGGACTCTAAGTGCAAGACGTTTGTGTATGTTCCAGTGTTCAATGGCGGCTGCCACAATTAGACCTCCAAGAAACAAAGCCGCTGTATCCTGTAGAGAAATAATCAAAATTAAAAAAAAAAAAAAAAAAGAAAGAAAGAAAACAACCTTCTCACTTTTTTTGAAATCATATAGCGTTTAAGCATATGTTGCAGGTGAGAAAATACTATTATTGAGTATACTGAGAGTCAGTTAATAGATAAATAAATAAAAATATTTAAGTCATTTATGTCGATCATTCTGCTATGTAAATTAGAATTTTGGACTGTTTTACAGACTTGAATTCTTTTTTCAAAAAAATTTTTATTTCGATTTATATACTTTTTTTTAATGAATCTATGAATTTCATTTTACCAAAGTATTCATATCGAGAACATGGATTCCTTCCAAATTTTTTCTGCATTTAATTTTTTTTTCTCGGACAACTTTTAAACTTCAAAAAAAGATTAGGTTGAATTAGTATTAAGAGCATTCAGTATATGAAAAAAAAATACTGAGTAGTTCATTCATTAAATCTGTCTTCATTGATTTCCAATATGCAGTTTTTCTTTATTTCTAAAAATGTTAAGGGGTGGGAGGTAGAGGTGATGTGTTCACCAAAGAGCTGTCGAGGCAATTAAGCAACACAGTCAAAGTATTTGCATATAAGTAGGGTTTTCAAGTTGATAAAACAAAGCCATGCAATAATAAGTAAATATTATATAGAGCAGCGAATTAAAGAAGTTCTAATACTTTTTTGTATATACATGTAACTATATTTATTTTTATTAATCAACTTTTAGAAATGTTTGCAATGCATGTATTAGACTAGTGCATCAGGAATTGCTACATATCTATTTGGAAATTAAAATGTAATGATGTTTCATTGATTTCGTTATAGAAAGTATCAAAATAACTTCTTAGTTTCTAGTAACTTCTAGATTATACATCTACGTAAAATTTAATACGTACATTAAGGTATGTACTAGATACATCTTTTGCATACAGCAGTCCAGTCATAGGAAAGAGAATGATTGGTAATAGTGATGTCACCGCTATCGGCAGGGCTTCTGTTATCCAAAACACAGCCATGATGATAACGGAATAGGCACATTTTGCTTCCTATAAAAACAAAACAAGACTATCTCAATACTTTTTTTTTTAATTCTTATGATATTTTCTATATATACGAGGACTTTTGTCATAACTTTTTTACTTAACGTCATATTATATCCAATTTTGGTAGAAGTGTTTTAACAATAAATTTGAATGACGTGTATTTATTTTTGTTTTTTAAATATCGTGATTTACTAGTATTTCAAACATATCCAGAATTATAAACTGCAAAAATCGGATCGTGGAGCAGGTCAAAATTAATTTACAAACAATACACTAAATAATGTCCTAAGTTATATTCTCTGTAAAATGGAGCAAAAACACACAAAAAAAAATCCTAGACGTTTAAATTAAGAACTGTTACATCGATTCATATCCCAAATTATAGCTTAATACTTTGCTCCGTTGAAAAGAAATCAATTTCAGAAGATTCATAAGTTTTAAAACAACAAATAAGATGACGTCAAGGAGCAGCAGTTAACGATACAATTATGTGTTGTACTCGGGAAAACTCCTGAATAAACTCTGAAAATGCTGCAGGAAGCAAGAAATACATGTATATGTCAAAAGTGAGTCTTGCATATGTGGTAAATGACACAGGCGGTATTTGAGTGATAGAGACTCTGTATCGGACGAGGACGATCTGTGAAGAAACGGGTTAACTGTAAAAATCTTAACAAAAACTTTAAAAAGTTGAACTCAAGGAAAGACATAGGCGCTTCTCAGTTGCTGATTTTGTGAAAGCACAGTTAAGCGGTAAAAGAAATAAAACATTGACAAACGAAATTATGCAACTGGAACAATTGTTAGAAAAATAAATTTCAAGTGATAGAAAAAGGTTTTTAATGAGTGGGTATTGGACTATACTGTGTGAAATGTATAGGGAGAGTATTTTTGAGAAACTCTTGACGCTATATTTTTGACCTTACATCGTTGTTAAGAGTGCTCCGTGGTTAAAAACTTCTTGATTTAAAAATTAAGTAACATGATTTTCTATCTAATCACCTGGAATGAAACTTCACACATCAACAAAATAAATATTTTTACAAATGATAATTTTAATTTAAATTTCTTTTAAAATAGTATAACAAAGATTGACATGGTCTGTGAACTTTCCGAACAGCCCTTGTAGGAACTTATTTCTCTCAAAAATACTTAAGGGCGCCGAACAGCATACACGTGGTCCTTCCAAATTATTAATCGAGTAAACATTCCCCAAAAAAGTGCAATTCTGGAGACGTTTCTTTTGTGTTTGGTTAATAAAATTGAAGGGAAAATGTGAATATATGATATACTAAAGCTGTATTAATTTGACAGTTTTACCTGTATTAATTTTTACTTTTTTGACCAGGTGTGACTCTAGAAAAAGTACGTGAAAGTCAATTTTGAACAATGTCAATACTAGAATAACACTATTCTGCAAAATACTAACAGTAATAGGTTTCATTCCAGTTCGTATTACTAATTATAAAAGTAATTTCGATTTTTGGGAGTTTAGTTAAGTCCCGTTCATATTTTCAAACAAGACTAATTTGAAACGTTCAAATACATGCACATATGGTATTAAAATATTAAAATAAAGTCATGAATGCAACAAGAAAAAAGTGGGCCAGCTAGGTTATCGGTGCATTTCCAAGGTCAGACGACGATAAAGTAAGATGGCAAGAATGCATTGCTGTCCCTTGTTGAAAAAAAATACTATGATCAAGACTTCAAGTGCTCAAGATCCCGTGATCTTTGATAAAAATGCATGCTTTTTCAAACGATTGTACGTATACATGATAAGACACTGGCTTAAGATTTCTTATATCCGTTATTTTAAAGAAAATGATCTATAATGCTTAGGTGATACTTTGCAAATATGATTTTCTTTTTTTGAAAACAAATTCAAAATGTAAAAGAAATACAAAAACTCGATGGTAGCTGCATGGCTCAGTCATGGGCTTGTAAATGTTAATGTACATGTACAATATACTTCAATGTCAGAAAACAGTCGACTTCATTTTACAAATAATATCAAACATGGTGTTTCAGCAAACATGTTCCACTTTTTTCAATACAAAAGTTAGTTAGTATTTATGAAAGCAAGGTTTGCAAAAATATAAAGAACATATCTTTATAATTTCATTGATCAAAAGTTACAATGTTAAAGCTGAATCATTTAATCTTAAGACAGCATTTTTGAAGGTAAAAAAATGACATGAGGCAATTCTCGATTTACTCGCTTAATAATGTGTTCCGAATGGTTGTTATGTTTCTCAATCAGTAACTTCATTTTGTCTCTGAAGTCCCATACAGTTCAAATTTGGAATTAATTCGAAAAATCTGTTTCCTAGAAAGATTGTTCTCATCTGGGTTCTTCTTTTTACAATATCATGTTCACTAGTATTTGCCATTATTGTTCACTAGTATTTGCTATTTTCTGTTTGCATAGTCTAGTGTACCAATATTCATAAGGAGATCTCGTAACATCCATATGAAAGAAAACCTGACCACCTGAGTTTTTTTATTTATTTTTTTAAAATATGATATTATAGAATATTGTTTCCATATCATGATATATTTTTGCCGTGAAACTTTCCATGTTGTTTTGTAAATATTTTTACTGTGAATAAGAGAGACATTCAAATTCGGAATATGTTTGTTGAAACACTCTGTAATTTGCATGTAAAACAGTGAAAGTAATGTTTGTATCTCTATGAAACCCGATTCCCTTATCTCAAGTTTCTATTTCAACATTTGATTCGTTTTCTTTTATGCTTCAATTTAGAACATATTTTTTTTACAAAGATTTGCCTGTTCATTTCCCGGTACATTATCATAACAGATTTTGTTTTAAAATTTTCTACTAAATCTCAGTCTAAATCTCAGTCTAAATACTGTTCTAACTAAGTTAGTGAATAGCAAATGTTAATAATTTATTTTGAAAAAGTTTGAATTTAAAATTGGATATCTTTGGGGTTTTTTTAAAGATTTTTTTCCACAAAACTTAACACTGAAACTATCTACTTAAAACTAAACTATCTACTTAAAACTATGTGCTTAGAAGTAAGGTTTTAAATCAGTACTTACATCTCCATCCACTAGTAGAATAAGTGGCAGCAATACTATAGGGGTTAAGATGACAATGATGATATTTCTTATAGTCAAAAATAATCCAAAAACAGTCTGAAGATTAGACATGGCAGCAATGTCTATTTATTATCGACAAAATAGAAGCGTAAACGATATAATTCCGTGTAACTTCGAATCATTTGCAAAGATGCATGATAGATTACCCCTATCACACCGTACAGGAGATTATTTCAATCCTTGTTTAAGAAAAAACACGACCTGATAATGTAAACTAGAACAGGTAAATATATAAAAAGAGACGTTTTATCAAGTGATGGTCTTGATGACACCATTTTTTTCGGCAAGTGAGAAGTGTGGGCAAATTAATGGACTTTTATCGTCAAAGGACTGCCCTGTTCATTCTGAAATATTGTTTAAATGGACGTGAAAGTAAAATATGAATGAAATTATTATCCAGGTAAACGAAATACCGCTGTAGTCATGTAACTTCACAAAAAAATGTTTGCCATGTCTAAATTTGCGTCAATCCTATCAGTTCTTTCTTCAAAATGACTGAAAATCTTATTGCCTTTTCTATCATGGAGGAACCCAATATTTAACTTTGTATACTTACAAAGGAATAAAAATTTTGGAACGCGAATAAATGTTTCTCATTTTCTAGGTTTGCAGAAAGCAGTTTCACTCAGTTTCCAAGTTTGGTGCTGGCATCTTTTCTAAAAAAAAAATTTCATGATACAGTGTAGGTGAATGGTAGAAGTTTGTTATACGGCTTTGGAAACAGAAATGAAAAGAGGAATTTTTAGGGAGATTTTGTTTAAAGTTTCAGTGTCCAGCTGACTTCTGTCATCTGCACAACTCTACAAAGAAACCTGATTATTGAACTACCCCGCAACTTAATGATGTTCTAATCTCGCGCATAAGTTTTTTTTTCGATTTTCGAAAGCAGTTTTAAACAAATTTTAGACAGTAGTAACGAGTCAAAAAATAACTTAAGGAATATTTAAAAAAAAAAAGAAACAAAAAACAAAAAAACAACAACCTGTATGAGTGGATGAAGTGCAGACAAGTAGGCCTAGATTTAAATCTAATAAGATAATGCAATATTTTTGACATGACCAAGGTAACACTGCATTACATCGTGGACTTCTTGCAAGCGTTTTTGATACGCATTCTTTCAAGTATGCCCTGAATAAATTACTCACGTTATGGAAGCAGCATTTTTAAATATTGGTTTAAAGGTCAAATTGACTCTTTGAATCCAAAGAAACCTTTGGTCCATATACAAGTAAAGTTATCTAGACTTTAATTAAGTGTTAGTGTTCTGCTTTGCATTGTGTGTTTGGCTGAAGTGAACTTTTCTGATTATCTATCTATCTATCTGTCTATCTATCTATATATCTATATATATATATATATATATATATATATATATATATATATATATATATATATATATATATATATATATATATATATATTCCTATGTGGAACTTTGATCCTCCACCCTACGCCTAGGGGTCATGATGTGAACAAATGTACACTACCTGAAGAAGCTGCAATATAAATATGAAAAATTATTACTTTTCTGTATTTGACACGAATATGATTTTAAAAAGATTTCACCCGTTTTTTGCTATGTAAAAGTTTGTTCGCCGATTGCGTGACTGGCCCACCCTAGCCCAGGGGGATCATGAATAAAATAAACTTGAATCTACATTAACTGAAGGTTGTTTCCATATACAATGTATGTACATTTCTAATTGTTTTCTCTGTGATAACTCTTTAAAAGTTAGGCGAGTTGATTTCTTGATAATTAAAACTGAATGTAAATTTCCTAACAAAAAATACTATAGTTAACCATAGTTTACTATAGTTAACTATAGTTTACTATAGTTAACTATAGTTTACTATAATTAACTATAGTTAACTATTATCGTATCCACGTTTTTTTACTATAGTAAATCAAAGCATTTTTACTATGGATTTCAGTTTGTTATATTTTTTGTTCTTCAATTCATACAGTCATGCAATTTATATATGAACGAAAGAAATATATTGACCAAGCATCAAGATTGGTTCACAAACCACATTTTCCTCAAAATGCATAGGAGCACTTCGAATATGTTGACAGTCTTTATCGATATTTGTTTGTTTGTGAAGAGAAAAACGAGACATAAATACTTTTTTTAAAATGCCAAACCATCATGTTTTCTAACATGCCAGACAATTAAATCATGCCTTCTTTTGATCAAAAGATTTCTGTTTGTTTGGTATACTGTTATACGTCAATTCGGAAACTTTCCACTGATGTTGGAACGCCACCAATTTTCAATGGACAAAAATACTTATGGCCGTAGGAACCGGGGGGGGGGGCACGGGGGGCCGTGCCCCCCCAATAATTTTGCCGATATATAGAATACTATAGAAAACATAACTACTATAAGCTTGTGCCCCCTCAATAATAACGTCTGATGACCTTTTTTTTTTTTTTTTTTTTTTTGCTTGTCAATGAATTTTGATACTTGATAGTGCCCCCTCAACTGAAATGTATGGTGTTGTGCCCCCTCAAAGTGAAATTGCTTCCTACGGGCCTGATACTATTATACTGTTTATAGATGCATGAAGAGAAAACTCTTTCTGTAGCCTTCAACTCGACATTTAGATATATCGAAAACGTTTTATCACTTACAATATTTATTTCCATTCACATGTCGACTCCATATATCAAATTGAACTCTAAGTTAAAGGCACTACAGAGTCTGCTACATCTGTTTCATATAAGGATGTTTTATACTGACTACAGACGATAATGGCCAATTAATAGCCAAAATGTATGGCAAACAATTTGATATCAGCTTTTCCATCGCCAATTTCCTTATCCATTTACATGCAGTAATATTCCATCATCACAGTCTTGTGGTGTTATTGTCACTCAAATTGATTGAATACGCAAGAGCATGCTCAGAGCACGATCAATTTTTAAACCAAGGCAACTTCTGACAAATAAGTTTATGTTACAAGGATTTCAACAACCCCGTTTTAAGTCAGTTGTAATAATCTTGTTTGTAAATACAACATTGGGCCATACTTTGTCTGGCATTTTTTATACCATTTGTTAAGTCAATGCCTTTATACTAAATTTGACTACGGAGTACTCCATATACCTGTTCAGCACATAAGACTCAGGGAGGATGTGATTGGTCAATTCCGGTGTTTCAGGTGGTCCATGATTTTGCCCTGTTCACATTTTTTTTGTTTTACTGGATTTACAAGATTAATCACTATTCGTTATCTTCACCTTTTATAATCAAATACCAAAAAAAAAAAAAAAACAATTCATCTCACTCTTCACAAGTCTTGTTTTCAAATAAATACGAAATTTCTACCGACAAAGAAAGGAAAACTCCTGCTACAAAACTGATCTTGTTTAATAGCTACATTCATGTACATTGTATACTAGTCTTTTTAATAAGAACATGTTAAGAGCCATTCTCTGTAATGACTTGAACTTTTATATAGGAGCTGTGGCACGCATAGTCTCAGAATTTCTCCAAACTCTCTATGATAAAAGTCTTTGATATTGTTAACTCAGATCAGGCAAAAATTGGTTGCTACGTATCATGGTTACCATAGCAACATGTCCTAAAGTTTGAAAAATGGCATTTTTCAACATCTTCAGAGTCCCCCAGTTAACGTTTGCAGCAAAGCAAACAAGTGGCAAGGACTGTTTCTGAAAGTTGAAGGCCTGGTGTCTTAAATGCATGATAAACATGTTTGGTAAATCATCTATAACATACGTTTCTATGGAAACAAAGTATTCAAAAGTAATAATTTTGTTCATTTAATTTTATAAAGTCATACACTTAAGAATAAAAACAATTATAGGTTGAAATGCAAGCAATTAATAGAGAAGAGATCCTTGTAACATATACCAAGGACAAAATATGATATTTCTTATAGGTTGGCAATGGTTGCCATGGTTTTAATACCACGAAGGGATTTTAAATTTACTCTCTTAGTGTTTTAATCTTATCCTATCTTTTTAAAAAGCATATTTCTATATAACTGATGATCAATTTTTAAAGGCCTTGGTGTGACCCTAATTTTCACATTTCAAAAAATTCAATTTCAATTCTTTAAATAGTGCGTTGCTATGGAAATAAGGCGAAAAAACATGCATAAAAATCTGAAAAATACTCTGTTTCCTTGGATACGTACAGTTGTATGTAGATTCCCAAAACTTTAATGATTGATATATGTGAACAACTAACCTGACTTTCAGTTTTGACTATCACCCAATCTCTAACTGGATGCAAAAAGCTGGCACATAGGGTCTAATATTGACAAAAAATTAACAAAATCGAACATTTTCTCTTCTTGGTAACCATAGCAACAGTGTTGTATTTTTCAATAACCTTTATCAATATATGATATTCAACTTTAGTTCTACGAGATAAGTACTATTCAAGGTGATTCAAATAATATTTTTCTTGATTAAAAGGTTAGTAAATACCCAAAGCAGCAAAAAAATATCACTTTAAACAACTAGTACGTTGTTTCCATGGTTACACTGCAAAGTAACAATTAATCCCAATATTTCTTATGTTGTCGGTGTTGCAAGGTCCTAAGGATGTATATGTGCCAGTCATGAATTTTATTGTATTTCCTCAAGATATTAGCATTAAACCAATCATAGCAACAGATTTTGCATGGTGACACTGTGTTACCATGGCAACCATGAAAGTTATTTTTAGAATAATATTGCAAATGCGTAATTACATGAGGTCAAATATTTTTCATTGTTTTTCTTACGTTGTTGATCGAGTTTGATCATGTAACATCTATCATTTGTGACTATAGAGCGTTTTTCAGCATTTTTCAGCATCTAAAATGTATTCCAAATGTACCCATGGTTACCACTTACTTAGAGATTAATTCTAAATAGATTCTTTATAGCATAAGTGGCAACAAGGTGTCATGTTTTTGGGAGAATGGTTTGTTTGTTTTACTTAGTCTTTATTAAGACTTAATAAAGATTTAAAGTAGCAGAAAATCTCAATTTTTTCAACTTTTCTGGCTGTTACCATGGCAACCAAGACACATAGCAACGAAATTTTATTTGATATATGTTTCTGGTGTCAAGTTGTAATAATGGGCAAAGTTTCATCAAAATCGGTGACCATGCGTGGCAAAGAAGTTTAAGTGGTTACAGAGAATTGCTATTAAATGTAACTGCTACATGTACGTGTATGTGTACCATTTTTCTTCTGCTAGCGATATATATATCGACAGAAATCATTTGCAACAATGATAAACCTGGATTTATGTATAAAAATACTGAACTTATTCCAGGCTGCGAAATTAAGATTTATAGCTGTCCATCAAAGAAGTATCACTAGGAGATCCATTATCATACACATTTCAGAGCAGAATTAGAGTTAGTGATGTTTGCAGTTTTAAAGACAGTCGGCAGGGTATGAAAACCAAAAATGGCTTCTCCCCATGTCTCCGTCCCCAGAACTAGCACAAACACTGCTACAACATTAATAAGAAGCCCTGCCATAGCCTGTAATGTAAAAAAAATTAATTAAAATGTACCTTTATCATCATAATTTATATTTATTTTTTACCCAGGAACATTTACGTAACGTTTACATGTATGTAGTCTATCAAATAGATCAATGCTAAACGTTAATGTAAGCAAATATTAATTTTTTACTACTTCATATTAAATCAACCTTTGATTTTTATACATGTTAGTGGAATTTCTGAATGGTCGGTTAAATTAAAATGAATTGTTTCAGATAGCGCTTTTGTTTTCAAAGTGTTGTAAATTATTTGTTTTCGGCCATGAAGTTGTGCCATTTTTGCTGTCTTGTAATTCTAATCAAAATTTTATCAATTCTTTCTTAAACATTTGCAGTTATGAAGCGTTACTTTTCCTTATGATAAAGAATTACCATGTCTGCAACTTTGACGTATCCGTAGGAAAATACTACAGCATTTGGAGGAGTGGCAACCGGAAGCATGAAAGCAAAGGAAGTAGCAATGGCGGTAGGAAACATGAAGTATAGTGGATTTACACCGAGGGTCAAAGCCTGAAAATGAAGGAATTCAATAATTCTGTTGAAGTTTAGCATTGAACTGAGGTTTATGTAATATACAATGTAGAAAAGTACCTGAAATATTACCTGTAATTAATTTTTTTTTTCACAAATCCTAGAAATACAGTGTAAAAGTGTAACTGATGAAATTACAGCCCTTGTTTAAAGGTATTACTAGTAATCGAAAGTAGAAATGTATATTTGGTGATATTCTGTAAAATTCTCTTTTTGAATGATTTATTTACATTTAGCTTTGATAATTATTACATTATTATTTAGTTTTTAAGGAAAAAGACACCAATCATACCAGCTCACTCATAATAGGCATCATAAGTGAACAAATAGCCGTGTTACTGGTCACCTCTGTTGCTGCCGCCACTATGAAACAAAGAACCAGATTCATGACCCAGGGTTCAAAATCCTTAAACACGCTCAACTCACAACCAAGCCAATCTGATAATCCAGATACCTTGTAAAAATTAAAGATTTAAATAAAAATATCAGCCTGGAAAACAAAATATAACACATTTTCAGGTATAATAACACTTTATTTAGTAAAATTTCAAAAATTGATTCAAATTTTTCATTTGATTTTGTACCTTGCTGCCATGAGCTAAGGCAAATCCACCTCCAAGTAAGAGCACTACACCCCATGGAACCATCTTTTCGGCTGCTTTCCAAGGTAGAAGAGCTGGTACACTTTTACTATGATGTCTTTCTGAAATACAGTAAATTGTAGTTTCCCCATGACTGCTTTAAAAGTATGTTTGGTCATCATTATAATTGCAAAAACAAAAATGATTGCCCTTTTCCACCACAAAATGGCACATTTAGTAGTTGAAATTTATTAAGCATTTTGCTTTTTTATATGCAAATTTTTACTTGCCACTAAATCTCCAAGGGATAACTGTCGGAAATAGGAACAAGCTGATGGAAATGAGAATGGAGGGAGTGGAATCTGTAACAGTTCTGAAAGACATTTATTATTTTTTCTGATATTTACGCATTTTTAATGAATGAGAATGTGAAGATTTTTAATATAATTAAACTTACTTTGGTGGGAAAATCCTTCCCCACCCTCCTACACCTCCCAAGTCTCGTGTGATCCATAATACTGCCAGCAGCACAAAGTGGGCAATGACTGCTCCCTGAGCAAAGCTGAATCAAATAGGTAATGGTTATCCCTGGTTATTTTGTTTTGATTTTAGTTGTTTTAAAGTCTTTTTAATCTATTATCCCCTCGCAATGAAGTTGGAGGTGATATAGTAAGTACAACACGCTCGTGTCAGTGTGTGGTTGGGGAGGGGTGAGTGTGTAACGTATGTAACGCATGCAATAATTTAAATCGGGACGGATGTGCCATTTTGCAAGGAGATGTTCTGCTTTGCGGTGCCATTTTTGAAAAATCATACCTGACTGGTCCAAGCTTAGAATATTCCCTTCTGATAACATCTTTGACTCTTTGTGCCTGCTCCGGGGTACTTTTTGTCGTCCTTAAAAGATTTTATGAAATAAAAAGTACTTTTATTTAAAGCCAATAGATCTCCCCTCTCTCAATTTATTTTTAAAGAGTTCAACAATAAAAAACAGATTTAATTCAGACGTTTTTATTACTTTTTTTATACTCGTGATGTATGACTTAAAGTGGATTGGTGTATTTTCTATTAGATATAGTTTTGGCACCTTTTTCTCAGGTAACCTACCTGCATCGTAGAAAAACAAACTGTAACCAGAGCCATATGAATGCTACCACAATTGCAGAAATCGGCAGACAGAATTGAATCCAGGTCGCAAAGGTTACGGGGGAAGTACCATTCCTTTCCTGGAAAATTCTGTATGTATTTTAAAGATTTTTTTTCAGTAATTATGTGCATTGATAATTATGCATCTTTTATGCTTCACAAACATGTATAAAAATATCAAAATCAATTATTACGATTTTAATTACCGGTATTGAAAATGAAAAAAATATTTCCTTACTTGTCAGCTACACCTTTCATAATGACATTTGGATTGGTTCCAGTAAGACTGGCCACGCCCCCACAATTAGCAGCGTAAGCAATGCCTAATGACAAGGCTTTGCACATGCGTAAATATTCTGGGCTCTCTGTTTTCTCATTTTGAGACAATCTCTCTCTAGAATACAAATATTGATATATGCATAACGATGGAGAAAAAAGTACAAGTTGTTTGTTATAAAAAAAAAAACCTTTTTCATTGAAAGGTTTTAGGATTTTTTCTATGAATGATATTCTGTTTTGCAAATTGGATAAATCTATAACCTAATATCATATATATTTCATTTAGAGAATACATACTATAAATAGTACATGCATCTTTTCTTTAAGGGTAACATACATGAAATATTGCAAAGTACTACATAAAATGAGCAACATACATTTGTAAGTGTAAAATATGTTTAACATGTTTTAAACATATGACGTTTAAAAGCAGAATGCTTCGACACACAATAGAATTTTTCATAAACAAGAATCGTATTTTATCTTGTAGTATGTCCAGTGAAATGAAATACCGTATAACGGGAATATTTAGCGGGGTGCTAACTTTGGCTTATTTTAGCGGTTTTATAGAAGCCTGCTAAGATTTCAATCGCTAAATCTGCACCCTTGTGTATAGGTACTGAATACAAGAAACCTAACTTATTTAGTCCGTTCTTAAACATCTGCTATTGGTTTTTGCTAAAATTCTTACGAAAATCGAAAATCAAACATATACTAAACGCATTGAAAACTCATCTGAGATGAATTTCCTCCCTTTTGCAGTCATTAAAATCTGTGTCCGCCAAAATTTTTAGCATGCCTTTGAGCAAGGAAAACGCCAAATTTTACACCCGCTATACGGTACTAGTATGAAAACTATAAATTGAATATTCCTAGCAACTATTTTTCAAACTTTCAACTTACATTTTGTTTGTTTTTTGGTCTTTTTCCTTTAAAGAACCATTTTGCTCGGACATTTCTACCTGTACAACTACAAGAAAAGTATTTTTCTTAGGCTTTTACGTTTGTATCTTCAGAAATCCAAACATAAGTCTTTTATAATTAATTAAGGGTGGTGAGTTCCACAATGTATTCTAGCCTTTTTCTGTTCTGATATTTGGATCATTACATGCACATGTGTATAATAGAAGAACTGTTAAATTGACTTTTAAGTAAAAGTTTACAAACCTAGTTCATCTTCAATATCTGTATTTTCAAGATCGCGTGTTTCTTTAAGCTGAACAAGGACGGCGTTGGCTATAGGAATCATCATGGCCGTAGTAGCTGTATTACTGATCCACATCGACAAGAACCACGTGGGTAACATCATCCCAAACATCAGCCTGGAAAAAAATACATGATAGATGTTTGTCATTTACAGATGTTTTATTCGTAGAACATTGTGCGATACATTATACATGCAACTGGTAAGATTTCCTTAAAATTTTAAATCTTTGTTGATAGATTGATTTATTATTATGTTCCCCAAACGAAGTTTGGGAACATATTGTTTTTACTCTGTTTCTTATTATTATTATTATTATTATTATTCTTCTTTTTTTCTACTTTCTTCTCCGGTACTTTTTTGTCCGCGAGTGTTCTCATAGAACCACAAATCCGATTGACATGAAACCTTTTTAGGGTTAATAGGCATGTTGTGTAGGTGTTCGGAACGAAGGTCATTTTGCGCGCACATGCATGCACGTGCGCGCGCGTGCAATGAGTGAAATGACTGATATACTTGATGAAGCCGTAACTTTGATATTTCTTGATGAATTGCTTTGAAACTCAAAATATAAAGATACATTAGTAGTCTAGACAAGATAACATGGTCAAATTAGCGTGAACTCACGGGCATGCACGTGCGCTCTTCTCTGATTGGCTGATACAAAAATCTCAATAATTTCCTTGTTTTTTGACAAAATACTTTGAAATTTAGAATATAAGTATATATTATAAGGTGCTACAACATGTTATATAGGAAATTTCTTGAAAACACGCGCATGCAGGTGTGCTGCAATCTGATTGGTTGAAACTTTAAATGTCTATAACTCCCTTGGTTTTCAACAAAACAGGATGAAATTTATGACATGGATAGGCACATAGAGCTCCTACATTATAATACTATCAAAATTGAATGCAAGGACCTGCATGTGCGTATGCTGAATTCTGATTGGCTAATACTTAAAGGGTTACATCTCTCTTATTTTTCAATGAAATTCTTTAATATTTAACACAACTGTATGTATTGTGAGACACTATAAGAAAATTAAAGTGAAAAATGTAGAAAACATGTGCAAGCACATGCGCTGAAATTTGATTGGCTAATACCCATATGGCTATATCGGAGTAGTTTTCCAATGAAATACCCTTAAAAATAAAGTGCCCGTCTATATTACAGAAGTATTCTCTAATTTATTTAAGCTTGTAGAAAATGGGGCATCATAAGGGATTTGGGGAGCCGTTTGGGGAACATCTGTAACGGTTCCCGTTACAATTAGCACTAGTTTGTATGTTGTTTTACGTCCCGTTCGAGAATTTTTCACTCATATAGAGACGTCACCATATACCGGTGAAGGGTTTCAAATTTAGATCTTTACTCGGCACTCAGAGCCATTGAGAATTGACCACCCTTAATTAGCGTGCCAACGCCTACCGTGACACGGGGCCTAAGTATTTAAAGGTCTTATCCGAAGGACCTGCAACTTTCACTTCACCTGGCGAAGGAGCAGTTGCTACCTATTTTTATCGAATAAGGTCAGTCGCGGCCGTGATTCGACCTTCCGATCAGGGAGCGAGCGCCTTTGCTGATAGAAATTGAATATTAAACTGTAAAATGTAAATAAATCAAAACAATTTTAATGATTTTATATAACAATGAGATCCATTTTCACTTTACTACTCTTGACTGTGATTTTAAATCTAGAATCGGTCACTAAGTTTAGAATTACATGTTCTGCCCCTCGCGACTACATTACACAAATACAGTTACAGTATTTGCCAAAAAATGCATATTTAATTGACTTCCATTAAAGATAACAGTTTCTTTTTATGGGTACATGTAGCTTGTTGTGATAAATCATGCTTACAGGTACATGTGTATTTTGTTGAGATTTATGATTTTAAACATACGTGTATATTACTACATGTTAAGCTATTGATTTATATTTTCTTCGTGGAAAGAAAGGTTATAATTCGTTGAATGTTACACTTAGCCAGTCGTTTTCAGACAAAGTGCGTTTTCTGACAAAACTTGCCATCTTGGTTCGGATCCGACCAGCATGAGCACCCTGAGGGCGAGACGTTTATGTATGTTCCAGTATTCAATAGCGGCTGCCACGATCAATCCTCCCACAAACAACATGGCCGTGTCCTGAAAGTAGTTCCCTTTACTAACTTTGCTATTATGACATTGAATTAATCAAATGTTGATCTTAGTCAACGGTCTTATTAAATTAAGCATTAAAAGGTAAATGACATGAAATTGTAGAAACTTAGTATATTAAATAAAAGTTCCACAATTGAAAAGAGTAAACAAATATAAAAAAAAAATGAAATGATCCTGATTTAATAAATGTAATAACAACACCTACATTGAGATATTATACTGTAAGAATACCTACATTGAGATATTTGTTTGACACATCTTTTGCGCTCAATAGTCCGACCATTGGAAACATAATGATTGGTAGCAATGACGTCACAGCTATAGGAAGAGCCTCTGTTATCCAATATATCGCCATTACAATAATACAGTATGCACATTTTGCTTCCTAAAACATTAAATTAAATGTATTTGTGTATTATATGATTGAAGAATTCCTATCTCTCCGATTTGCTGAGATCTAACATTTTAGAAAAATACAATTATACACAATTATTGACTGGGTTCGAGGGTAACATGTGTTTAGTCGGACCCAAGAACCAAACTGTTTGCCTGAGACTGTTAATGCCGGAGGCCGTTAGGCCTAAGGCAAACAGTTCGGTTAGAGAGGTCGACAAAATGCATTTAGTCCAGGAACACGGTCAGTGATTTGTTATACCTTTTACTTTTGATTTTTACATATCTTCTGCTGGCTTCATGTTTGCGATAATTGATTATCCAGCTATAGTGTGATGTACAAAACGTCATAGCGGTCCAATATCTCACTGAGCGGTCCAACATCGATTTTTTTTAAACCGCTCAGAAAAGCATTGGAAATGTTCAACATTTTTAGCATATACGTAAAAACAGGAAAAACATTTAAAGATGCATAGACACAGATTTGAAGTTTATATTTTCTCAAATTTTCTGTGTAATATCACAACTTATATGTTTTTATAGCATTTCACACGAAAATAAAATTAAAAACTTATTTAATCTGAAAATTATTGAAATTACAAATTTCAGGAGGCGTTTGATTAACACATCCTTGCACTTTCACAACTTTTAACTTTATCCTTAATACTTAAGGAAAGTAGCAATTTTGTTGTGTATTAATGAATAATATTACATCTATAATCCAGAAAATTCAGAGTAAAAATGTGCGAAAGCAAAACCCACTCACTTAAGTATTGTCAGCCCGTGCTCAGTTTTGTGTAGTTGTGTACAGAGTTTAACAAATTGAATACACCCGTGAAACGTAAACTGTTTTTGTAAACAGGGCACGAGCTCTGTTGTTGTTAATGTTTACGTTTCACCGGATGGGCTCGATTGTTAAACTCTGCACACACCACTGAGCACGGACTGAAAATACTGGTGAGAGGATTTTGCTTTCTACATTTCTACTCTGAAATTTCTGCATTATAGTTTTAATAATTTTCATTAATAATAAACAATAAAATTGCTACTTTTCTAAAGTAATAAGGATGAAGTTAAAATCTGTGAAAGTGCAAGGATGTGTCTATCAAACGCGTCCAGAAATTCGAAGTTTCAATAACTTCCAGATAAAATAAGATTTTTATCAAATTTTCGTATGAAATGCTATAGCAACATATAAGTCATGAAATTACACAGAAAATTTGAGTAAATATTAACTTCAAATCTGTGTCTAAGCACCTTTAAAGGGACATGTATTAAAGTATTATTTTCACCTGCGCGTGATCTTCCAGGTTAACATATTACCGATTATTGATATTGGATCACATGGCGTTTTTTACACTGTACGTGGGATCAGTATCGCAAAAATGGAAGCCAGCGCACGATGTGTCAAAAGAAGTTATTATAATAAAAAAAAACATTTATTGACTGTGTTCTCGGAAAAACCGTTTTGTCGACCCTCGAAACCAAATGGCTGTCTATTCAAATTGTAATATATAATATGAATAATATACAAAATTTAATTATTTTTTATTTAAATGAAGATTCAAGTACATAAAAATGTTTATCAATATCTTTATTGTCCTTTCAACCATGCCTTCGGATCAAATAGCCCTTAAAGATTAATATGAGGATAACAATCTAATATCTCAGGTGTTGAACAGGGAATTTACAAGTATTGACTGGGACGCATGTTAGAATACATGTAATGTTTAAAAAGAACTCGAGGTTTTTATTGACATTTTCGCCTTCTATATACATGTATTATGCTTCTAGTCACAGCAGAATTATAGAAGAAGTTTCTTTTGACACATTTTTAAAAAGAAATATATAGCAAAGGAGGAATAGAAACTAGATAAACTTCCGTTAGTAAATGTCCATTTTTCGTTTTCAGTCTCTTGCGAGCTAAAAAAAAAAAGTCGTGTTCCATTACAGTATGTGTAAGACTACGTTGCCCGTATTTTAAAACTTGTTCGTAAAAGTTTAAAAATAATTTTTTATATCAATCGCCTGTTTCAAACTACAATGTATTTTAAAGTTAAATTTCATATAAGTATGCAAGCATGAAAATTCAAATATTTCTTAGACTATTAAAAGAGTTCAGGTTGATCACCCGACAGCGAAGGCTCTGAACGAGTGAAGGCTCTGAACGAGAAATTTACTTGTATAATACATGTGTAACCTTGCTTTACATCACATGGCATTTTTTGCTTGTCAAGGAATTTTTGGTGGTTGATAGTGCCCCCCCCCCCCAACTGAAAATCTGAAAATGTATGGTTGTGGACCCCCAAACTGAAATTGCTTCCTATGGGCCTGCATCAATACAGTAAATGCAAGGGTTCGGAATTCATACCCGATCTGTATTTTTTTTAATATTTAGGGAGCCATTTGACTATATTGTAACAGTTGCTTAATTAGTACTAATACGATTGATCTGGACTTCTTAGCTTGCCATTTGAATTTCTATTTGAGCAAATTAATTAAGTCGTATAAGTTATTATATATATATATATATATATATATATATATATATATATATATATATATATATATATATATAAGATCTTCGGGATAATTTTGAATCGAAAATCCACACAAAACACTGACTGCTTCTGTTCATGTTTCTTGATATGAAGACTCAATGACTGAATCCAAACAAGTTGAGTTTATACTCGACATACAAAGGGATGATTTAGTTTGACATTTTTATGTCCCCGAAATTACCTATTAATTTTAATCGGTTGTTGCTAGGGATTAAATATATTTCACTTAATATGTATTCCTTCTGACGAGATCGTTCCTTTAGTATCATTATAATAATTCTTTATCTCATGACCTTGACCTGGAGTATGACCTACTTTTGAAAAAAACTTTAACCTATGCCATAGTTTCTGAATGGTTGATACTTGTCTAGGGCTTTCATATTTCACATGTATAATTCTTTTGACAAGGCATTTCTTTGCAATTGAGTACCAACATTTTTTAACTCTTGACCTTGGAGTTTGACCTAGATTTTGAAAACTTTAACCTTGGCCTTAAGCTACCATACAGGGCATCAGTGTTTCACAAACACGTCTTGCTTTCTCTTGATTTGAAAAGGATCTTTTTGAATGCTGTGAAACGAAGTGGCACAGGGTTATGATTTCAATATTCTACAAGCAATTTACACTGGAGGAAATCAATTAGAAATTGCATTTTTCTTTCTTATGAATTTTTCTTCAGATTTAGCTTGGTCTAAGTTTTTTTAAGCAAACAAACTGTCGTATATTTGATCAGTTAGTATCTTAGGCTGCAGGGTATCTGTGACCTTAAAATTTCATTTTAACAAGGCCTGTGCCAAAGAAATTGTATAACTGTGAACAATTTTTGACAGTTTTGAATATGAGTTGTTTTATGCAGGTACCTTCCACATAAGTAGCCTCTGATCAAAAGGTATACCTTGACCAGAAAGAAACTAAGATTAATTATTCATAACATGAATTACATGGTAATATCAATGTCCGATTTGCAAGTAAGACAATTTAGCTTATAATACTTACGATATACACAAGTCGTCTATTTAATCAAGATTCAATGTTAAAAGGGTTGGCAGTGTGAAGGAAGCTGTTGCAATTTGACGGTTATATTCTCTAAAACTTTTTAAAGACAAAATTTTTATTTCATTTTGTTTTAGACTCAGCTGTTAACGTTGCTACTTTTTCTGCAAAATAACATTAAAAAATTCTGGAAATTTTGGATAGGACTCATCATTTGAATGTGTCTTGTGTTACGTCTTGGGGTAATTTTTGAAGGATAAATGAGGGTTAACGGTAAAGGAATTCAATGAGGAAAGTCATGAACGATATATGGGGGGGGGGGGGGTTGCCAATTCAACTCGTGCGTGTTCAAATTTTCGCAAAATATTATACTCTGCGCGAAAAAAATCTTCCTCTAAATAAAATGTGCCTCAGATCGTTAGAGCATTTTTCTCTAGAATAATTTGATGTTGAAGAAGGATTTTTTTTAAAAAGAATTGCTGGAGTACCCTGCTGTAAAATCACCAAAATCGTTCTACCAATTTTAATCGTATTTCAATGATTGGTACATGAAGTAATTATCTTAAATTATAAAATAATAATTCGTGTATAATTTTGCGCAGAGAAAATAAAATGCTGCAAGTTTAATACAAAATGAAATGAACTTGCTATTGTGTTTGAAACTGTAACAATTTAAGGCAATATAATACAATGTAAAAGAATTTTACATTTTTAGTTGGGCCACTACATGTACATTTACTTGTTATAAATAATGTACCATCAAAAGATGCGCGTGAACAATACACTGTACATGTACACTTTAATCTTGTTATTATAAGTATTTGTTTCTTATTTACAAGCCCTCACCATAGAAAGATTTCAGTAACCTTTTAACGTCCACCCTAAAGACGTTATTTTCACAAATGTAAGTACACATTCCACTGGATTATTCATTCATTGAGGCGGCTATTGTTGGTTATTTCATGGCAACAAGCTGCCGAGAAGCAAACTGTGTCAACCCAAATGACATAAAAATATACCCAAATTATTTCTGTCATTAATAGTACACTTCATCTAAGCTGGATTTGCTAGATGAGGGGTTAATTATCACTTTTAAACTCGCCCTTTTACACTGTGATAAGATGATGTTGAATAAATTATCCAATCCATCGACATGATTAATAGTTTACACACTGTCATGAAATATTTATAAAGCAGAGCGCAACAGTTGAAAGTAAATGTACAGATTAACATTAATTTTAAAAAAAATCACTTACGTTTCCTTCCACCAGTAAAAGAATCGGAAGCAAAATAATCGGTGTTATTATAATAAGCAGGATGTTCCGAACACTAAAAATCAAATTCAAGAGATGTCGACACGATTTCCTCGAAGGTAACCGAGAAGACGTTCCAGGTGCCATTACTGCTTCATTCCGTGTCGGCCAAGTCCAGACAACTAAATGACTCTAACAGTCCATCTACCTATTTTGTCATATCGGTGTTTATATTTTCATGAATACCTTAATCTCCACATAGGATACAGATAATCAGATGTTGTCCTGGAAGTGTGTTCATGTGATTACGTTGAATCGGTGCCTTACAAGGATGCTTAACTTAATATGGTCTGATAATTATCGGTGCACTTTATAATATATCATTCTGTACAATGTTCGTAAGTGATCCAACGTTTTTAATTTAAAAGTGGCCTTTTTGTCAACTTAAAAGAAAGTGAGGTAACCATAATTCATATTAAAAAAAAATCAAGGATACATGTACATGTATCTCTATAAGTGCCAGATACTTAAAAGCACTTTTTTTTAAGAAAAAAATCGAAATGTTGAACTGAGTTTCAAGGGAAAGGGTTAATGGTAAACACCTCCGGCAACCAGGGGGTCGTAACATACATATTGTAAAGGGTATTTAAGTTTAAGACCATGCTTAAGTAGGACTTAAGTACAGTTTTATAGACTCAAGACCGTAACTAGAAGCGTGCAAAGATTTGGCAATCTTAGCAAAACTTGGGCGGCCGGAAGAGCTGACTAAAGTATGTCTTAACTACATGTATCTTATACACATATTTAAATCATTCTAATAAATGCTAAAATCTCGACTTTTAAACATTCCTCTATCCACATTACTTGTATGCATGAAAGAAAATAATTTATGGTGCGTAATACTCCTATATGAATTTTAGCTTTTTTGCTGAGTTTGGGGGGGGGGGGGGGCAGATTTGTTGATCACTGATTCCAATATCACTATAGCTAGTACTCTCAACATGGCATACATGTATATGTAAATGCAAAATTTTATTTTTGGGATACATTTAAAAAATCCACTAGATTATAAACACTACTCACTATAAGTAACTTGAACAAAGAAATCATGAATTCTGTATATGTTTGAATTCTTCGTCTTCACAGATAAAAAAAGGATTAAAACAATACATGTAAAGCTACCTGTCGTATTGTAAAATAGATTTTTTTTTAATCCTGGTCACAAGCATTTTCTGTAAAACGACAACCAGATATAAAATTTCACTACGTACATAAATATCGTGTAAAATACGCATTTAGTGCCTCTCTGAAAAATCGCATGGATACAGAGTGATGGAAAAGAAATACTAAGGTGAGAATTTTCAAGTAATTCGGTTTATTTTTATTTTTATCTAATTAATTGTATTGATAATGCACCTAAGTTTACAGGCAATACATGTAGATATGAAATGTAAACCAGAAAATAATAAATTCTCATAAAAGCAATCGTTTGCTATGTGCATGAACCCCCCCCCCCTCCCCGTAAGTCTTACTTTGTATATGTATACAGTGAACAAATAAATGTGTGTGTTTTCCTGTATTCAACAGACACTTGCTACACTTGCCAGTTGGAATTTAATGACACAATTTCCCCCTGTTTGGAGGTTGTACGTGTAGATAATACATAAACGAAGAAAGTGATCTAATAAAAAACACTTTTTTTCTCAATTTATATGTACATGGGATGTTGGAGGTTGTACATAATACATAAACGTATAAAGTGAGAACTTTTTTTTTTCTCAATTTATATGGGATTTTAAATATTTCTTACGTATGTGAAAACTCTGAGGCGCCTGAAAGTTAGCTTTCAAATCCATTGCTCTGGTCCTAAGATTATGAAGCAGTCTCAGATTTTTAAAAGTTAACATAAATATATTTTTTATATAATAGGGAAAGTAAAATTAACAACATATAAAAATTATTGTTATATTATATTTGTGTTTAGCGACATAATATTGTTAAAGATTAATGCGTTGAATTTCGCGGGTATTTTTATTGTGACGTCATTTTCCTTTACGTTGAAATGAATTGTTTTGGGAGATTTTACTTATACATGGATAATTTCTGGATATGTATGCCTAATTTTTGTGTAATAGAACCTAATTTTTTCAAAGGTACAGTTGTGTTTTAACCATTTTGACAGCATAATTTTTGAATTGAAGTTAAAGATTTATTCTTTTCCTGACAGTGTTTTCTTTATTTTGAAGTATTTCGAACTTGTAATTTGAGAAAGAGAGAGAGAGAGAGAGAATGTATGTCCGGTAATTTTTTAAGGAATGTAAGAGAGGGTGGGAAGTTTAAATCTTTAGAAAATCCACACGCTTCAGTGAATATTCACCTGAATAGACAGATTGAATAGATAAACGTCACACGGTAAATATACACGTCGTTGTACCTGAAGAAAAATAATAAACAGGACGTACGAAAACCAGGTACGTGGCAAAAGTAGTTTCCCAGTTTTTACATTATGATATTTTCATTTCTGTAGTGTCTGATTGATGACCAATTACACAAACTACGAAAGCAAAAAAAAAAAAAATCAGCTTTGTCTCATTTTCGTCTTCTACTTTTAATTTACTCCTGGACCAGAATTTTTTTATGACTGAGAAAGTGGTTTGTTTATAGAAGTCTTATCAGCGTATTCTACAGTGTGTGTAAGTAAGTACAAGTACAGAGTCAAGGTCTACTAAGAACTTCACTTACAATAGCCTCTTAGGGTCTCTTCATGAGCATATTTTCTGTAGAGTGCCTTTAGCGAGGTTTAAAAAGATTCAATGTACTAAGCAACTTTATTGTTAAAGTTGTTGTTGATATCCGTAGTTGTAAGTGTAAGTCCAAATAACTGAAATTTATTTCTAACAAGGAACACACTCATTTGCACGGAAAGAAAGGAACATGCTTATATGTACTAAGTCTTTCATCTAGATCCACTGCTCTTCCTACACCTTATAATATTCTGTGACTTTGATATCATTAGCCAGGGGTCATCATATTTATATCTGGCAATTGTCATTTCGTTTATTTGTATCTCGACACCATTTTACAATTTGTAAACACAATACCCCCCCCCCCCCCCGGAAACGTTTGAAAGGAAAAGGTATGACCACAGAAAACGGGCTGAATACAGACCTTCACACACTGAAATAATAATTAAAACGTTTTAATACTGGGAAAACACGTACGTATATTTGACGATAAAGGATCGATACCTTTCACATCTGCTACGGTAAAGTGTATATTATTTTATCTCGATTGTCATGCATTTCTAATCTAGCTAACAAGTACATGTAGAAATCAGACGAAAGCTCAAATAAAATTTGATCGAATTTGTATTTTTTTTTTAATTTTGTAATAGAAAATCAAATCTTGAGGGAATATTTAGTACACGGTAAAGTTCAAGGGGGGGGGGTATATACATGTACATGTACTAAATAAATAGTATTTAGTTGAAAGGGGAAATTTCCTACATAGTTACGTAACAGCGGGGTATAATTTTCTATACGACACCTGTATACGTTTGAGTAAATGCACATTTTTAAAATCTTGTACTGAGTCCATTTTGTAGAGTTAACACAAGATTAACTGTTGATTTTGCTAATCTGGTTTTCGTTAATTCATTTTCAAAAGCCGAGACCTCTTTTAAGTTTGCCAAACTCAGCGTCTAGGTCAAAATTGGGACTTAAAGAAATACTTGCATTTTGTTTTTGTTTTTTTTTTTTAAAAAACATTACAATGTAAGCTCTCGAGAATAATGTGTCCAGCTGATTTCCAAGACCTACTGATTACAATAGATTAAAGTTCATTGAATTGACCAATTACAAATACAATTCATGAGTTATAGTGGGAATTTTTTTTTCTCACAAAGGAAAGTGATACAGATGAGCGTAATCGTTCATAGGCCTCCCCCATTTGAAATGCATAGCATATGATGCACTCTTAGCCTAGTTACAAATGTGCGTATCCGGTATATACAACCTAGGCGACACGTCAATTCAATTAAAAACAAAGTATAAGATCCTCTTGACTTTTGTTTTCTCAAGCATCAATTTAGATTGGCAATACTTATCTTTAATCTAGGACATCAATTTAAATCATCATAAAAAACACAAGGTGAGTTTTTTTTTTAATTACTTTTAGATGCCTCAGAAATAGTGTTAATGTATTCACAGTCAAATTTCAAGGATCACTAATTGTTGCTAATCTACTATTGATTTAAATTTAAAGGATAGCAAATGGTAATCAAATGTGAATTCAACGTTTTCAGTTTTAATTTTGTGTCACATAAATATGCAAAGACATTTGAATGTTTGCATCATCGGCAATAACAGAGACATTGAGTGTTTATCATGACATTTCCTACTCTGCAAGATGTTTGACAACACTTTATAGCATTTGTTTTTTTTTTTAATCTTTTTTCTTGGGGGGGGGGTTGAAAGTACCTGTTTATGTAATATGTATTATGTTCTTTCCTTCATTATGCATTGGTAAGAAAGTGGAAATGGAACGAGGGGTAGTATCCCTCACACACACACCCTCCCATCCTCTCTTCCCCCTGTTTCTCGTTATCTTCTCTTTTATTCCCTCTTCTTATCGTCTTTTCTGCCGCCTCTTCCCTCATCTTTTTCTCTTTTCACCTTCAAATTTTCCCTGTCCACGGCAAAGTTAACATACACTGAAAATATTAAACATATTGATCGAAGATATCTGCATATAAATGTATAACGATCAACAGTTTATCTCTCGATAAATTAGAGCGAGAATTCACAAGAACTTTCGACTATTTTTGTAATCAATGTACATGTAGCGAGAACATATCTATATGTGCTGATTGCATGAAAGTAAGTCCTTCGACAGATATATAATTTTCACATACTTCTTATGAGGAATATTTAAATTGTTTTTCAGGGGGGCGTTTCATGATGAGATGAGGGTAATTTGGTGTTTTCTTGTCATCTGCATTTTATGCACAAATGTCCACTCGAGACCTCGTCAACAGCAGCGCCTAAGACAACTTCTTCAACAGCGGCGACAAGGTCAGAATAAAAAGAATTACTCTGTCAGAGCGTATTTATATATATGATGCTTCATCTGGTCCATTTTATTACCCATAGATTAATGTACATGTATTTATTCGGTCACAAGGTATTGTCAAATTTTCCCTCCACTATCCCTCATTGTTCTGCTTGTCTGTTTAAGAGGAAATTCATGGCACACAATTTTATCTCTACGATAAGGCATTTCTCAAACCAAGTTCCTAACCTAACGTTTTATTTACAACATTCGTACATATTAAAAGTGTATATTAGTGATTTCAAGATCATTTTATGCCATCCGATTCACTTTATCCGTTTTTGTCCGTTGTAAAGTGTCCATGTTATGTTAAACATATCAAAATTATGTTTGTTTTGTTGTTGTTGTTGTTGTTTTTTTTTTTTTTTGTTTTTTTTTTTTGCCTCATTGCAAGTAAGAAAAAAAATTGGCTCTCAAAGACGCTTGAGTCTACATGTACATGAAGTTTCGTTAGAGCTATAAAGATTAGGGAAGGTTTAATTATATGGGGTAAAGGATAAGTTTACCTGTCTCGGAAAAAGCGGAAGTACCATACTCAGGTGAGTGTGAAGGTCCTTGGTCCCTCCTGTCCTACAAAAAGAAGTATAAATGTTTACCCTATGATTCTGTACCCTTGCTTTGTAGTTGGTGACATAAACTGACCAAAATGGGGAAGGATATGTTGTACACAATAGATAGAAAGTACTTGTAATGTTGAACATTTTTTATATTAATTTTTTAAACCATGCAGGATTGTATGTGAGCATTATCCCAATCTTACAGATATTATTTAAAATTGTAAAATAAAATAATTTCTTTTTATTCAGAAATAAATGTCAAAGTTTCTGATTGGTTGATATTGAAAAACGAGGAATATCGAAGATGGCTTGGAAAGGTGGCGTTTGCCAGCTGGAATTATGAAACGGATCTATCCAAAGAAAACGGTAGAAAGGTAAAACAGCCCACAAAAATGTAACAACGATTGTCTTTTTTTCCTCGTAGATTTTGTATAAATTTTGGATTTAATATAAAAATCAGATTTGACATGCATTATTCTAGTTTTTCGAAATTTAAAGTTCCTAATGTGTTGTATTTGTGCAGTGTAATTTAATTAACTATGAGAACTGTTTCACGAACAGTTGAATGAAGTCAATATAAGATTTGCATCATGGCAAAAGAAATGTGTGGAAGAGGCATCACAGAAATTAAAGATTCCCGGCCTGGCAGACGATACCCGACACCAACTTCGGATTTTATCTTATGACGTCAATCCTTCTGACCCAACAAAACTCAGGTTTGTCAGTCAGTTCTATACATTGATAAGAGTCAGACATGAGAATTATGTTCAAATGTTGGTCACAGGTTTTAAAATACCAAAAACAAAACAAAAACAAAAAAATACTGAACAAGTCGCTGAAATTAACTTGACATAAAACTATGTTTAAAATAATTTCTATTTCCTCAAAATCTGTTTAAGATTTGCCAGAGAATGCAAGGGAGGGGGTGGATTAGCGTGCCCATCACTTACTTTTTCTTTTAATCTTTGAAAAAATATATGTGACAGTGCTGTACCTTTACACAAAGTTCTATAAAAATTAAAAAAAACCCAGTAGGAGTAGAAACATTTCAAACAAATTCATTGCATGATACAATGAAACTCTAATGTTCAGTGTTGTACAGTCATGTTCATGTAACAGTTAATTTAAAAAAAAATACACAAAATTAAGTAAGGATATTTAGTCATAGTTAATTTTGAATAACAACAAAGACCCGTAGCAACGGTTTGAAATGGGGGGGGGGGGGAGAGGGGAGGGGCAACTTCCCAAAATAATCTGACAAGCAAAAAACCCAAATAACTGTCAAAAATTCGGGAATTTGCCAGTGCCTTAGAGCAACGAAAGTTCGGGGGGGGGGGGGGGGGCAACCAGCATCTAAAGAAATTTTACTATAATTGCAAAATACTATAATCAGAAAAAGTGCCCCCCCCCCTGCGTTCTACGGGCCTTTTACAACACTGTTTCTCTAACTTAAAGCATTTAATTCCCTCTGTATATACATGTAGCCTAGCGTACATTCATACCATAAAAGAACTCTGAAACTATTGACATGGAATACAAAGTGTAGACAGAAGGCAGAGCAACTTCGTAAGCTCTTAGGTCTATTACCAATAAAGCCTCAATAATATCAATGATCAATTTTCTTTTTTTTAAAAATTGTCATTGAAATAGTCCAAATTTAAAAAAGCTTCCCTACAAACAATCGAGGTACCTTGTCAGGCATTTGTGCAAGATATTAGATGATGTGTTTCCTAGTATAATGATAATTATCAATAATTTTTTTTATATATTATGAAGAAATACAAAACATATATTGAAGGAACATGACCTTAACATGTATTTTGACAATCTTGCAGATACATAATTATACGTATACATGTACATACAGAATTCACATCTTTTAACCTTGTAGGAAAATGAACAGCATTCAAACCAAATTAGAAGAAATATATGGAAAGGGAACCGTAGTTTTCAATGGTACAACTATCCAACTAGAGCCAGGCATAACCAATATCTTCGATTCATCGCGAGATCCTGCAGTTTTATCCGATTTATGGGTGAAATGGCGAGATGCTACCGGAAAGAAAATGGCCAATCTTTACACAGAATGGGTAGAACTTCAAAATACTGGAGCATTGGAACACGGTACAAGAGCTTCATCAATTTAAATTTGTACATGATTGTGATAATTTTATTTTATCGATAGATGTTTTTGTGATCATTTTATTTTATCGATAGATGTTTAAAATGTTTGGAAGGCAATCTTGTCATTTTCACCATAGATATATATATATATATATATATATATATATATATATATATATATATATATATATATATATATATATATATATATATATATATATATATAACATACATGTATCATGTTGAAGAATTGTCATCTTGTAAATTTTGAATTACTGCCACCCGGTTATTTCAAAATTTACAACATGAGAGAATGCTCTCTTTTTTTTATCAAGGTTTTGAGAACTTGGGAGACGCTTGGCGTCAGAAAGAATTTTTTGACACACCGGAACTTGTAGAAATTGTTGAAGGATTGTGGCAGGAGATCAAACCTTTGTACGTTCAGCTGCATAGTTATGTTCGCCGGAAGTTGAAAAATTATTATGCTCAGCATCATCCGACCTACGACTTTCCAAATGATGGAAGTATTCCTGCGCACCTATTAGGTAACCATGAATGGCGTGTATATAACTTAGTATTAAGCAACACCAAATTTGCCTGATACTTGTATACGTCGTTTAGATATTGTGTTTGGTGAATATGTCTATGTTAACTAATTTCTATTTTTCGGTACAAAGGACAGTACATGTATGAATAACTTTTTTGCGTTTTAATCTGTTTTGCTTTTATGCTGTAAGGGGGAGAAATTGAGTATAGCTTAGAAGCTTTAAAGATAGAAACACATGTTATAGACAGATGTCTACATCTACAATTAATATACACTTGACACGAACTTTCATCTTTCTCACCAAAAAAATGTAAATTATAATTTGAAACGAATACTGTAAATTTCTTATTTTATGCGAGTACTAAATGTCGCGAAATGGCTGTTTGACATCAAATAGCGAAAATAATCATTCGCGAATGCACGGTTGATCTAAATGTTTTACATGCCTTAGATTTAAATCATAAGAATACATGCGAGTAATTTTCTTTCGAGAGTGGTGCTTCTTGCGAAATTACGCGATTATTAATTACTCGCGTATATTTAGGAATCTACAGTATCAATAATGACATTCTATACCACGGGGAAAGAGGAATACATATACCTTGTTGTAGGCAATAAGAAAAAGTATTCTAAACCTGTAAAAGGTTGACATTATTATGTACTTGAATTTTAAGGAAATATGTGGGCACAAGAATGGGATAATATCTTTAACATTGTACAACCTTACCCGGAAGTGAAGGAACCGGATTTCGATAAGATAATGGTGGAAAAGGGTTACAATGTTGGCAACATGTTCCGGATTGCAGAGGAGTTTTATACTTCTATAGGACTGTATAAAATGGTGCCTGATTTTTGGAAACGCTCAATGCTAGTCCGTCCTAAAGAAAAAGACAGGGAGGTGCAGTGTCACGCCTCCGCTTTTGATTTCTACAACAATGATACTTTTAGGTAAACTGTACATGTATACATTGATAGTCTGGATTATCCTATTGATGTAAAAGCTTTTCTGTATTGTCCTTTTCATATTTTTGAATATTTTCCCTGCAGCAGATAGTTTTAAACAGATCGAAAAGCTATCTCCTTGCGCACAGTCATATAATTATGTACCGTAATCATTTTAGCGAGTCATAACAAAATTTCAAAACCAAAAATTGATTTTTTTTCCATAGAATAAAAATGTGCACAGAAGTTAAAATGAATTATTTCCAAACCATACACCACGAAATGGGTCATATAGAGTACTTTATGGCCTATCGGAACCAGCCTGCAGTGTACAGAACCGGAGCTAATGGTGGATTCCACGAAGCCATTGGAGACACAATTGCACTGTCAGTGCGCACGCGCAAACATCTTCAGACCCTCGGTTTACTGGAGGAAAATTCTGTGTCTGATGAAGATAAAATGAGTAAGTGTATATTTCTGAGTTCGTATAGTTTGCATAGGCGTCAGAAGCAAATTGATAGTGGGGGGGGGGGGGGGGGGCTAAACCCACAAAAATGTTTCTACATGTACGTCAAGCACACACATAAGCCCCAATTTTCATTGCCCATATTATGTCTTTGTAAAAAAAAAAAGTTGGAAGATAAGCCCCCTTAGCACCCTCCCCCTTGGTTCAGACGCCAATGGTTATGGTTACATGTACCCTCTAATGATGTTGATAATTTCATGAATTTCAATATAGTTGTAGATTCCGTAATTTCATGAACAAACATGCAAATATTATGTTTAAATTGTACCCTTTTTTGCTGTAAGAAATGCTCAATATCCAAACAATTTAAGTATTTATTAAACCGCATTATTTTGCAAATATTTATGTAAAAATATTCAACCCCCACAATGTTCAGCTACGTAATAATAAATTAATTTAACGGTATAGCAATTTTGACACTGTTGTAAAAATTTATTTTTTCCCCTTGCTTCGCATTAATCATCTAATTATTGGTCTATTTTAATTTAAAATGAACACTAAATAATTAAAAGAAAGAAAGCAGTTAACTTTCCATCCATCTCGATTGGAGGGGGTGCATAAACTAATACATGTATATGCATTTTTAAATTGCGAATATTAGTGTGTTTTTTAGAGATGATATGACGAGAAAATGCAATGGTATTGTCATAATTTTTTGTGCTTTCTCGTTTGTTATTGAAAATTATTTGTTCTATAGCAAATTTTAGATTTAAATGCTTTTCCGGAAATTGCTCTCTAATGAGTTATTATAAATATCAAACATCGAATAACAAAAATTTTCTCAAGTTGCATGTACATGTATATATATATCATATAACAAATTAATGGATATTTAATTAATGAAAGGAACTTAGATGATTTATTTTATCACTATGAATTTTTCTCTATAAAAATATGACGAGTACACCATTTTTTTTTCTAAACAAACCCTGTCGTGGAATTTTTTTTTTTTATGCTATTTGCCAATGAAATTGTCATCGAACTATTTACTATTCAGCATTCCACTTCCCTCTCGTTTCATCTCGGCACTCTTCTAGCTGGTTTTATCGTGACAAATGTAGTCTATTCGGACAAGAGCAAGTTTATTGTCCCCCTCAACAGCAACTACATATGTATTTTCCTCGACTGCACCTCGTGGAATAGTTCCTGTCTTTGGGGGCAATCAACTTGATTTTGTCCTCATAGCCAGTACATAGGTGTATAATAATTATTTGATTTGTATCTACATTTCAGAATCGGACATCAATTATCTGATGAGACAGGCCTTGTTAAAACTAGCGTTTCTTCCCTTCGGTTATTTGGTGGATAAGTGGAGATGGCGGGTATTTAGTGGAGAGGTCACTCCCGACAAGTACAATGAGGAATGGTGGAAAATGAGGTACGCAATTTGAAATAAGAATATTCTGTACTGTACATGTTTTCAGAGAAAAATGTAAATAAATAAAACATAAATAAAAGAAAATGAACTAATTAAACTACAAAAATGAGTAGAAAAATTATAAATAAATACACTATACATAATCTTTTAGTAACTAGATAAATAAAGAAATTAATAAATGAATTAGCTTTATGTGGAGATAACCCCTATGAGTTGTTTATAGATTGGAGTACCAAGGAGTTACCTCCCCTGTCCCACGAACAATAACAGACTTCGATCCTGGGGCGAAGTTCCATGTTGCAGCTAATGCACAGTATATCGTGTAAGTACATGTACTTATCTCCTATATACTAGTAAGTAAAATTCACAAGTACTTAAAATTTTTGCATGCTGACCTTTTCAAAACATCTGCCTTTAAATTTACATGTATCTTATTGCAATTAATTTCTCTGCACCTTTTTCATTTGTGCCTTTGAGAATAAATCGAAAAAAAAATGTTTTCTACATTCTCTTATACTATATTTTGTACATTTACAATTCATACTTCATAACAGATATTTTACCAGTTTTATCCTGCAATTCCAATTTTATGAAGCCATGTGTAACGCTAGCGGTCATCAGGGACCACTTTACACGTGCGATTTCTACAGATCAAAAGAGGCAGGACTCAAACTTTTGTAAGTTACACATACAGTATAATATTTACCCGTTGTGTCTGTAAGAATATAGGGAAGATACTAACTTTTTTTTAATGCTAAAAAAAGAAATCGAATTCTTGTACAGAATAATTTTTTGCCAGGTGTGTTTTTTTTTTTTTTTTTTTTTTTTTTTTGTCCGATGTTTTCTTTATCAATGCTCTTCTTCACATCTGCGTAAAATTAACTTAGTAAACGTAAATTACGCACAGTGAATTACGCACAGTAAATTACGCACAGTAAAATAGCTCACAACTTTCAACACTATATTCATTCTATATGTTGTTTTTCTTTTTTACTTATTTCCAAAAAAATGATTCTTATTTTTAATTTAAGGAATATGTTGAAACTTGGTGGCAGCAAACATTGGAAAGAGGCTTTACAGCAGATGACTGGGAAATCCAAAATAGACACAGAACCTTTCAAAAAATATTTTCAGCCTTTAACGGATTTTTTGAAGAAAGAAAATAAAGGGGAAGTTGGTTGGGCAAAGGCCAACATAAATTGGAAACAGGAGACAAATAAATAAAGAATAAAAAGCATTGCATCTGTATCATTTTTAATGTTAATCTATTTTTGTTATGGTCATATTAATATAAGCAGGTGGACATTGAAGATACGTAGCCTACAGGTAACTGTGAACATAATATTGAATGGCATGGATAATACGGGTACATTGTATCAGGGGGGACACCCCCTCTCTTTTTTCCAAACATTACCTTTTAATGTTGAAAATGTTCATTGAAAGGCTGCAGTATAGTCAAATCGGGATAATGTGGTAATGTATGAAAAAAAATTTGATTGTCAAGGAAGTTAGAACCTACCACCCCCTCCCTCCCTTTGCACGCACATACACCCACACCCTCACACACACACATACATGTACAATGGGGTTTTTGAGTTTGGACAATTAATCTCTCTTGTAAAAGTTTTTTCAGGTGTAAGTTGTCATTTTTTTCTGGCTGGCTCCTCTCACTTTCAAAAATTATACTACATGCCTGTAATAAGTCATGAAAAATGGTATATGTAGATGTATCTCCTGATCGAATAAGATACATGTATCATAGTCAAGAGGACACTGCATACACTGATACAGGTTAGGTTCACAGGTGCTTGTGGACAGGACCCCCCCCCCCAATATATACCCTGGGTCCAAGGATATTTTTATACGTCTTTTTCCATAAATTAATCTTCTAGGACACATTTACAATGTATTCCATATGAAAAATAAAAAAAATCCAAAAAATAACGTAGAATTAACGTTTTATTAAAAAATCATACCCGCGGTATTATAAAATACCGCGGGTATGTTTTTAATACATGTAAAACGTTAATTCTACGTTATTTTTTGGATTTTTCATATGGAATGCATTGTAAATGTGTACTAGAAGATTAATTTATGGAAAAAGACGTATAAAAATATCCTTGGATCCAGGGTATATATTGGGGGGGGGGGGGGGGGAGGGTCCTGTCCACAAGCACCTGTGGTCTTGATTTCTTAACTTGGTCTGCAGCATGTTCAAAGACCATGACTGATTCCTCATCAAATGTCATGAATTATATTTGGAATTGAAAAACGAATCGTCAATATTTAGGTGTTGTCGTTCTTTGCATGTTTTTTCTTTACATGTATACATGTATGCTTGAGTGGCATTTCAAAATCTTATGACAGAATTAAGAATCCACGGGGTCTGTTTTACAAAAGAATTTAATATTTAGACCAACAACTAATTGATTATAAAATCTTACAAAACTAATGTTTCTGTAAAAAAAAAATGCTTGCATAAAAATATCTTTCTGAATTCTTTTTAAAAAGATTAAAAACAATTTTCAAATTAATGTCAAAAAAGAAAGTTATTTGCAAAAGTTTTAGTCCGCTGTCGTAAGTTCTTTTGTAAAACGGAGCCCCCTAACAAAAATAAAAAAGGCTAGTTAACTATTAACTATACTTGTAAATAAAGTATGTACGCTGTATAACTAAAGTAAATAACTATATACTTACTTACTTACTTGCATACATGCACATTTTTCTTAATAATTAAATGGAAATATGACTTGTACAGTTATTCACATATTATCTCCAAATTTTACCTCATTTGTATTGAATTTAAAAAAATCTACACACAGAAATTTCACAAATAGTTCTAAAGTAAATATTCATTATGATAGTCGATCAAAGTATTTGCTACAGATTTCTCCATATACCCGATCATGACATAGGACACGCAGAACGTGTGACCAGTCAACAGGTGATGCTTACTCCTCCATGGCACCTGATCCTACGTCTTATGTTTTCAGAGGTCTGTGCGGTTTGCTCTGCTCAGAATTCTTATCGTTTGATAAGATTCTTGAGCAAGACTACTTTTAGAATTTAAATTGATTGTAGAATTCCCATAATACATTTCTCTTAACGTTAAGTCCATTGTTAAAACAAAGTATTTTTTAATTTTTAAACAAAATCAAAATCATAGAACGATTTTAACTATAACTTTCCGCAAAACGTAAACTGAAATAAGATTCAAGTCTCTTCAGAGAGAGGGGAGGGGGTATATTCTTCTCAAGATCCGACACCAGATCCGATTCGTAAAACGTTAACATACATATTGGAACATAGCTTCGCTACCCAAGGGTTTCTGACCCCCTACATCTGATCCCCTCCTCACAAACGATAGGGTGTAGGGGATCAGAAATCCTTGGCTAGCGAAGATGATGGAACCCACTTCTTCTTTTTTTTTAAATATATGTGTCATTTGTATATAATACACCATCATTTCTTTTTGAGTGATGTTTCTAAATTTTGTTTATTTAGTTAACCAAAAGGATACTTTACCATCCTGACAAAGTCGGGGGCCCTGAGTTCACTCGTGATCATGAAACCCTTGACAAAATTTATTAAATTTTTACAGGTTGACTGAAGCAACGTCTTCCGGGGAAATTAACATATCTTGATTATCATTCTTATCTCTCCATCAATCACATATAAAGCCTTTTGGTGACAACTTGTACCGCATGCATTGAGTGTCAACTACATGTACTAACATTCTGTTTACGTTTTCTGCCAATTTACGAAAGCCCCAATTTGATTGGTGCTTCGCAACGAGAGAAGCAAGCCCCAAAATACCAGATGGGGTTTTTACTGGTTCCAGGAACACGAATAGACTGTGGATCCTTGACGTTGTGTGGATGCCTATTTATTGAAAAAAAAATCTGGTTTGTCAAGACACCTGATGGCGGCCATGTTAAATGTTTGCAAACCAATTTACGAAACGTCAGCATGCACCATTTTTTCAATGGCAGGAGGGAGGGGCGTTTTTTTTTAAGAAAGTGTAACAATTAAGTTTTAATTAGTGAATATGTCCTCCTATATATATCTAACTATTGCTAACAGGGTAACAACTTTTGAAAGGTGATGTACAAGAGTTGTCCATAAAGTTCGTGAACAATGACGAATTTTTTTTCAAACTGAACGGTTCTCTTTATACTTATTGCATAACAAAATAATTGTTATTAAAATCCAAATCTGAATCGTTTGAATTTGATATGATATTTTTGTAAATATCCGGGTCTTTAAAGGTCGCTGATAGTGCGCACGGCCCAGGGTTAAAATGCTCAATTTTGAACTAATTTAAAGTTTTTACATTAAAATGATTATATTCTTCATAAATTAAGTCAAAAATTAATAAAAATTAAATGTGCTGCAAATAAAGCGACTGTCTTCATTTTTCTGATATCTTAAGTATCGATTATTGGACAGACACTGAAAATATAAAGGAAAAAAACTGCAAGAAGTATGTTTCTAAAATTGACAGAAAAAGCGACTTCAGCCATCTGAATAGAACAGCGTCCAGTCATAACAATTATGTTTTGATATGATTAAAACGACGTCGGAGATAAAATAATCTTTCAAACATCTGAAAATTATTCGAAAATATTTAGTTCTATGATTTGAGATTGATAAGATATATCGATCGTTGTTTAAACGGTGTGTACGGTTTGGGAGACAGTACAAGAAGTGGAAAATCACTGCTACGTTTTAATAAATATAGCACAAAGTCGGACTGGGCAGTAATGCTTATCCTAATGACGCTCGAACAGTCTATATTATTATCAGCCGCAGGAGCGGCCGATCTATTTTTGGTTGTGTTAGAATGTGCACATGGAGAAATGAGTCGTTATTTTTTCATTGCTTCGATGGAATAATTTTTCAATTCCTATCAGATATGTATCAATGTATGATTTTATTTATATAAAAAAAAGTTGTTTCATGAACTGCTACCGGTGTGCTTAAGATATGAAAACAAAACGTATTAAGTTTTCGAATATGAATTACAGTGCTTAAAATAATTAATGAATTATAAAAATTTAAAGAAAAAGTTGATTTTGTTTTGAATAAACTACAGTTGCAAAGGATACAATGATTATTTTTTGTCTGCACTTCACATTTATTGTGAAACGTATATCATCGGCATTATCACGTGACAAAGATCCAAGTACGTATCAGCACTTGAAAGTCTGTACGTCATTTTTGTCAGCATTCAGATATTCTGAATTTCATATTAACATTTTTAAATAGTTGATGCATTTGTCTTTGAATAAAATAATTTGATGTCATAATACATTCCTATCCTTTTAATTGCGGGCAGTCCAATTTTTATGTCCATTTTATTTACTTGGATTAAATAATAAATAGATATTTAACAATTGATCATTGAAAATTAAAGAATTCAAGATGCACAGAGAAGTAAGGAAGTGTACAGTAAAAATGTATCGTATACTTTTTGATTTTTTTTTTTTTTTTTTTCTTTCTTGTGGAAATGCTTTAAACTGCTAAATATATATTTGCGGCCGATGTGATGCTTTGCATCAATTTAACTTGTCGTTTATTGTTTCTAAATTTTTGAAATTTACCCAATTATGCGCTATTATAAATATTATCGCATTTACTTGGCAGTGTAGCATAATAATGAAAAACTAGCGCAGCGTGTGTCCGCGAACATGTAACAAAAATCATATTTTTGACGTTTCATGAAACTAGCTTTACGTCAAACTATGCCGTGCGGTTTGCACGTACCAAGTATTTACACCTATAAAGTCAGTAAAATAATGTGAGTTGTCTTTATTTTAATATATATAACAAATCATGGTCAATATTTAAAAAAATATCATACACATTAAGCAGTTATTAAGAAAACAATAGCATTTTTAGACCTTCGTACTTTATGGACTTGTATATTTTACCTATGATTGAACTTTATCGTAAAACAATATAGAGACACAATTCTATATACTACTCGTATTCTTTGTATTAGATGTCATATCATTTCTTAGAATTAATTTCCTTTGGCAATCAGAACACAGACGTCAACAGTATTTCAGACTGACACTATCCACCAAAATGAAGACACAAATTATATGTGTTTTTAGGATTTGGATAAATAAGATATTATTGAATTAACGTACAAGAAAAGTGCTTTTCTAATTACTAGTATATTTGATATGTTGAACGTCATTTGCAATGTACTCTCGTACCATTGGAAAATTAAGTATTTAATATCTACTGTTTCATTCCATTTAATATTTTTTGAACTTTTGATGTTTTAACATCCTTTTCACCTTTCGTAATTATGATATTTAATCTTCACCTTTTTTGCAATACATTAAATGAAACTAATTGTCGTAAATGGGCATTTATTAGAATGCCAAATAAAATACACATTGGCAAATAAGTATAAAAATTACAAATGCCCACATCTGAATATATCTTTTATATGAATATTAATGTACATAATGAAAAAACACAAATATGGCAAAAAAGATTGGACAAACCTTTTACAAACGTCAATCTTTTCGCCAATATTTCTATTCAAATTAGTATTTTTTTATTGTGTACATCTGTTCAATATCCTTATAAGGAATTATATGCTGTATTCAAGTACGGGCATACATAATTGTTGTATACTTATTTGGTAATTTGTTTGACATTCTAATAAATGCTCACTTTTAAAAAAAATGTTTTCATCAGAATGCACGAACTGGAGATAAACATTAATTACGTGATAAAAAAAAAAAAAGAAGGTTTCTAAAGATGTAAACAAAAAAAAAAAAAAATAACTGTGCAAACTCATGTAAACTCTTACAACAGAATAAGCAACAGAGATGGTATGATTTACTTTATTTTGCACATAAATAGTTTTATTATTTTGTAATGAGACACTAATAGCTCGTATGATTTATTTACAGTTTCAGTGCATCAAACAATTACATGTACATGTATGAACAAGAGGCCCAGGGGGCACATTGCTCACCTGAGCACTTTGGCTAGGAAAAAGCAGAAATCAGTTCAGTCTAGAAAAGTTTAAATACATAAGTGTTTCAGGGAGGGGGTATGATTTGAACTTACTTGAATATACACTTCCTAAGAATGCTTTTGAATTAATGACACAAAATGTCTGTTGCCGATTTTTCCTATGTATTCCTATGTAAAACTTTGATCCCCTCATTGTGGCCCCACCCTACCCCCAGGGGTAATGATTTGAACAAATCTGAATCTACACTACCTGAGGCTGTTTCCATTTAACGTTTAAATATAACTAATCAAAGCTTTGCTGTTTTTGACAAGAAGATTTTTAAAGTTTTTTTCCTATATATTCCTTTGTTAAACTTTGATTGTCAATGTGGCCCCACCCTACCCCCAGGGGTCATGATTTGAACAAATTTGCATCTACACTACCTCACAATGATTCCACATAAGTTTCATATTTTCAAGCACAGTGGTTCTTGAGAGGAAGATCTTTAATGATGCCATTAATTTTTCACGAATTCATAATTATCTCCCCTTTGAAAGGGGCATGGCCCTTCATTTGAACAAATTTGAATCCCCTTTACCAAAGGATACTTTGTGGCAAGTTTGGTTGAAATTGGCCCAGTGGTTCTTGAGAAGAAAATGAAAATATGAAAAGTTTACGACACCGCCAACAACAACGACGACGACAATAACGACGACAGACAAGGGACAAATTTCGATCAGGTGAGCTAAGAAGTTGACGCACAGTTTATCGGTATTGTCAATCCATTACCCTTATGTAGATTTTTCACACACTCGGGAAAAGTTAGGCAATCAGATTTTGAAAGCAGTTCAAAAGATCACTATTCAATAATTTATTTCACATAACAATTTACGCATCAAATTTCATTGCAATACCATAAACCTAAAAACTTTGTGAAAGGTTAGTTTTAGAAAGGATGATTCTCTTATAAGGTCATTTTCCGGCCTACGATAAAATCACTTAAAATGTGATTACCTTCTTCCAATAGGAAGGCGGTTAAAATTTCAACAGCCGCCATTTTTACACCAGAAACAGAATCTCGCACCGTACCCGATTTTTTATAACCCCCTTTCGAAGATGATGCATTAGAAAAATTTCAGGGCGTCGTGTGATCTGTTTTTTAGTCGATCAGTATTCTACAAATTTGTCTGAAGCGGGATAAGTATTTGTTATTTAGGGTGCAAGTCTATATCTGCAATAAAGATTCAAAATCACCTTAAATTAGAATAACGCCATAACTATTTATTTAGAAATTTATTTCAAATTAAGGATTATCTCCCTCATGCATTGCTCTGATCCTTCGACGTATTTGGCTCCAGTCTTTGGTACTCCCTTTTTCAGCTCTTCAAAGTTTTTTTTTTATTGAAATATTTCGGATTTCCAACGTTTCGGCATGAGCATCACTGAAGAGACATAATTTGTCGAAATGCGCATATGGTGCCTCAGATTTGGTACTTGTACACGTACAATGGCATGTTATCTAACGGATCATTGTTTACATGTACATGTGTTTTTCATTCCCAAAGCTAAAGTAAAAGATATCGTTATTTATAGCTTTGCAATACACTCGCTGATTCATTCATTTTACATTAGGCTTCTTCGTGCCAGGTGGCACATAAGGCAGCCACACAGTCCCTCGCTGATTGTTCGACCGATATCAATAATCACCAATCACTTCTCGAGAAAAAAATAAACCATTATCTATAGATCAAATTCTATTTATACTTGTGATGTTCTGTAATAATTGATAAGTCGTAACAATGTTTTGAATAAGGATCTACACTTTATATTAAAAATTTAGATATGTTTTTCAAAAATTGATACAAAGCATACTAAAACAAACGTAGCCTTTTAAATCAGTAAATTCCCTAAATTACTATATTCAGTATAGAGGAAACACAATTACAGTAAACAGTTTAATTTATTTTAATCTTTGGTCTCCAAGTATTTAAAAAAGAGAAGAAAAAAAAACTAGAGGTTTGTCCCATTATTTTCAAATTTTGCTCTGTCAAATCTCTGTAAGAAATAATATAACAAATGTAGCCCTTTAATTCGGTGAATCCATAGATATATCGACTTCGTGCTCGGTCGTTATACTTTTCTGTTAAGTCGATATATCAATAGATCAACTCCATGAAAAGGCTATATCTATATAATATAACTTATAAAATGAATAATGAACTGTCTTCTGGAATACAGTTTACATATTAATAGTTTGTGGTGACTATCTTCCAAATTCTTATCAGATTATTTTGGAAATACATGTATTTTTATATTTAACTTTAGAAATAATGATTGAATTTAGTATACCCAGTAAATATATTAAAGCAAAACATGAAAGTTTTCTGCTTCCCTGAATTTTATATTTTGGTATTGATGGAGAATTTCTGTAATGTATTTACGTTATTTTGTGATCCCCTGATTAAATCTTTAACTGTCCTGTATGGCAGTTTGATGTTATGTATTGTGTCAAAACACGAACTCCTGCCTTAATGTTTATTACCCAGAACTGTGTACTCTAAGTTAATTCTTTTTATACATTTAATGATCTCATTGACTCAAATCACTATGTTCTTTCGCTATCCCTTTATGGGATATGATAACTGGAAAATGTGTAGATGCTGTCAATTTTGACAAAAACAAAATTAATTGACGTCACCCATTCCCAATGATCTAAGTTGCAATATCTTTAATATTGATGGTGTATTTCGTGTTCCATGCAAGCTTTCGAGCTTGGAAGAACGACAAAATAGCTACATATATACCAATGAATGACGTTTTGGGTAAATCAACTAATATATTCCTACCATTAAATGGTATTTTCTTGGTGAAACAAAAGCAGATTATATATATTATTGTGGTCTGTCTGCCTTTTTAGGCAGATTTATGTGTATATACATTGTAGTCACAATATGAGCCATTGTACATGTATCTTTATTAAATTGATTGACCATGCTCGCTATCACAGAATTTTCACCAAGAAATACGTGTCTGTACATCTGTAAAACAAATCCTTTTTCAATCTTTGCATGCATAATTCAACTGCACAAGAAACATATATTTTTAAGGAAAATTCAATAAAAAAAATTCAATAAATTCAATAGCTAGGGGTGGCATTTAGGAATAAATGTCAGAATAAACGTATTTATAACAAAATTTCTCTAAGAATAAGGCTGCTTTCTCGGCAATTGATTTTGAATGAAATTAAAAATGAAAGGGTTTAGTCCTAAGCATAATTTTCATAACTCTATAACTCTTTAAAAAAAATTATACATGATGACACGTGGATTGAAATATTCTTGCATTGCATAGTGCTTTTAAGCAATAATTAGTTACATTATTCTTTTTTTTTTCAAATGTTTGCTAATATACCTTTGTTTATACGTGAATATCTGGCAACAAGAAATATCTAAAAAGGTTTAATGAAAAGGTAGATTCGTGTAAAAAGCAAGAAATCAATGCATAGATTTTTAAAGCTAAATATGGCGTATCTCAGCAAAAAATAAAATAAAATAAAAATACGAAACTGAGTGTAGATGAACATGATACTTTTTATTTACATTCAAATTAAAATTTTCACTGATTTTGAACTTTACGGAATCCCGTTGAGGCCAGTTCAGAGAAAGAAATATTTTTTATTGCGTTTACACGCAATAACTTTGCGATTAATCGCAATAATCATTGCGCTTAAACGCAAAACACTTTGCGTTTAATTGCAAAAGATTGCGATTAAACGCAATAACTTTGCGATTAAATGCAATACTTTTTGCGTTTAAACGCAATAATACTTTTGAGAATAAACGCAATACCTTTGCGATTAAACACAATAGTTTTTGCGTTTAAACGCAATAATCTTTGTGTTTACAAGCAGTCATTTGTATAGGGCCTTGCAGAGTACAATGGACCCACGCAAACTTATATCTTTCATTTTTTTCTTTGTTACCTGTACTTATTAGGAAATTGTGTGTTGTCTAGCTTTATAGAATCAGATTCTCCGAGCAAACGCTCTCTGAAAGGATAAATCACTTATATGAATCTATAGAAGAGAAAAAAATGTCAGTTGTAAAAACAAAGGCAATCTAAGAACGAGACATGTCTTAAGCTTATTAGATCTCTACATTCTTAATGAAGTTTTGGTCAGTTGCTTTGTTAAAAAAAACTATCAACTACGTTGCGGTCACAAAGTTTAACCCATATATAAAGGGGTTTTAGAAAAGGAATGATGAAATGTTGGAATTACGTACAACATGTAGTATTTAGACTTAAATGTAAATTCTCAACTCTTCCTATGGTTGCATACAGTAAACACAAGAACATAGGTGATGGATTCATATGTGATCAAAATCAAATGAAAACAGATTGATCGATGTGTACTACCAAATTGACAAGTGCTTTTAATACCACTGAAACATTATCTATAAGTTGTGATACGTAAGCAAAGAAGATCCAATTTTATTCTGTGTCTTTTTTGCAAAATTTTCCAGTTTTTGAAAATTGTAGTAAAACAATGGCATCCTAACAACCTGAGTGTCTTAAATGTACTAGAACCCAACGCTCTTAATGAAGTCTTTGATCAATTGAATGTTTCAGTAATGTTGCATAGTTACTAGTATCCTAGTACATGTACATGTAATTATAAGCTATGGCTAATTGATGTTTGATTTTGAAACTGCAGTATCATTGTGTTTAAATGCAAAAAAATCCTTATAAGGAAGGATTGTTGCGTTTAAACGCAATATTATTGCGTTTAATCGCAAAAATTATTGCGTTTAATCGCAATATCATTGCGTTTAATTGCAAAAGTATTGCATTTAATCGCAAAAATTATTGCGTTTAAACGCAAAAAGTATTGCATTTAAACGCAAAAATATTATTGCGTTTAAATGCAAAAGATTGCGATTAATCACAATCTTTTGCGATTAAACCCAAAGTGTTTTGCGTTTAAACGCAATATACATTGCGATTAAACGCAATCTTTTGCGTTTAAATGCAATGATTATTGCGATCAAACGCAATGTTTTGCGATCAAACGCAATGTTTTGCGTTTAAACGCAATAAAAAAATTTCTTTCTCTGAACTGGCCTCAACGGGCTTCCGCAGAACTTGAAAAATCCCACGTTAAATTAAACTGTGTCTGATATTTAAATGCGGAGTCGGTAAATAAATCGGTTATTGTTTTAAATTTCTAATATCTATGAAACGCGATTGATTTAAATTGTAATGTGTAATTTACAGGAAACTCCTATCTTTATATCAAGTAATAAAACGCATAGAAAGATCTTTTTAATTTTAGTTAGTCTGAACTTATCAAAAATACGCCATATATGACTTTAAAGCAAATCGTAATTTAGTCAGATAGATTTATTTCATATTGGATTTCCTATGGGGTTCATAACTAGATTTTATTAATTTTAGAACTCTCGTCTGCAGAATCTTGAATTACTTTCCACATGCTGAGTCAGCAATATTTATCGTAAGAGGTACCAAGAGATATATTCGCCAAAAATGAGACTAAAATTTAATTCCTCAGCTAATTGTATGGAGAACTAGTGCGAAAACAAATCATCAGTGAAGCCTTAGCTCCTTCTGAAAGAGATTCTTGTATTCAAATCCATTTTAGCTCACACCTTATAAAACGCATACGAAAGTAAATTCAGCATATACTGGTTCAATTTTAGTAGCCGACTTCCTTAATTATATATAAAACAAAAATATTCATGTTAGATTGGAAACTCTTGGGAATATATTATTTGTTAAAATTGGATTTGATGATTGAAACTTCTATTATATGGAACGCTACTTCAAAAAAAAAAAATGCTTTTCTTTAAATTATTCACTTATCACTAAATATTCCATCAGAAAGAAAATGATATTTTTACCATAATTTCATCTATAAGATTTCTGAAGTACATTATACATGTAACATGTATGAGGATAAAATCTTTTAAAGTTAAAGTGGATAAGAGCAGCAGTTTGTAAGAAATAGATTTCCCAAAACATACTTAAGCGAAGAGATTTCTTTAAATCACTTTAAATAACCTTTGTTATCTTTTTTCATTTTGAGATGAATTTTCTAAATTACAATCGTTTGATTGTATGCTAGGATCTTAGATGTTTACATCTAATATTGACGAAGTTTAATTTAAAGATCATAATATTTCTGTTACTGAATGGCAACCGTTGATAAAATAAAAATTCAAACCTGGCTGAATCATACATTGACGCAATTCTTTTTTATGAAAATCTTCTGTGTCGGGGGTGTATAATTCAGAATAATCCAAGTGATTTAATATTAAATTGTACGAGCGGTTATCAAAAAATTCGTGGACTGAAGCGATAAAATTAATACTATGTAGTCTGTGCTTACAAAATTTATGAAAAACATAAATCAACAAAAGTTTAAAAAATGTTAAAAATTTTAACTTGATACGTTGATAATTTGCCAAATTATTCTAAAATAAAAAAGACATTACATGATCACACGGCGCTGTCGCCGTTTAGTTTCATGACGTCCGACAACGTCATTGTTTCTCAATGTCCACTCCGTCTACCTTATACACTTATCTTGATGTGATTACCTGGAGTTAAGTAAGGACTTAAGTCCGTCTTGTTTATGTGACTTTACAATATCATGAACAGCTGCTTTCAATGCATATAATATTGTAAATGTATCTATACATAAGGAAAGATCCTCACTTGATTATACCAGCATACTTAGCTTGATGGAGTTCAATTTCTACCACACGTGATCAACGTCACTTTTCGACGTGACTGATTTTTGACACCTTCACTACAAATCTATACTTATAAATTAATAAATTTTGCAAATAAACTCCGAAACGGGTGCACCAGAGTTCTAACTTACTCCTCTAACAATACACTACTATTAGATACAAGCTGATGTCCGTAAACTATATTTAGATTTCACTCGCATAGTAAGTATCGTACATTAAATTAAAAGTCTACTTTCATTTTCTATAAACAGCCATGAAATAGCTAAAACGTGAGTACGGTGGCGTTTCCGGTTGGCGGATCTAAGTTACTGGCAATTTTTAATGAAACTGACAACAAGCAATTGTTTATTTATTACATAAAACGTCATCATTGAATTATTCAATCAAAACTCGATTTAAATGATATAAAAGAAATAAGTTGTGATAACCGATTGAAAAGGGAAATGTGCAAAATGTGTTCGTCATTCACCGATCTTTATATTGACGGAAGCTTCTAGAACATCATATAGCATCGAGTCCGATGTAAAGGAAAAAAAAAACGAGGCGACGATAGCTACATAACCATAAAAAAAAGCTTTTTTGTAAATGGTCATAATTGAAATAATGGTAAATCACTGATAACAATATAAGTTGTGAATATAATTATATATCGAAAGACTATGACATATACATGTATATAGTAGGTTTTCCTAATAAATTTATCGGTGAAATTTGTATATATTCCTTACTGAGAGCATCGTGGCAACGAACCCGAAGTACAATTTGTACTTCGTAATAAACTTGCTTATATGAAAAGAGAAAATTAATGAATAAGGTATTGTTCAAATACAATTAAAGATGTAAAATTTTGCGCTTTAATCAATGCACAATTAATTTCTGAATACAGTCTTTTATAGCTGCAATAATGTAGCCCTCTCCTTTTTTGAGGGGGGCAGAGAGAGGGAGAGGCCAGAAAATATCAGATCCAAAAAAATAAAAAAAAAGGAGAGGGCTACATTGTTGCAGCGTAGTCTTTTGTATCAAATACTCAGCCTATTCATAGGGCGTTAAAAGCTAATTTTTACACAGGTACTTGGTTCTTGGTTTATAAATATGTATGTACCTTATTAATAGGTAAAAAAGGTAAAAAAGTAAAGTACATTTTTACATATCAATAAGGTACAAACATATTTATAAACCAAGACCCAAGTACCTGTGAATTTTTACACCCCCTCCCCCCAATCAATTTATTAGTAAAATGTGCATATTCGTTGCTTTTATCCTTGACGGAAATGAAATAAGAGCATCTGAAGCACAATATCCATAACATGGTATAACAGGTTTCACAATAAACGTCAATTATAATGAAATTGCTATTTAAAAAAAATAAAAAATAAAACAAACACATAAAACGGGAGGTTGGGGGGGATAGGTAAATCTACTTCATGCGGGATTTTGAACTAAGTATTTGTTGCTGCTATAAGCCTGTAGGCTGTCAGTAGAGTTCTAACTACAATATATTTTCTGTCGGTAGTGGTATAAATTCAATTCCCCGCGCTTGCGCGGGATTTCATCTAGTTGACTTTAACTGTGCATCTTTCATCTCTCTGAATCTTTTTGGCTATTTAAAACGAGTACTCTGGATCGATGTGTTTTATTTTTCTGTAGCCTGTTTAAACATTCCCTAGGTCTATACCAGTTTTTCCAGGTGCGAAACTGGAAACAGAAACCCCTCTCCTTTTTGACGTCATTTTTGAGCCCTTAATTGTTTGTACACTCAATATAAATTTACGATAAAATTTCATATAAATTACAGAATGAGGTAAAAATTGCAAATTTTACGGAATAATTGTGATGTACTACATACCTGGATTTACCGGATTTTTGACGACAAATGCTCATATCAAAAGAGTTTTTCTCAGTTACACTCAGGTAGAAAAAAAAGTCATATTTGAGGATGCGCCGCTTGGACATACCATTGCTTACAAAAACAATAACAATTTATTAAAAAATGAAACTTATGATTTATGTTTTATTCTATCGATAGAGAAAAGATGATGCTAATTAAATGTATTAAAATTCATTGATGTACCTAAAGCAGTTTTAATTTTATGGCGCTAGTCCACGAACTTTTTGATAACCCCTCGTACTCTGTTACACAAACAAGTGGTTCCCTGTAGATGACTTAGCTATTTAGTCACTTTCTGTAACTTCATACCTGAGCATTAAAAATGCAACTTCAAAAAAACATTTTTATAGAAAAGTAACAGATACATATTTGTCTTTCAATATTAAAAACAAGCAAAGAATATATTTGTAACATTTGCAACTCGTTATCCAATTTTGGACTATTAGTTAGTTTAAAATCTTAAAATGCAATTTTTTATGACGAGGAACAATATTGCTCGTCTATCAAACATTTGGAAAAACTTCGTTTTTCTTTTAAACTTCGGAATTCGAAGTTGTTCTGATCAACAGTTACCATGTCAATCAAACTTTCGGAAAAACTTCGTTTTTCTTTTAAACTTCGGTAATCGTTCTGCTCAACAGTTACCATGCATGAACTTGATTTTTAATTAATTACGCTTAATCAAGGTTTTAAGCAATGAAAGCTACTGATCAGGAGTGTAATACACATTTAGCTTCATAGATATAATCGGAAAAAATCTTGATTTGGAGCGATTGAATGTTTTATTGACATTTGAATAATTTTAATGTATTTTCTGCCAATACATATTTCTGGACCCAAAAATAAGAGAGAATTGAATTTTACAACAACAAAAAACTTTTCATTTACGTAAATCTTCATCATGAAGTTATTTTCTATATAATAATAGATGAACCAAAGGAAATATAAGGGTTTTTAAAGTTTGAAGTTATATATAAGGTCATAGAGAAGGTCAATGTAAAAATACATGCAAATGAAACAGATTAATTGCTCAACAATCTATTTCAGTGTATTAATTTTGCATTAATAAAGTTGGTAATAATTTAAAATAAAGAAAAAAAAGCAAAGGAAAAGGGCTAGACAAGCTCAAATTAAAGTTGGAAAAGCCGATCAAAGTTGGAAGAGCCAAGATTAAAGTTGGAATTATCAACTTAAAAAAATATTACGTGGCACTTAGACGCTTCCGTATATCCAAGATATGAATAATGATCAATATTCCATGGGTAAATGTCATGTATAACATAAGCCCAATGATAATTGTAAAATGTGGATTTGTCTTTACATATATGAACAACATTCTAATTGTTTTTTTTATAAATCGCAAAAGCTTCTAACTTTAGAATTCATGAAAGAGTTTCGATTGATGACACAGCAGATTTCGTGCAATACATTAAGAAGGAACGGCAAACTGTCATATTTCTTCTAATTTTTTTAAGACTATTAATTCTTTCATTTGATATATTATATTTAGAATTACAGGTTTCCGTGAAATATGACATGAAAGTGTTATTATCAATTTAACCGCGTCACATATATTACATTGGTTTTGATATGTTTCAGAGGAAGTGAATAGCACGTGTAACATAACAATTTCATTTCTGTATAATTCATCAGTGCTTTGATGCTATTAGAAACAATTTGTTATTTACAATACTCGTCGAAATGCAGTAAGGAATCACCAAACAAGCAATAAAAGTCTTAACAACATGAAAGCTAAAAGAGTGATCAATCAATTAATATGCTATTTATCTAACTGACAAACTTGCATTATTGGTACACTTTTGAATAATCATTCTACTTCCTATCAGCAATAATAATTTCCTTTGTTTTAGATGTATCAGATCAAATTTATTCCTGTAATACACTTTAAAAAGAAAAATAGACCATTAAACCTTTTGATAAACCTTGGTCTCAAATACCTTATGCCTGCATGTGTGTTCTCTGTATTGATTTTATTCTTCTGTCTTCTACTATTTAATCAACTCCTACGGTGTCAAAATGTTTGTTGGTCTTATACATATTATAATGTCTTGCTAATATTTAAAGACTCTTATATTAATGGGCGTTTAATTCAAGCATAATCGATTTCATAAGTGTTGACAGCCATGCTGGCCTGTATTTTTGTTCTTAGAATTTGAATGAGAATACGGCATTTTTCATTAGAAGGTCTGGAATAAGACCGTTTGTACGCTCTTTACAGTGACTGCCAATACGTCATTTCTTTTGGCTTACTTAATTGATATACATTTAAGATTATATGACCACACTCCTCCAATGACTAAAATATTGCCTGTTTCATTGTGCATTTAATCAACTGCCAATACGTGATTGTGAAGTCGATAACTTTCTGCAAAGCATTTTCAGCAACCTACTTAAGTCTACCCATTAAGTTTTGTGCACGAGCGGACATGACTGCTATTTCATCTTGATAATTGTTTGTTTTGGTCAGGAAAAGCAAGTGCCTTCAAGAGCCAGTTAAGGTGTCCAATTTTTTTTTTTTGCTCCATCCCCAAAGCACAAAGAGAATGTGTACGATGACAAAACATTAGTCATGGAGTAGTGACGATATATCTGGTCAGAAGAGAAAATTAAAACTATTACTCATTATCTACAGTCATATAAGTCACCCGAGATATATGCTAAGTTGGCACATGGATATTGAAACATTTTCAAGATTCAACAACCAGATACTTGCAGATTCAGGAGCTTTAATATGAAACCTAGCACTTCCGTACTTACAACGGTCACCTAGCATTGACGAAGCTTACAGACACTGAACTACAAGGTTCAAGGCAGGACACCAAATTGAAGCACCAGAAATGCTTATTTAGCCTGCCACCAGATACGTTATTTTCATTATTATATGTATTTTTCCGTTTGCCCGATAATGACAAGGAGCACAAGGCCGGTCGACAGGGGACGCCTACTCTTCCATACATGTGGCACCTGATTCCACATCTGATGCTTTTAGAGGTTCAGCTTTGCTCTGCTCCCGATCTGCATTGTTTTCATGGACCTATGAGCTTTATTAATGTTCGTTTACCTACATATTTCATTACCAGTATGTTGTGTTAGTTCCTCCATAATCAAGCGTACGTACGTGAGCTATGATGGCATCACTTGGCCGACTGGAGGTAACAGGTTTAGATTAATTGAACATGAGTTTCTGGTGGCAAGGATAACCAGGTATGAAATTTGGCAGTTGAAAAGAAAACTACTTTTCCTAAACGAATTTGAAGTGCCAGATATCATGGCCATTCAAGGTTGGGGATACGATATAGGATAATCAGAACTTAAAATGTTTTGAAATAGATCACAGTTAAATTAAAAATTTTGATAAAAACCCATTTTCCACAGTCAACACTTGTTTTGTCACAAAAAATCTCACGTACAAAAAGGAGATAGTCACAGAATAAAGAAGTAATGGAGAGATGTCGTCTCAAAGTAAATAGGCCAGCAGCTGTGACTGTATTAAAATTGTGTGGTTATTACATTAATATAAGTACTCTGACTTGGTGCAGAACATTTCAGATTTCCGAGATTTTGTCTAATCTTAGTGAGTTTGTTAATGCTATTTTCTTTGATAATCTTCAAGGGGGACTGGAATATTTTGCCCAAGAAACTGGAGTGGGTTTATCCTGAGAGTTTATATACATTGTAATAGATGCATTGGTCAGTCTGGGTCTTTCAGTTTCTTGGGTACATCCCCATGTGTGGGATGAATGCGAACGCTTTCAATTGGAAGCTGTTCGGTTTTATATGGCGTTAACGTTTGTGCACTCTAAAGCGACTGAGACCTACTTAAATCTGGTTCATTACTCTTAGTTTGTGACAACTGAACTAAAAAGGGAAACTTTGAATGTGAAATATTGTATATGTAACAAAAACTTGCAATTTCCAATAGGAACGTATTCTGTGAAATTAAGCTAAATACTGTACGTGTACATAAATTATCGTATTCAAAATTTAGTGCAATGACTTCCTACATGTATATATGGACTAGAGGCGTAACCATATATTAACACTACAGATTAAGGGGCCATGCATTGTATTCAGTTATGATTTATTCAAGAATTAGCGCATTGTTGTCTGTGCCAAAGCCGCTAAAATATGAAGCCCGCTTTTTAAAGTACACGTCATACAGTATATTTTATTTTTAAAACTTTATAAAAAAAAAAATTACTCCGACCAGAAGCAAGGTTTTTTATCTTTGGGCTGTGCATGAGTTATCCTTGTAGAAATATCTCACCCCTTTACATGGTAGGACTGTGAGACAAAATATTGAGAAAAAAGGATCCTGTTTTCTTGTAGCCGAGAAAACCTTTTAGCATGTGGTACTGACACATCGCAAAATACACAGAGAGAGCGAAAAAAAAAACACGTATTGCTCTCAAAATGAGATGTCTTACTTCTATCAAACGGCGACATGGCATGAGGAGGGTCATTGTATTGTGTATGGTAAGCATAAGACGAAGAATGTCAATCTGTGCTCCGAAGACATTACATTTTCTTACATGTATAAAGACAAATACAAAAAGATTTTACAATAAAACCCATAAAAATAACAACTTAAGTCATGCTTGTAAACTTTTATATTTAAGAAATAATGTATCATTTTTAAACATCTATCGGGATATAAATACGGGTTGGTCACGAGATCAAATTCCATAAAGCCCGAAGGGCTTTATGGTAAATTTGATCTCGTACCAACCCGTATTTATATCCCGATAGATGTTTAAAAATGATACATTATTACTTATATTTACATTTATGACTTATTCATATTTAATATTTTCCTGATTATAATCTTTAACGCGTGAAATGTTTTATTTTTCAAACTCAACGGCACGCATTTGATCCATTGAATGTTCGTCGACCCTTTATGACGTCACTGAGAAATTACGTCAAACGTTTATGACGCGAGGAACCCGTGTTTATACGGATATAGATATGCGTTGCTTTTAATAGTGTTATATAAAAGAAAACATTTACAAATGTAAATATAAGTAAAATGAATAATTTTAATTTTATTTAAATTAATTTTAGTTTTTCAATCAAAATTTCACAATTGATTAAAAGTTGTATAAATTTATAAAGATGATTACAAAAAGGTAGAATTTTGAACATTATAGAAACTTTACAATTCCTTAATATTTTAGAAACCGTATTGTAAAGAAAAAGCAGGTTGAATCTTGCAGAATGTCCGTCGCAATTTTGCGATTTCTAACATTTCTCTGCAAATTACATGTAGGTCTCCTCGTCCGGAACTTAAATGTTTACAGAGGCATAGACAATTCGAAAATGTATAGAAATGTGATAGAAAATCTTATTCATGTACAAATATATATTCTGCGGTAAATTGTTCGTTTACTTTTAAAAAAATCACCGTTTTTTGGCTTTGAAGGTTAAAGGACGATCGAATTGTCTATACCCCCGTAAATTCTTAAAATCCGGATGAGGAGACCTGATTTATAAAACAAAAAATGTTAGAAGACGAGTGATTGCGACGGTCATTCAGCAAGATCTAAGCTCATTTTTTTTTGTTTTAATAAATAAGAGCTTCCGATGTCTGAGAAAAGCCCGGCCTGGGCTAGAAATTCTCCCCCTGAAAAAAGGAGTAAACGAAGACAACACATTTCTGGCAAATAGTAATGATAATAATCATACTAAAGAAAATATAAATAAAATGATGTCCATTTTTTCAGTGATTCAATAATTTTCATTTTGAATTCACCTGAGCCAAAAATTCAAATTAGCTTTTTTAAATTTCCATTTTATTAAATAACTTTAAATACCACATTTTTCAGATAAGGTTTACAATTTTTTTATAAAAGATCTCTTGATGAAAAAAAAAAGAAATTACGTAGGCTAGAATCAAGGGTCGGGTCCATTTTTAGGCTAGGCTTTTGCATCATCACGTGTGTAAGGATTCAGTTTGACTGTAGGCGAAAAATCCTTTTAGCGGGTGTTGCTGACTCATCCGAGATAAACAACCGACTTTTTCTCTCATAATTATACTTCCATATTGAAATTGCGACAAGACATGAAGAGGACCAGTGTACTGTACATGTATATGCAAAGCATAATGACGTCACTTTTCTCTTACAAAACACAGTATATGATTAAAGATGAATTTGTCAAAATGAAGTTATATATATATATATATATATATATATATATATATATATATATATATATATATATATATATATATATATATATATATATATATATATATATATATGATCACCATGCGGGTTATATCTTTTGATTTCATAAAAAAGGGGGAAGTATTTACCATACAATATTTACTGAACTATATTGAATCAAATTTCTATAGATTTCACTATAGTAAATCAAAGATTAGATAAAAGTATATATTCAGGATACAATAATAGTAAATTAAAGAATTTATACTTATAAATCTATAGAAGATTACAGGCTATGATAATAAACTTTAGTTTTTAAATCAAATTTTTTTTCAAAATATCTGTAAATATTAAAGAAACTATAAGCAGACGTTTTCGATTTGGCCTGTGAACGAGTTGTCATTCAAATAAAAAAAAATATCTGGCCCCTTTATATTTAGGCAACCAAATGAAAAATAAAGATTCTGTTTGTAGCAGATAGAGCTTTTTAGTTTATGTCGCTGAATTACCTCAAGATAAAAAAAAAAATCACGCATTGCTCTCAATATCAGATTTTCTTACTGCCAACAAATTGCGACAGGGCATGAAGAGGGTCATTGTATTGTGTGTATGTAAAGCATAAGTGCGTCACTTTGCCACTCCAAGTCATTTTCTTTACATGGTTATTAGGTAATTTCGCCAATGTTTAAAAAATAAACATAAGTTCAAGAGGCACAAAAAATTTTCAACATTTTTTTTTTATCAAAAAGGCGAAGTAAGGAGTTGATCCTTAAGTCGCGGGTTCGAATCCAACTGTGGGACGTGGAGACCGGTCCTTCAGATGAGACCGTATAAACCGAGGTCACGTGTCGCAGTAGGTGCTGGCACGAAAAAGATCCCTCACTGCTCAATGGCCGTAAGTGCCGAGTATAGGACAAAATTTGCAGCTCTCCACCGGCAAGTGGTGGCGTCTCCATATGAGTGAAAAATTCTCGAGAGGGACGTTAAACAACATACAAACAAACAAATATTTATCAAAAAGGAATTTGATTTCTTTACCAAACAAATACATAAAAGAACATATGTGCTTGATTTTAAGAGATGGAAAATAAAACTATATTTTAATGTCTAAAAATACCTAAGAAAGCATCATTTAAGATAAGTTTGTAATTAATAATATAGATAATGAGTACTGTCTCTGTTCAATATCACCTGCGATGTGAAAAACAACTAAGATGTTTTGAGGAGAGCAATGGAGTTAAAGCAACAGGTTTTTCTTGTGAGAACTCGAAAATTGACTACATGTATTTGGAATTATACATTCAATAAATTACACTAAAGAAAATAATCAAAGTCATATTAGATTTAAAAAAAGAGCATATATTATTGTGTTTATGAGGATAATGACATTTTCGGCGTATTTTCTTTGAGCTCAAGTGAGCTTCTCCGATTTACATTTGTACGTTGTGTGTCCTTGACAACTTTTCACTCATTCGTCTTCTTCTCCAGAATCGGTATTCTTTGGTGAAGGGAAATGATTTTTGTCCAAATGAAGGGCCATGCCCCATAACCAAGGAGAGTTTATAAAGAATAGGCAAAAATAGAATGGAGTCATTTAATCTATAAATCTTCTACTCAAGAACCCTGGGTCATGGTTTTATTATTTGCTTTACGACCCTTCAAAATTTTTTATTCATGTTTGGACGCCACCAATTCAGGTGAAAGACTGCAAATTTAAACAAGTGGATTGCATTTAATACCAGTGAGGATTTTTTTGTACCAAGGCCTATTGCGACACGGGACCTTGATTCATACGGACTCAAAGTCCCATAGATGTATCATGTTGTAAATTCTGAATTTACTAAGTGGAGATTAATACAAAATTTGTCATGCTGTAAATTTTGCATTTCCCTCCACTTAATAAATTCATAATTTACATGATAGTGGATTCAAACCCATGACAAGAGGATACTCTACTCCACAACTCTAAAACAAAATGCACTTACAGTGTACCGCTGCATCACGCGGACAACTGGGTCAGAAAAGATGAATCATATGTGAAGGTTTTCTGACATAGTGTAAATTTATTTTTGTTCATATGATCCCTAAGAGTGGGGCCACAATTGGGGATGACATTTTTATAATAAAATATGGCAATAACGAAAAGTATTCAAGCTCAAAGTCCATTTAAACAATACAAATCGGGAGCAGAGTAAACACGGACCTCCAAAAACATCAGAAGTGGGATCAGGTGCCAAAGAGGAGTGAGCTTCCCCTGCCGACCGGTCACATCCGCCGTGTGCTACTTGTCATGATCGGGAAGCAATCGGAAAAAGATCTTCTCAATAACAGTAGAACGATGATTTATCAAATTAATACACAAAAAGTATTTTAGATTTGGTTTGTCCAGTCGCTGACTCCATGGGGAGCTAGTACTGGGCCACAATTAATAACTAAAGTTTCAGTTATAAAGGTCACGGTTTCTCATGGGATTACATGTATGTAATTAAAAATCTTTTTAGAACACCATATCTCCAATATAAATCAAATGATAATTCGAGCATTCTTAGATAGTGCAGTATCAATTTTTATTCAAACCATGCCCCCATGAACAAGAAGGAAGATAAATTACGCATCAAATATTAATACGAATAAAAATCATATTCTTTAAAACAATCTTTCACTAAGTCAAATGCTGACTGACTTTTTTCATACTAATTGTTAGGCCATTATTTACACACTGAATTGTCGACGAATTTTTCTGTTATTTCCCGATCATGTCAAGGAGCACACGGCGGGTGTGACCGATTGGCAGGGGATGCTCATTCCTCCATGGCACCTGATCCCACCTCTGATGTCTTAGAGGTCCGTGTTTGCTCTGCTTCTATTTTGTAATGTTTAATGGACCTTTGAGCTCTAATACTGTTCGTTATCTCCATATATTTCATGTAAAACAATTATTCATATTTCGGAAGCATTCAAATTATGTAATAATTTATATTTGTTGAAATCATGTGCTAGGATTGTCCTGTAAAATGGACAAGCAAAAATTAACATGTGAATATATAGCAAATTTAAAAAATCAAGAGTATGAAAGCAACATATATTAGATCACAATTTTTCATGAGAATATAAAGGGATTTAAAAAAGAAACTTTTGAAGAACAGAAGAACAAATGTATAGCAGGTGAGTGTTGTTGGCCTCTTTAGACTGTTTTTGCCAAGATCCGGATTCCTGTAAAAGAAAATCCATTAGCTAGGACTCAAGATTAAAAGCATTTATGCAAAAGAATGTTTAACTGCATAATTCTTTATAACAAAATACAAATCATGATCGTTTGTTGTAATTGTAAAATGTCTGGATTTCATATATTAATTATATTTTTCGGTAGTTGACAATTAAGTAAGTTTAAGTTAGAACAAAGATTTCTGCGTTATCAAAATAAGATTACATAATAAATATACCGATTTTTAAAGTATATAACTACAGATAAAATATCACATGATCTTACTTCACTGTAGCAGTGATGAGAAATAGTTTTGAACATATGTAGCGACGCAGAATTTAAATAACTGATAACGATAATGATTATATACAGGTATTCCTTTACAAAGTTTTGGGAATCCTGTGAATATTATGCATGAATTATACATGTACATGTACGTATACCATTTCAAAATAATAATTTAGTTGTGTCTGTGATTCGAATACTATGTACCTAAAATTTATGTCAATACAAACACAATTCTAGTACTTAAAATTCTATAACCTACTAGCAAGGTACATCCAAATATTTAATTTTTTTACCGACATTTTTATCTTGTATTATATATATATATATATATATATATATATATATATATTACTAGTAATAATTCTATTTTAACTTGGACTTCCTGTTATAAGATCCTTATGCTTTTCTCTGCTGACAAAAAAAAAAATTATGGACAGAAAATTCTTTAAATGTACATTACAATAATGAAAGGTGTATTCAAGCAAGCAAGAAAAGGGCAGAGGGGTTTCACATATTCTTAATTATCTACTCTAATTGTGTTGGAGTAGTTGCGAGCATTAAGAAGACAACACAATCTTCTCTTGCTTCCTGGATCTCTACTGGGTTACTATGAAATCTTCTTTGTTTATTCAATCCAATTTCCGTACATGTAATGTAACATAAACGCACTCATCTATATATTGATTTGGCAATTCTCTGGATATTGAACACCTATATAAGTGGCAAATGGTATGATCTTTATCTGTACAACCCGTTTTGGTGCCAAACATGAACACTTTTTTATGCGTGTTGTCATTAATTCTGCATATATTGTATTTTTTTTTAAATCTCATATAAATCGATAAAGACTGAAAAATAAACTTTTTTTTCAATTTGAAAACGAAACTTATTAAATTCATACTTTTCTCATTACATCAAATGAACCAAAATAACAAAATACAACACATTAATTTGAGGTGGACTGAACATTACTGTAAAGATACACAACGAGAGAGTGGGAGAGAGGGGGGGGGGAGCTAAATGAAGTTGTTTTACGCCTTTCTAATTTTTTAAAATCGATAAAGACTGAAAAATAAACTTTTTTTTTCAATTTGAAAACGAAGCTTATTAAATTCATACTTTTCTCATTACATCAAATGAACCAAAATAACAAAATACAACACATTAATTTGAGGTGGACTGAACATTACTGTAAAGACACACAACGAGAGAGTGGGAGAGAGGGGGGGGGGGAGAGAGAGAGCTAAATGAAGTTGTTTTACGCCTTTCTAATTTTTTAAAACACCTTTTTCAATTCTGGTAGTACGCTACATTTCAATGAAAATCTGAAAGGAAAAAAATTTAATATATCTTTGAAAACAATATATTTGATATACTAAGAATTTTGTAGAGATCTGCATGAATTATATAGGAATCATATTGTCCATTCGGCCGATTTTCCATCCCTTTGTCCGTCAAGTTTTCACCGTAGGTTTTCATATTCTGCATATACTTTACAGTAAGAGAAAAGACAGTTTAAATCGGGTCGTATAGCTTCGCTTACTGCCTGTATGTATGTTTGTATGTTCATCTTTCGTGACAAGATACATATCACTCAACCAGTTCTCATTAAAACGATTTCAAATTTCATCAAGAGGTCTTGATCATATGAGAAAGTTTGTGGACTTTTGTTGTGAACAGAAATACTTTACATAAAGAGAAAAACACCTGCTAATTTTTGAGTCTGTTGGTCTTGTTTGTATGTACCGTTACATGTATGTATGTATATCTTATTCGATAAGATAACTCATACAATTTTCATCGTAACTACATGTACTAGTATTTCTAATTTAAAAGTTACTGTTATTTCTAATTTGAAAGTTGAATATAAGAAAAGACACCGAATTTTAATTTTGTAGCCATGTCAGTTTGTCTTTCTATTTTTATGTATGTGCGTAACTATTCATTTAAAAACAATAGTAGTAATGTATAATATACATTACTACTATTGTTTTTAAATGAATACAATGTGTTTCTTTCATTCATCTTCCTTGTGTGCTATATATTTTATACTAAACATTACTGCTTCAAGTACAGTTGTCACTTTCTTATGACAGCCTACAGCGGGATTCGCTATGATTGTTCGTTATTTTTTCTGATTGATACAAAGTTTTGCTCAATACATATTGTAACCGAGGATACTTCTTGCAAAGATATCTTTTCATTTCGAAAAGACTTAGAAATAAATCCCTAATGAATTTCTTTACATTGAGTTCTCTATACGTAATATGATGCTGCATTGATCTTATAAAGAAGTTAATGAAATGGTCTAAATATTGATTATAAGAAAAGAAATATGAAACTTTGCAATTATCTCTCTAAAAGCCACCTATGTTTTCTCCGGGATTATCTATTGAGCCCAGTCTTATATGTCCGTGTTATTAGCAGGAGTCATCTGTTATTCATTATTTTTCGATTTTATTCAAGTGAACGTGGCACTGAAATGATAACAGGCGAAGGTTTTTAATAACATTGCGAGAGGGAGATTTGAATTCTAAAGCCTTGTTCAGAGAATAAAAAAGTTAAATATAGGGACATAGAACATGTGTTTTAAAAATCTTGAAAGAAATCCGTAATGATCATTTGTCTTATTTATCACGTCATGTTGAAAATTTTATTTAAGAAATAAAGCATTAATAACTTAAATTTCAATGGTATCTTCTTTGTTTTAAGGAGTTTGTGAGTGGATTGATATATTGACAATTTTGAAAGATTTTTTTATGTATGTATTCATTAGGTCACCTGCGTCACTCAGGTAACCTATTGATATCCGTTTTCGTTCGTCGTCGTGCGGGTGTGCGTCGTGTGTAAACTTTTCACATTTTCGGTTTCTTCTCAAGAACCACTAGGATAACTTCAACAACACTTGCCACAAACTATCCTTGGGTGAAGGTGATTCAAGTTTGTTCAAATGAAGGGCCACGCCTTCTTCCGAGGGGAGATAATCAAGAATTAGTTAAAAATAATATCTTCTTCTCAAGAACCACTGGACCAGGTAACATGAAACTTATATGGAAATATCTTCAGGTAGTGTAGACTCAAGTTTCTTAAAATCATAACCCCCACGGATAGGGTGGGACCACAATGGACGATCAAAGTTTTACACTTGAATACGTAGAAAAAATCTTTTAAAAATCTTCTTCACCAGAATCAGGAAGGATGAAACTGATGTAGAAAAATCTTCAGATAGTGTAGATTCAAGTTTGTTCAAATCATGATCCCCAGGGGTAGGGTGGGGCAGCAATGGACAATGAAAGTTTTACATTGGAATACATAGGAAAAATCTTGAAAAAATTCTTTTCTCAAGAACAGCAAAGCCATGATTGGTTATATTTACATGGAAGCATCCTCAGATAGTATAGATTAAAGTTTGTTAAAATCATGATTCTGGGGGTAGGATAGGGCCAGAATGGACGATCAAAGTTTTACATATAAATACATAGGAAAAATCTTGAACGATCTTCTCAAGAATAGCAAAACCATGATTTGTCTTATTTATATGGAAGCATCCTTGGGTAATGTTAGTTCAAATTTGTTCAAATCATGACCCCCCCCCCCCGGGGTACGGAGGGGACACAACAGGTGATCAAAATTTTAGTTAGGAATATATAGGAAAGATCATTTAAAAATCTTCTCAAGAACAACTAAGCAAGGATTAGTCATTTCAATACAGAAGCATCTTCAGGTACTGCAGATCACTAAATTTTCACGACACCTTATTTTCGAGAGATAGTCATTGACTCTTTATTAGCGAGACAGGATATTCACGAATTGTGGTTATTGCTCTATATAATCTTTAGGGATACTAATATACACGAGATAAAATTTTCTTCTTTTATCAGTTTATTTTATACTCGTTGGATCCCCTACGGGTTGTTGTTTTATACTCAGGTGACCGTTAAGGCCCTAGGGCCTCTTGTTTATTGAAATTTATTATTTATCTTTTTATCATCTTCGCTAGCCAAGGGTTTCTGATACGCTACTCTCCTCATAAACCCTTGGCATACGGTGCTGACAAAAGACGGGATTGTTTTTGTCTCGTGATCATGATTCTTACCAGGTACGCACAGATTGCGACATCGACAGAAATAAAAAGCGTATTTAAAAAAAATTTGTTTTTAAAGAATAATTAACAAGAAGGTATTGAGTTATGTTAATTTGTTATTTAAACATGTATAAATGCAAATCTACATCTTCAGTATAGATTCTTAATCACATATTTTGCACGTTGCTTTAGAAATTGGATGACACCATATTGCTATTCATAGAAGGCATGTTATCATACGGATCATTGTTTACTTGCGTTTTACATTACCGATATTAAAGAGTCAAGATATATCCCGAACGCAAATATCGTCATTTACAAAAAACAATTGCTGAATGGTCGAACGATGTCGATCAACTCCAATCACAACTTGAGAAAAAAAATCCCAACTTTTTTTAACACCGTATGCCAAGGGCTTATGAGGACAGAAGCGTATCAGAAACTCTTGGCTAGCGAAGATGTCTTTATTTAATCATTTACTTATGAAAATTAGCGTGAAAATCTCGTATTTCCAGAAGATATGAAAATTTGTATAAAACCTTATTTCAATTAAGAAATAAATAACAATGTTAAAAAGTTCTCTGGGAAATGAACTTGGTTGGTCACGTGATCAAATCCTGTGAAGCCCGAAGGGCTTCTCAGAAGATTTGATCACGTACCAACCAAGTTCATTTCCCAGAGAACTTTTTAACATTGTTGTTTATTACTTTTATTTACATTTGAGACGAATATTCTAAAAAGAACTGCATTTATTACACGAACGGCCCGCCGTATTGCTACGTTGTGACGCGCAATGACCTAGAAGCTGTTTGGTCTTGAGAGTTCGCCTCGCTCCAACATTTGAATATTTACATTGATGTTCAGCAGTCCATTTCAGGAAATATCTGTTCATAATGAAAAATCCATGATCGCTACTGAGAATAATCTTACTATTATTGTATGAGTTCTTAATATATGAAGTCAAAAGCGGTGGTATCGTCTTCAGTTTACATACATTCAAAGGAATTTCGGGTTAAAAAGGTAAGCGTGATTTTAGGCTAATTAAAAACATTCTTCACATCGAAGAAAGAACTAATGAATATTTGTTGAACGAAGAAAAACATATGTTTCAATAATTTTATCTTTTTCATCGCTTTAACGGCTTAGAAATTCCATCGTCAACTTTTCGCAGTAACCTTTCGCTATCACCTGCATATGGTGTTTACATGTACGTCTCCCAATTTATTCGATACTCAAGAGCATGCTCTGCTATTTTTAAATCGAGGCAGGCTACTGATAGATACGTTGGTGTTACGGGGAAAACCTCGTTTAAAGTCAGCACTTTGTAAATTCTATGGTCGTTATAATGACCCTGTTTACAAATATTATACAACTATGGACTCTTTCGGTGGTGAATATGGTTTGTTATTCACCAGAAAAATATTAATATTGACCGAGGCGAAGCCAACTTTGTTTTAGGTATTGATTGTGACGTCACAATACCGCTGCACGCGCACTGACCCCCCGGTTAATTCGACTTCAAATCCAGTGAATAGGTAGTATTATGAACTGTTTGCGTTTGTATAGATTATATAGGGACTATTTATAGACTATATAATAAAATCTCTTATTGGTCGTATTTTGGCTGACGTGTTTCATACCAATTACATGTATTAAGCCTTTGTTTTTATACAAACTAAGTTTGATTAAGGAATGTTCTGTCTACCTGATCAAAATATAAAGAACTCACGGCGGGAGTGACCGGTAAACAGGGGTTGCTTACTTCTCCTGGGCATATGATCCCGCCTCTGGAATTTTCGAGGGTCCATGTTTTATGCCCTGTTCACAGTTTTGTGTGCGTTAGTTACATGAACCTGCCATCATATTCCTTTGATTTTTTTTTTGATTTTCTGTCAAAATACATTTTGTAATGATTAAAAAAAATATTTTGACCGCATTTTGAAACATAAAACTCGAGGCTTACACCAGAATAACTGTAAAAAAAAAACTCTTGCATTTGATAATAAAATATTGCTAAATCCCTTCATATTCTGATAAGTACCCTCATTAGTTAAATTTGCTACATTTTGTTTGTTTAATAAGATTTTTTGAAAATCCTTTTGAATCTGTAATTGATGTTTTATCTCTGAAACCACAAATATTTACATAATTAAAGCATTGTCTTACAACTTCCTTTGTGCTTTTATTTTCATTATAATCGATTTGTCGACTTCATTATCTATCCATTAGATGTACATATAAACCCTTTCAGAAGGGTCCTTGTAACATCATTACGGGTTTACGAGTTTGTATTAATTTTGTGTATGACAATTCAATTGTTATGAACAAATTCATATTTTCAGTAGAGGACAATATCTATAAGCTTAATACTTGTAGTTTATATACCTTTTTTTAAAACAAAAAATATGATAATTACGTAATTATGCTTGACTAGACCAGACTATAAGCTTGAAACCTCTTCATACTTCCCTTTCTAAGAAGGAAATTCTTCAAAATCATATTTCCGTTTTAGATAATTTTAATATTCCCAACAATCCAAATGAATTTGAATTACCATACCCTTACTCCTAAACCTCATAAATGTTTTTTTTAAAATCCTTACAAACAAAGATACAGTAAATGTTCTACCAAGCCTCTTTCTTTACTCCTCACTAAAATATTTACTGTAGTGAAGGAGAAACTTCAAGAGTACTGTTCAACAGTATATTCGAGAAGTGGTGTAAATCAGATGAGGATACTTAAAAATTTCAAAGAAATTTTGGAAAATTTGAAATCACAAAATTTTACCGAAAACGTACGACTTTTCAACACTTTATACAACCATTCCCCACGATAAATTGAAGTCCAGGCTTTTTGACATCATAGACAGCTGCTTTTTGAATAAAAATGGAACTCGTAAATATACTTACCTTGTCATTGGTTATTTACAAAATTATTTTGTTAAAAAGCACTCTGATTGAACACACAAGTACTCTGAAGTTGATATTTAAAAGATGCTTGAGTTTCTGATTTACAATATCTATGTAGTTTTTGGAGTTCAGGTCTTCCAACAATCTGTTGGAATTCCAATGGGTACCAATTGCGCCCCTTATTAGCAGACCTAGTTTTGTATTCATATGAAGCAGAATTTATTCAAAAACTTCTACATGAGAAGAAGAAAACACTTGCTGTGGCCTTCAATTCGACATTTTGATATATCGTCGACGTATTATCAATTAACAATAGTTACTTTCATTCATATGTCGACTCGATATATCCCAGTGAGCTTGAAATAAAAGATACCAGAGATTCTGACACATCCGTTTCATTTTTAGATATTTTACTAGAAAAAGACTTAATGGTAACCTAACAACCAAGCTTTATGATAAACGTAATGACTTCAACTTTTCAATCCTTAACTTCCCTTACTTATGTAGCAATATACCCTTATCACCTGCCTATGGGGTTTATGTCTCTGAGTTGATTCGATACGCAAGAGCATGCTCTACGTATGAACAATTTCTAAAACGAGGCAAGCTATTGACAAACAAGTTGACGAAACAAGGATATCAACAGTCTCGTTTAAAGTCATCTTTTCGCAAGTTTTTCGGTCGATACGATGACCTTGTCAGCACATACAACCTGTCATTGAGTCAAATGGTGATTGACGTTTTTCATATTGATTGTTAGGCCATCATTTATACACTGAACTGTCTACGGTTATTTCCGGTTTTTGTTTCCCGATCATGAAAAGGAGCACACGGCGGGTGTGACCGGTCGGCAGGGGATGCTCATTCCTACATGGCACCTGATCCCACCTCTAAATTTTGAGGTCCGTGTTTGCTCTGCTCCAAATTCGTATCGTTTCATTGGACTTTCAAGATTGAATACTGTTCGTTATCTTCATATTTTATTGTAGCTCTGACAACTGTATAATTTATACTAATAAAAATCTTTTGAGAAACAAGCTAATTCAGAGAAATTGTGTCCCCCGCTAACGGAAAAAAGAGCATGCGCAGTTCGGGGGGGGGGGGGGTTCACCCCCCTGGATTTGTAGAATTATTAAATGTATACATGTATATTGAAGCAAATAAAAAAAATGCCAACATGGATATAAAGATTTTATTGCTTATTCTTTAATATGTGCATATAGAAGATTTTTTTTTAATATATAGAAAGTTATCACACTGTAATAATGATTTTATGAGTTTGTACACGCCAGACGTCATAACATTTTCATTTCACATGTTGAATAGTATCATTTAGTTAATCAAAAAAAAAACATTTAAAAAAAAGGAATGTACGGGATTTGAACCCGGGTCTCTCGCTTACTAAGCAAGCATCATACCCCTAGACCACGGAGGCACTTGATTATATAGCAAATGCAAACATTAGGTCACATATATTTATACATTGTATATTCTTCACTATATTTATGAGTCACTTCCTAGAAAGATCAACATGAACACTTTAGATTAGTTAGGTAATATTTGTTACTTTTCTACAACTCGAGATCGGTCGCCCGTTTGGCGCAGTGGTAGAGCTTCTGCTCTAGAGTCGCGATGTAAGTTGATCGTTAGGTCGCGGGGTCAAATCCCACTGTGGGACGTGGAGACCGTACAAGCCGAAGTCCCGTGTCGCAGTAGGTGCTGGCACGAAAAAGATTCCTTATTGCTCAATGGCCCTCAGTGCTGAGTATAGGTCAAAATTTGCAGCCCTCCACCCGCAAGTTGTGGCGTCTCCATATGAGTGAAAATTTCTCGAGAGAGACGTTAAACAACAAACAAACAACTCGATATCCAATTTTTTCTTCAAAACTAATTAACTTACAAATTGTTAGAGCATTTCAGACCGATAAACATGCATTAAAGAACCGTGTTTAGTAACTTCGTTTATCTGAAAATTTTTTAAAACTGCGAATTTAGGATTGCGTTTTTTTTAAGGTGGCGTACTAGCCATAAAAACAATTTACAGGCCCTTCCCCCAAAATGAATTAGATTGTATCACAAAAATCATTTGTTTTTTTGCTCGGGGTTGGGGTCTCTTTTTTGGTTCAAAAGCATTTGGGTACAGTAGTATGAGAGTGTTCTACCTTACTACAACAAAATGTGGGGTACTTACATGTAAGTATAAATTTTTCCATATAAAAAACTAACGGCAAATGGCTCTTCTCAGAAAAAAAGAGGGCTGGTCTCCCCTTGTACTCTAGGCCTGGGCTTCATTCAGTACAAATACAGGAAGTTTCTGTAAGTACAAATGTACCTAATATGCCATTTTATTTAATTAAACTATTGCCCAGAGCATGATAAGGCTATAAAAGAATCCAAATTCTAAAGAGAAGAGAAAATGGTCTCAAAAATAACATGCAGAAAAGGGGGTTTCTATGCATTATATAACTGTTATTATGATTAACAGGAAACTTACAGGAAGTCAAAGAGATTAATACAAGGAACATCTAAAACAAATTCGTTAGAAAAGAAGCAGATGGATCTTGGGCTTGCTAGATTATTTTCGTGTTGCTGTAATTGGAGAGACAAAAGTCAATTAATACAAGTTATATTTAAAATTCGTAAGATGATTTAATCAATATCATGAAGTATGGTTATCGGTTAACAGAAAAAAACAATCAATTCTACTTATTTGTACATATTTCAACTGCGCAGATACATTATCCGTAACACTGATAGAGGAAAATCTCAAGGGAAGATATGTGCAAAACAAAGAATGCATTTGTAATTAGTTTAATGGACAAAAACTATGTGAAAATTGAGCTGGTGTGACTGCAAAAAGAAAATTAATAATAAAAGGACCGAAAGTACTGAATCGATGTCTTCCTTTTATTGTTTGAAAATGATTCCTATCTTGCTTAAAATACATATATCATCATCAACAACTGAATAACATTCTTAAAAAAAATCAAATTTAAGAGAATGTTTTTTTTAAATTTTATTTTTGAACAGATTTTTGAAAATTGCAGGAACTGTATAAATGTAGTTAGAATTATCTCCTTCATCTAATGTAATTAACATTTTTGAACCACTGCGGCCGGAGATTTCGTCGATATAATTAATTTTAAAAGGCTTTTTTTCAAGGAATTTCTCAGAATTGAGCTGTAATAAAAAATTAACTTTTGTTGAAGGTTAAACAAGAAATGTACTTTTAATTAGAGCTACTCATGTAATGCAAGACCCTAAGAAAATCACATTGTCCATATGTCAGTCAACACTGGTGCTGGGCTGTGACGCGAAAACTCAAATAGTTTTCAATTTTTTCGAGAAATTCTTTACAAAAACAGAAATATGTGCTATATTTCATTCTAAGCATAAAATAAAGATGTTACTTTTTCTATTGCAGCCTTCAGTGGGGCCAACTCTGGCTGTGACATTTTTCTATTGCAGCCTTCAGTGGGGCCAACTCTGGCTGTGACATTTTTCAATGCAGCCTTCGGTGGGGTCCACTCTGTGACATTTTTCTATTGCAGCCTTCAGTGGGGTCCACTCTGGCTGTGACATTTTTTCTATTGCAGCCTTCAGTGGGGTCCACTCTGGCTGTGACATTTTTCTATAATTGCAGCCTTCAGTGGGGCCCGCTCTGGCTGTGACATTTTTCTAGTTTTTACCATTATGTCGCACAACAGCACTCGTTTTAAGCAAAAAAAGGGGGATCTATAAAGTCCCAAAAATTATCTGCTGTAGATAACATGCAGATTATTTGATAAAACATATACTGTATACTAGTAAAGTTTTGCAAAATTCAATTTCTAGATCTTTCCCGTAAATTAAAAACTTTTTTTTCTGAAACTTCAAACACATTAACTTGCCAATTGATTTTTCAAAACATTATCATTAAAAAATACTTGGTTTATTTTTTTTTTCTCTTTCACGGGATGAATCTCAATTCAGTTAGTGACTGAAAGTATCTTGAAATTTGACTGAATGGCAGAGCTCTGACATTCAGTAACCTTTCCAGACCTTTCAGTGACCATAAAGTTGACTGATTGGCAGTTTCATCCTGTGATTGAAATTGTAAACTGATGAATTTATTAATACATGTATTTGAATGACATATTAAGATGTTTAATGAAGACTTTGCTTCATGGTATTGGTGAAAACGTCATTTATTAATTAAAAGAAGGGTGCTCATAATTACGTGGGAAAAACTACTTGACTCTAGAAAATGTTAACACATTAATATTATCCCATCTCACCAAGTCGATTCTATCAACGTGACCGTTTCTATTTGTGCTCGTTAGAAGATTGTTTATCTTTCATGTTAGGACTCCGGTAATGTGGGTAAATTACATGTAGAGAGATCCATTTTGATTAGTCTTCCGCAACTCTATGTCTGCTGTTGAAAATTGAGCAATATACATGTATAAGATCTTAATACTGCAGGTACCCCAATCTTATTTTTTGTCATATATACGATACTGATTGTTTCTAGTGAATAACCTATAATGAAATATGTGGAGATAACGAACAGCATTCGAGCTCAATGTCCATTAAACATTACAAAATTGGAGCAGAGAAAACACGGACCTCTGAGACATCAGAGGTGGGATCAGATGCCATGGAAGAGTGAGCCCACCGTTACACGGGTTCTCGCTTTTTAAGGTCTCATCCGAAACACGTAACATTCACTTCTATTGCCGGGGCGCTTTGAGAAGGAACAGTCACTATCTATGTCTACATCATATGGAGAAATGGTGTTCATTCTTCTCATTTACATATCGGCCATATTGGAGCTATGATGGTGACAGATTCCATAAAGGTTTATATAGAGAACAAATAAAAAAATGCAGATTTTTGTATACTACTATTTCGGATAAACTTCTTCCGCCGATGTTTAGATTTTTCTTAATATTTTCTACCGGAAATGACAATATTGTTGATGCCAAAGTGAAAGTTGCCACCGCCTTTTTGATTTGAAATTCCGAAGCGAGAGTATAATGTTTTAATGAAGGAAAGAGCACAGAATTGGTGTCTTTATCATTTTTGGTGATTAAATGTAAGTGTTAATTGAAAGTTGACAGAGTTCTTCCGCCGATTAATAGTTGCAGACGAATGTCTATTTTTATAAAATACAGATGATTTATCATTTCATGAAAAGTTACGACCGCCTTTTTAATTTGAAAACGGCAATTTCTTGCATCATTGTGACCTACATATTACCCAAAAAGATGGTTTCATGAGTTGTCAACTGTTAATTACCCAAAATTCTGCCCAGATAACTATGTCGGAGGCTTAAAAAACAAAACAAACTGTGCTTGCAGGTTTTAATATAAAAAATTAAAGAAAAGGAATATTTCGAGTTTATGCAGGATCTTATGAATATTAATGAGAAGTAAATCACGTGGGAGCAACCTTATGAATAAACTGTATATCATTTCTCCATATGTTTTAGGTTTGACTGCAACTGTAGCCGAACGCATGGCTTTTAAAGATAACCAATCTTATAGCTTTAGAAATTTCCGTTCAATTTTCCTTCCTATGTACAATGTTAAAAGAATAGAATGTTATGTTAACCTAGAAGGTAGGATGTAGATGATTTTAATTTTCTAACTAGAATGTTGGATTGTGATCAATCAGAGTGAGGAATCCTGAATGATGTGATATAATAAGTCAATAATTATATTTACTGTGTGTAATTCAATAAATCTTATTGATTTGCTTTCTGTCACGTGCCAAGTTATATTTTTTCCTATATTGGCCTATATTTACTCAAAGTAAAATGCAAACGAGAAATTAAGATTTGTTTCCGTTGGATGAAAAACAAGTAAAAAATGCGTTTCATCCAAGTCATGCCGTGAAATTAATTCGGGAATACCTATTGTTAACAAGCATTCTGAGAGTATTGCATTAGCAATACTAGTTCCCTACCGGCAAGTGTAAACTGGTTCCCGTTAAGAATTGAAAATGCCATAATTCCCTCAAAAATCAATGAAGCGCAACGAAATGCAAACTTGATCTATAATTCATCAAGGTATAGTCACATACCAAAAATCAGCTCAATATCTGCAAGCGTTTAGAAAAAAAATGCGGAAAACCCTGAAAAATTGAGAAGGTCGTAATTCCATCAAAATCATTGAAGCGAAACAAAATGCAAACTCGACCTGTAACTGATCAAGATACACTCACGTACAAAAAATTAGCTCAATATCTGCAAGCGTTAAGAAAAAAAGGGCGAAAAACCAAATGGGACAGACTGACAGAGGGACAGACAGCTAGACGGACGGACAGACTCAGAGGAAACCTATAGTCCCCTCCGGTTCACCGGTAGGGGACTAAAAAGGGGTAGTGTGGAACTAGGACGTTTGACAAAGAAAATTTTACGAACTTTTATTGACATTGATATTTAGAGATGCGTAACACCGAGAATTTCATAGCTGATACATGTAGTTAGAAGGAAGATCACAAAAATTTACTGGATGAAACCCGAATCAAGATTGATATACCACCGCCCTCAAATTTGTTGGAAGATTTGTTTGGGCTGTCGGGTATAAATGACGGTATCTTACGTTTGGTCATACCGGAAGTCTGGAACAGAAGTTCATTTTAAAGGAAACAAAATGGTAAAATCCATGATGGTAATTTACCGATGTAAGGCAGTGGCTTTAAATTCAATAAATTGGTGCTTCGACAAATTTAACAATTGACAATATTCAGTTTTGAATCATTCAAACGTTGATTTCATATAACCCACAGAACTCGAAATAGGATACAAAAATGCTACATAACTGAATGTTTTTACAAAGAGATACATTGATTGCAAACTTAAAACTATGTAGTTTGATACACATGATGGCTTCAACTCTTTTTTCCTTTAACTTCCTTCACTTTTATAACTTTACCTCCTGTATATTGTGTATGTCTCTAAGTTGATTCATTAAGCAGAGTACAATAAATTTTTAACCCTAGACAGGCTGCTGACAAATAGGTTGATTTTACAAGGGTACCTACAATCTGGTTTAATATAAGCATTTTCTTTTTAAATTCTATGATCGATACAATGACTCTCTTTGCAAATACAAACTACGATTACTCAAATGTTAGTAAATTTTTTTTTCAGTATAAATTACTCGATGAATATTGTCATACTGATTTTTATGCGGATCCTTTTACGTGATCATGATGTTTTGATTCATAGTATGTTTACGTCCCATTCGTAATACATGTATAACATTTACAAAATAGTTAAAAACATTTCACACATTCACATGATCAGCTTGTGAAGTAGGTATACTCACTTTGAAACAGACATTGTCAAAATAAATACAGAGGATTTTGATTGAGTGATTGAGTGTTGTTTAAGGTCCCTTTCGAGAATTTTTCACTCATATAGAGACGTCACCATATACCGGTGAAGGGCTTCAATTTAGACCTTTACTCAGCACTTAGGGCCATTGAACAGTCAGAGTTCTTTACCGTGCCAAAGCCTTCCGTGACACTGGACCTCGGTTTTTAAGGTCTAATATGAAAGACCCGTGACTTTCCCTTTTATTGCCGGGTATTTGGCGAACGAACTGTCACTATCATTTTTTTCCATACGCCCTAGGTTTGAAGCGGCGCAGCAAACGAGAATCGAACCCGGGCCTCCCGATTCACGAATAAAAAGTGAATATAATAAAAAAAAACTACAAAGAATACAAATCTATGAACATAGCATAAAACATGGACTTTAAGAAATTGCAGAGGTGGGTATCTAGGAGGAGTAAGCATCCCTTGTCGGTCAGTCACATCTGCCGAAGGCACCATGTGTTAATCAGATAGACGGAATATATATATATATAGTCAAAGCATTATAAAATCAAAGGCCTTCCAATTGATATGAAAATACATGTTCGACCCAATGATAGATTATATTTTCTAACAAGGTCATTAGAATTGATAGTGCTTAAAGCATGCTCTTGATTATCAAATATTAAAGCTGAGAGAGATAGAAATAGACACCATATGGTGATAGCGGAATATTACTAAATAAGTAAAAAAAAAAGTTGACGATGGAAAGCCGAAATCATACAATTTAGTTGTTAGATGGCCTTTATCTTGGCCTTTATCTTCTATAATCCTGTGGGACGTGGAGACCGTTCCTTCGGATGAGACCGTATAAACCGAGGTCCCTTGTCGCAGTAGGTGCTGGCACGAAAAAGATCCCTCAGTGCTCAATGGCCGTAAGTGCCGAATAAAGGACAAAATTTAAAGCTCCCCACCGGCAAGTGGTGGCGTCTCCATACGAGTGAAAAGGTCTCGAGAGGGACGTTCAACAACATACAATCAATCAATCAATCTTCTATAATCAGTAAAAATCCAAATATGAAACAGATATGGCAGACTCTGAAGTGTTTTCGTGTTCACTGGGATATATCAAGTCGACATATATTGTTAATTAATAAAACGTCGTCAATATTTCGTAATACGACTGATGCCTGGTTGACAGGTGATACTTACTTTCAATGGTACGTGATCCCACCCCAGATGATTCTAGGAGTCGCTGTTTGCTGTCCTCTCATTTTGCGAAGTGCGATTAGATTTTTTAGCTAAAATAGTGTTAATTATCTTAACATTTCATTTGTGTTATTCGTTCCTTTACCCAGTAGAAAGTGTTTAATTATGAATCATTCTTTCTTTGATGTTGTAAATCCTTTGGTATTGGGTTAATGAAGTTCTTCAGTATCTCAACTGGTCATGACATATATACATCACCATTCGTGATATTTATTAATTCTCGTACTAAGCTGAAAGTGCTTCATAAAAACCAAATACATATCGTGACCTGCGTCACTTGCACTCTTTTTGTAGGATGCAACATTTTGAAGGTTTATTCACAGAAACTTTCCGCGGTTTCTTTTGTTTGTTTTGTTAAACGTCCCTTCTAGAATTTTCCACTCATACTAAAGGGCTGCAAATTTAGATATCTACTCTGCACTTATGACCTTTGAGCAGTGAGGGATCTTTTTCGTTTCAGCACCTACTGCGACACAGGACCTCGGTTTATACGGTTTCATCGGAGGGACCGGTTTTCAGATCGCACAGTGGATTTGAACCCGCGACATTCATGTAATTATCAATTCCTAGAGCAAACGCTCCAACCACTGCGCCACGAGGTCAACCAGAAAATATCTGCGGATAGAAACAAAATACATGTACAGTCCCTTATTTACCTCTTCTGTATATGAATGTCTGTGAAATTCACAAAGGGATTTACTTTTAGATGGCACTATATGAATTTAGCAAAGTTCCCCCAATCGGTAAATGTTGAATTGTGGTATCTCGAACTTAGCTTCATTAAGTTTTGTCTGTGTATATTCCACGTAGAATTTAAAATAAACACTTCAATAATTTAAAAAAAAATCAACCTTCTGTTATTAAAAAACGGGATGCAGATTTGAAATGAGTGCTAACAAGCGAGAGCACAAAAAGTTATATAGATTACACAAACTTTGAATTGTAGAATGAAAAGTACAACGTTCAACAATTGAAAAATCAGCATTGTTTATTTCTAATTTAATCAAAAATAAGAGGTCATTTTTTTTTTTAAATCATTTGATTTTTCTTCACGTTGCAAATAAAAAAAATGATATGAAAGTATACAGTGTAAAGGTTTTTAAATGGCTTGCGTGTCCGGCTATTAGTAATGAGTGCATTGAAATTGTAAGAATTAATAAAATGTAAGAAACAAGCTATCTTAAAAAGCATGTCTTATTGGAACATATGTCGAGTTCTGTACTAAGTTTCAAGATTTCTTGTATAATATCTCATTATATATAACACTGAATTCAAAGAAAAATCATTTTGAAAAAAAAAATAACATGAAAAAAAAAATCGTTGATCTTAAGATTAATAAAGAAATTTTAAAATTTGCAAATTGTAATTTCAGGTTCATGATCAACGTTTTCAAAAAATGAGCTGTCAAAGGATATACATGTATCCAGTGTCATCAAAATATTCTCCATGAGAAAATGTGTTCACCATTTTTTTTTTATTTTGCAAGTTCGTTTTTTTAGGGGGGAGGGGGGGGGGGCAAAATATGGGAATGCTTAATAAAAAATAAATAACAAGAGAAAGGAAAAGGTTAATGATCTTTACAAATTTTGCATTGCTTATCACACATACCTTCTACTGGTTGATTTGCAAGTATTAATAAACGCTAATGACTCTCTTGTTTGACAATCAGGCAGCGAGTAGAATATTGAATATCCTGTCAATGATGCAGTAAACAATGCGATTGAAATGAAATCAAACATCTCAAGATGTTTACATCATTATCCAGTGTGCTATGATCGGTATGGGGTAGTGAGTGTCATTTTCCAATCAATTCTTGAAGCTACCTAGTGAGAAACCGCATGTAAATGTACAAATATATTTGGATTAAATCTTAGTTTTTAATATCTTCCGGAAAAAAAAGAAGAAATTCAAAATGATTAGAATTGCCGATTTATATCTCTGAAAAAAATAAATTTGCGTCGATGTATTTAACTGTAAAATAAAACGTTTTACAAACTGAAAGAACTGCTATATCTTTAATTTTTCTGTTCATATTTATGCATATTTTTGCAAAGAACGATAACTCTTCACGCTAGGGTGTTTTACTTTCTGAGGAAACGAAATGTCTGTAAAAGTATAACTATTTTAAGAACAATTCAGCTCATAAAATGAATTTTAAGAACTTGAAAATCATAGTAAAACATTCTTAAATTAAAATCAATATAAAAGCAATCTCTTTTCCCTTCATACTGTTAAAATATTAATTTTTTTCTGAGGGTTTCAATACTTTGAACGATGACGTCACAGCTGCCTCAAATCATTAGATGACGTGGTTTGTATTCAGATAACTGTGGTTGAGATGCAAATACCACATATATATTATTTGTGATTTATTGGTGAAAAGGTGGATTAATCAGTTCTACTGATTTTATTATGTTTTTTCTTCATTGGAAACAAGCAGCCGTGCTCCTATGTAAGCCAGTATTTCCTCTGATATTTTTGACATCACAGAATGCAAATATAAGTAATAAACAACGATTATTCAGTGAACATGGCATTATGAACAGCAATAGCTCTGCTGGCATATTTTCCATGATGCGCTAGCATAACGTTGTTTATTTCTTAAATATCACTGAATGACAAGCGAACTCTCTTACGTCGTAATAATGTATAGGTATATTATAATTTCCGCCGAAATATGGCTGAAATATTGCCGACTCGGCGTTAAACAATCAATCAATCAATTTCAGCCTCATGATCAAAGATTTCAAAAACAGGCAGTAAATGGGTATGCATGTATCCAGATAATTTGGAAACCAACACAGGATTTATGTTTTAGGTATTTTTTAGTACCATTTGATATTGCCATCTACATGAAGTTGAGTACGGTCACATATTAAAAGGGGTTACATCTACTACATGATTGTCGCCCTCGTGGCGCAGTGCTCTAGAGTCGCGGAGTAAAGAGTTGATCCTTACGTCGCGTGTTCGAATCCAATGCGGGACGTGGAGACCGATCCTTCGGATGAGACTGTATAAACCGAGGTCCTATGACATAGTAGGTAATGACACGATAAAGGTCCCTGACTGGTCAATGGCCCTAAATGTCGAGTATAGGTATAAATTTGAAGCACTCCTCTGGCAAATGGTGGTGTCTACATACGAGAGAAAAATTCTCGAGAGGGACGTTAAACAATAAATAAACATTCTCGAGAGGGACGTTAAACAATAAATAAACAAACTACTTAATTAATTTTATGTCTACTAACTCATTTAATTCTTCTTTGAATTTACTGAATATGAAATTTTTAGTAAAATACTTTAATTTTACATATACTTCTTAAACTCTAGCGACAAAATAGCTTGGGAATTCTTTATAGGTACTTGGTTGTTGAATCTGAAACTTTTTACTTAAAAGAAATATCTTTGAAATACTGTACTGCAGGCCCGTTTAATGCTGGGGGGGGGGGGGGGGGAAGGAGGGGGGCACCTCCACATTTTTCTGATCATAGTCTTTTACTGTTGTTATGATATGTAATTTTTCATTTTAGATGCTGATTGATCCCCACTTTTTGTTGATGTAACGTCGGACACTGGAAATTTCCAGCATTTGAAAAAATATACCATAGAAAATGTACCAGAGAAAGGTCCAACCTCCATCCACCCATCCCACCCTATCTTCCGAAATAGGATTATATGAGTTTGAAGATTTCAGGGGGGTTCTTGTCGGATTTTTTTTTGGGGGGGGGGGAGCGGAGGGGAGGTTTGTAGGTTTGTCCCCCGCGCTTTTAAAACCGTTACCTCTACTGAAGACTCTTACTGGAACAGATATGTGACTTATAAGGTAAATAATTTCGTAATAAAACATACTGATTTATATCAAAGTACGTGGCATTTAGTTTTGTAATTTTGTAAAGTTTACAACTCTTGATTCCTTTTTGTTGAGTTTTTCACCGCAATAATTTTATTACATTTGTAGCATATACTATGTTCTACTACGAATATGCTGAAATTTTTTTAAACTCCGCTGCAGAGAAAAGGACCGTTCAAACTAAACTAAAATTAATTATTATTCTAACACTAGATTTTACTTTTTTTAACTTTGCGTTACTCTGACTTAATAGGATTCACGCAAATAACATGTTGGCTACATTGTATGTCCGACTTATTTCATGCCATGATTATAACATGTTGGATCCTTCATTAGCAGTCAGGTGACACAGGATCGGAATTAATTTTTTTTCCTTTATAATGCCTTAAGGTTTTATTGTGATTCACTTTGCGCTTAGCCAGGAAAGTATAAGGAAGGAAAATGGATTTTTCGGCGTTGTACATGTTGATTTGCATTTCCCTCTTTCAAGTTTTACTCACCGAAAGCCTTTACCTGCAGTTAAATTCCCCCAAAAAGAAAACTGAATATACACTACAGCTACATATTGTACGTATTACACTTCTTTTATAGCCAGATAGATTCTCCTGGAGAAATCTTCCCACTTGTTTATACTATAGTGACATTTCCCCTTGGAAAGTATCCGGGGTAAGATTATATGGATGATGGTAAACTGCAATGATTTTACTATTACGCAAATCAAAGCTTCTTGATTTATAAAACAATTGTTTACCTTCCTAATTTGGTTTATTGTTCATTCTTTTGTTTTAATGTTTTTTACATAACCATCCAACTAAATACATGTGTGTCGCATGGATAAGGACTATTATACACTTATACAAAAAAGTCGTATACAAGAACGACCAAGTGAATACGTAGAAAGGCATGATATCTTACAGATTCCCGAGACGATAGAGTCAAGATAAATCCCGAACGGAGATGTTGTCATTTATGTCTTCTAATGCTTATAGGCAAGCTCACCGCAGCTAGTTTTTGCTAATTTTGTACAAGTCAAATAAAACACTTTCATAGAGATGAATAATGTCATTTATTAAAATGGCGGTATAAACATAAACAATTTAACACACAAGAGGGGGATCAGATTCACAAGTTTTGGTTATCAGTTACGTAAAATATGATAATGTCTGATCCCCCAAAAATAACTAGAAAAAAGTACCTGTAAAACAAGACAATCAAAACATCATTAGAAAAAGTTAGCAAAAAGATGGCACATCAAAACAAAATAGGCCAAAACATCATAAGAAAAAGTTAGCAAAAAGATGGCACATCAAAAACAGAATAGGCCAAGTTAGCAAAAAGATGGCACATTAAAACAAAATAGGCTTAAATATAATTTTACATGACACCTTAATAACCGTATTAAGGGGTAGGAATGCTGGGGTGGAGGTGGGTCTTCAAAATAAACGTGCCTCGTGTAAGCGGTGGTCAGCATGCGGGTATCAAAATACAACTGAATGCCTCGCTGTTTTGACCACGTGACCTTACACCATCATTGGCTAAAAGCTATTGATACATCAGCCAGGGCGTGGATCTAAGAATTTTCACAATTTACAAACATAAAATCCTACTAAAAAGCTCTAAATAAATTACCGCATTAAATACATAAATACAATTATTATTCTAATAATTGTTGTTTTATGTCTTCTAATGCTTATAGGCAAGCTCACCGCAGCTAGTTTTTGCTAATTTTGTACAAGTCAAATAAAACACTTTCATAGAGATGAATAATGTCATTTATTAAAATGACGGTATAAACATAAACAATTTAACACACAAGAGGGGGATCATATTCACAAGTTTTGGTTATCAGTTACGTAAAATATGATAATGTCTGATCCCCCAAAAATAACTAGAAAAAAGTACCTGTAAAACAAGACAATCAAAACATCATAAGAAAAAGTTAGCAAAAAGATGGCACATCAAAACAAAATAGGCCACAAGATGTGACATGCAAGTCACATCCATGTAAGATGTGACATGCAGACCACATCCGTGCCATCCAAGGTGAGCTTGCATACAATATTAAACAAAACATTATTTAGAACTGTTAACAATTCTATATGGAAGCAGTTAATCACTGGCCTATCCTTATATTGAAGTAAAGTAAATGAAATGAAAAATCTACCTATTATTGTTTCATCAACCAAAGTTTAAACCAGAATGTAGTTAATATAAACTGAAAGAAGAACATGTACTAATACAATATCCACAATATCCGAAAAATGGTAATAAATATGGATAAGAAATATGTATGAAAGAAAATTAATTTCTTAGTAAATGTGATGACAAACACCAAGTATTGTTAAATGAGCCAGCAAGCAAACTAAGTCAGGAGAGGGGTATTTATAATAGCTAACAGCAGTTATTCACTGACCTGTCTTTACAAATAAATCAATGGGACCTACAACATGCGTAGTAATAGCTAAATGCTACATTGCGACATGTTACAACGAATTTAATGAATTATGTGCATTAAGGTACTTGTAGGAGTAGAACAAAACAGCAGTTAAACACTGACCTGCATTTGAACTACCTTCTAGAATCTGACTATCCATTGGGAGTAGAACAAAACAGCAGTTAAACACTGACCTGCATTTGAACTACATTCTAGAATCTGATTATCCATTGGGAGTAGAACAAAACAGCAGTTAAACACTGACCTGCATTTGAACTACCTTCTAGAATCTGACTATCAATTGGGAGTAGAACAAAACAGCAGTTAAACACTGACCTGCATTTGAACTACATTCTAGAATCTGATTATCCATTGGGAGTAGAACAAAACAGCAGTTAAACACTGATCTGCATTTGAACTACATTCTAGAATATGACTATCAATTGGGAATAGAACAAAACAGCAGTTAAACTCTGACCTGCATTTGAACTACATGCTATAATTTAATTATTTCTTTAAAGTAGAACAGAACAGCAGTCAAACACTGACCTGCATTTGAACTCCATTCTAGTATGTTAAGGATTATATGAACTTATGAAATTAAAGTGATTTTCAACTAATATATCTATGCAATACATTTGAGCTGCAGTGCCTTAAAATTCCGATACAGATTTCTGAATAATTTATCTGTGCATCATGATTGGCTGTCCCACAGTCTCTATACAAATATGCGCAAGATCCAGGCTTACAAATTACCTTGCTTTGAAAATTATAACTGTTATGCTAGTGACAGGGGGCTATCTATGAGTCGAGGGTATGCACATTACCGAACCTGCTCCTAACAATGGCAATTTGAAGCGCATATCCTAACTAAATATGATATGGGTGTTGTTCATCACTTAAAGCAAATTTGTTGCAATTCTTGTCATGACTAATGGTTGAGGTCTAGTGATTTTAGCAAACTTCAATTTCACAAATTTTACCTAGTGGTGGGTGAAAGTGCTCTTGAGTAGTACACTAGGTCAGTCATAATTCTACTTACTACAACCTTGAATTATGCAGATCTTTTCTCCATTTTACAACCTTAAACTGTAGCTTACAAATTATAATTCAAAGATTTGTATCAGAAATTCAACAAAATATTAAACACCCCCAATAATACTTGCAAAACAACTGTTTCTCTTCTGTAGAACCAAGAAGGTGGTGCACATAAATTTAACACATGCCATGAGATGCCTTTTTAATGGAGAAACCTACCATATGTGTCTATTCCAGAAAGTATGAATAAGGTTTACCAGGTGAAGATAAGATTATTATGATCTTTAGCATTTCATGAATAGGATGTGAAAGACTGCAAATTCCTAGATTATTTTGAACTCTGTGCACAACACTTACAGGAAAGTTGAAAGGATCAAAATGGGGATAAGATAATAACTTTGCAAATTTGAGAGCAGGGAAATTGGCATTAAATTAAAACTGGATAACTTAAGAAGTTCAAAGGCCTATATATCATTATAAAGGCATTATGAAAAGGTAGTTAATTGATGGGGTATAATAAACCTATACCAAGCCTACTTAAGCCATCAATAAAATATATTAACTTGCAAGATATATAACCCATGTAATATATGTAAGATTCCCTGGTTTACGGACAAATTTGTTTCCCATAGATACTGCTTAACGATAAAGACATACTCTGTAATTTGCTTTATGAAAGGCACAATAGCCATGATTCTGCAATTTCCAAATTGTAACTTCTCAACCTTGATTCATTTTTACCTGACTGGGTAAACCTACGGTAACAGTAGTAGGTTGTGTACCTGTTAAAGGATATTTCCCCTCACATTAGTGTATAAAACTGAAGAAATCAAACCCTGTCATTTTATTTATTTACACTGGGATCTGTGGTAACCTATGAAATCAATTTAACATATATTTACCAGTTATGTTACGGACTCATTTGTGGTTTTATGGAGGGAGGACCATTGGAATCTGCCTATACATGATTTGCTTGCTGACTCACCTGCAAATGTTTTATAAGAAACCGACTTTGATGATCTAGCTGGTATGGATGATTTGTCAACAAAAAGTAGTGGGTATCCTGGTTATTCAGCTGACTTAGGGCCCACCTGTGCCAACACTGCTGCAGCTTAGCTGGCATATATATGGATCTTATACAGTTTGTTGAATAAAAGTTGTTGGTAAGTCAATATGTGTTAAGCAAGTTTTGTAGAAATTATGGCCTTGGGGTCATGCACATTAAATTCAAGGCATCAGGCACAGCTTTATTTGGTTCTCCAGGCTATGGAGTGTATTCCTGCTCCCTCTAAACTGGAATTACTGGCATGCAATGAGGTTAATAAGGATGGCTGGACTTTCCTTAGGTTTTTGTTTTCTCACAGGTTGTTCAGAATGTATCTGCAATGTACTTCAAAATTATTTTTTTTATCATTATCATCCAAGTATAAAGTGTCATTAAAAGAGGATGCCACCTTAAAACTGGGAAGCAAAAAAAAAAAAAATATGTCTACATGAGTAACAATGCAACAGCAAAAGAAAAGGAAACTTCCTACTAGGATGAACTTCTGAGCAGATATTTCACAACCATACATTTGTAATCTCTGATAAATGTTACATGTATGATAACTTAAATTGACTAAATTGGCAACAATCTGGCAATATGGCCAAAAGGAAAATTGAAGAAATATTGAGAACTTAGCAGTTAACTATTTACTCCATTCCAAAATAAAATGCCACATTTATATCATGAACCCACTACAGGGAACAATACTTTAGTTTGTATGAACAAGTGACACATCATAGATATCTCTTACTTAACAGGTATATAAACTCAAACATGAATAAAACTTTATAACTCTAAGGAAATAGGCATATATATATACTAAGCCAGTAAACAATATAGATTATATAGACCCTTATGCACCTATATAAATCTTGTCCCAAAACAATGAACAACAATATAGGTAAATCTGACCCTTATGTACATAAAAACTCTAATCCACAAGAAAATGTGCTTCATAAGACCCCAAATGATTGTCGCTATGAACAATAAACAATAGATAACTGTGACTTATTGGTACCTATAAACTCTGTAACAAAACAATAAACAATACGTGTAACTCTGACCCATAGTATCATTAAACTCTGTACCAAAATATTAAACGGTTATGGGTAAATAAAACCATAAGTGCCAGTCAATCAACTCTGTTATTAACAATATGGGTAACTCAGATTCATTGGTACAAAAACTCTATCATTCATAACAATAAACCACATGGATAACACTGACCCATAAGTACATGAGCTCAGTAACACTAGCCAATTCATACAAATAACTGTGCCAAAAGACAAATATGCTACATAAGACGCATTTGATTGTCATTATGAGCAATTAACAACAAACAATAAGGGTAACTCTGACCCAACAATAAACAAATATGCTACGTAAGACGCCAATTGATTGTCATTATGAGCAATTAACAAAAAACAATATGGGTAACTCTGACCTAATAGGTACAAATCTACTGTGTACCAAAACAACAAACAGTATGGGTAACTCCGACCCATAAGGTACAATCTACTGTGTACCAACCCAACAAACAATATGGGGAACTCCGACCCAAAAGGTACAATCTACTGTGTACCAACCCAACAAACAATATGGGGAACTCCGACCCAAAAGGTACAACCTACTGTGTACCAACCCAACAAACAATATGGGTAACTCCGACCCATAAGGTACAATCTACTGTGTACCAACCCAACAAACAATATGGGTAACTCCGACCCATAAGGTACAATCAACTGTGTACCAACCCAACAAACAATATGGGTAACTCCGACCAAAAAGGTACAATCTACTGTGTACCAAAACAACAAACAAATATGGGTAACTCCGAACCAACAGGTACAAATCTATTGTGTACCAAACAACAAACAATAGGGGTACCTCTGACCCAACAGGTACAATTCTACTGTGTACCAAAACAACAAACAATATGGGTAACTCCGACCCAACAGGTACAAATCTAATGTGTACCAACAACAAACAATATGGGTAACTCCGACCCAACGGGTACATATCTACCATGCACCAACGCAATAAACATATCAACTTTGTACCAAAACAATAAACAACTTGAATAACACCGACCCAATAAGTACATCTACATATACTTTGTACCAAATAAATAAATTTAAACAATGTAGAAAACTTCAAACAAATATTACATGTATACAAACTCTGTACCAAACTGTGCAAACAATAATGGGCAATCCAAGCAAAAATACCACAGTATATCTGTACATATGAACCATGCATAAGCTTGAACCAAAACCCTTCAACTCATGAGAACACGATATTGTTATTAACATGATTAAAGTACACATTGGTCAACTAACCTACATTACCTAATATCATATGCCTTTGGGGGAAGGGAGGGAGGCAAGTGTCTAAATATTGCTGCTTGTTATACATGTTTAATGCAAAACTTGAAGCATGAAAATTATTATAGATAATTCTCCTTATATTCAACAGAACTGAATAACTTTTGCATAATAATGCTATCTTAAAAGCTTACACAATGGCTATATTTACCAGTTAACTTGATTTGAGTGAAGCAGTGCCTTTGTTTGCAATAAATGAAAGTGATAACTTATAGACATAAATACCATTAGGAAACCCCAAAGGATTCATATGTAATATAATGCACCTATATTTAAGAGTGAACATAATACTGGCCTTAGTCAATTAATTCAATGTGAACAGGACACTGGTGACGGCAAACTTCCTTATGCATGTGGTAAAGCAGCACATGTGTACGCCATCTGGACCTAAAGCGCCCAAGTCGTTGAGGTTCAGGATCACCCGCTGTGGCCCCAGATGTGAAATAGTCATGCTTGTAGCCGAACCTTGCAGGATGCTAAAGGCAAAGCAAGTTAACACAATTTCTTGCCGATCAAACTCTGTGTTCACTGATCATGCTGGTCGATAAAGAGATACAAATGTCTCCAAAAGTTTCGTTCAATCATTAAAAAATACTCTGAGTGAAATCATTTCCAGATCTCGATCTGGAGGGAAACTTCATTTGGCGACGCAATAAAATAAAGCTCCGTGGAATATTAGCACTCTTCTAATGAATCTCTGTTCATAAGATCGCTTGGAGTGCACATAAACACAAAATGAATAAAGTTCATATCGTCAGAAAAATACTGATACACCAGATGCATCATATAGTAGGGCCTGATAACTATGTAAATAACCCGCGGACATGTATACCACCGCACCATAGGCCAAGAAAACAATAATAAACTAGAGCCGAGCTCGTTGCAGAGCAACGAATAGGTCTTCCGTTGGAGCAGTGACCTTGAGTCAAGGTCATGCCATATTCTAAGATGATAAATAATCTTTTAAGGGACTATCAACTTGCAATGCTTCGCCAGTAGAAAGACAATAAAATAATGTACACTTTCTATTTTGTGACCTTGAACTTGTCCAGATGACCTAGCATCACGCCATGACACACTCTGGTTATGACGCAAACCTATCTGTGTTACCGACTTGACAAGTTAACAAATGTTCTTTCAGACCACACATCCAGTAAAAGCATCTTGTTCTTAGTGACCTTGAACTTGAGTCAAGGCCATGACACAGTCTGTATGATACCAACAATTCCCATTCTGAGTGTTTCCAACTTGACAAGTTTACACATTTTTTTTTTTTCATTTCGTTTCCATATAGTTGTAATTTATTACTTTTAACTCGCTGGCTTCAAATTTTATTGTAAATATGTTTTATGTCCAATTTCGATATTGAAAAACGTCGGCGTCTTTGAGTACGTGTACAAGGTGCATTACGTTACCCTATCACATCATGTTTTATAACGCAGACCATACATGTATATATAGTCAGCGTTATAAAAAGGTTTTAAAAAAACCCATTTTATTCATCAAAAATCTCTGCTTAATTATCTTTGCCGATTTCTTACAGAACTAGAGTGTTCCCAGGAACGCATGTGTCGCCTGCTTTTAGCTTCATTAAAGATGTAACTAAGTCTAAAAGTTATCTTATTTGCTACGGCATTGAATATAGTTCATGCCAAAAAAACAAACAAACAAACAATCCAGGGATAGTAAGACTGCGATAGAATCTAACAATCAAATAGAAATGCAAATCCTTAACCCCTGAAAGCTAAAATGGATATTAATGAAATTTGAATAAATTTACTATAAATAATTATATATAAATTAGTTAAGTACGTAATTTCAACAATCCTTCGAAAGAGGCTTCAGTTTATCATATCAGCAATTGTAAGTCTTCACCATCCATTTTGGAATACCGATCCCGTTGTATTTTCATAGTACTTAAATTTCAGTTTTTGTGGTTTCTTTATTTCATACAGTGTCAAAATACATTGTCATGAGCTCATAAACATGTATAACTGTTAATTATCAAACCCTGTCTCTCTAATTTCAAAAGACATAAGTTAAATTTAACCCTCCGCAGTATATTTTACAAAATAGGTCAAAGGTCAAGGTCAAATGGACTGTAATGCTGGTATTTTTCAAAATGTTTTATGACAAACAGTGCACATTCTAAATAGCATAGACTTACCTCATAAATATCAAAAAGAAGTTGTATATCGGCATTATTGGTTATTTTGAAAAGTAGGTCAAAGGTCAAGTTCAAGGATATCTAGGTCGGAAGCATGGAAAATACAAAAGCCATAGTGTCAAGCTATATGTGCAAATTATCAAATCCATACCTCTTACATTTCTCGAGATATAAGGTGTGACAGACGGACGGACAGCAAGACAGACGCCAGGTAAATTGATCGCTAAGTGCTGCTCTGCTCTGCAGGGGGCACAAAAATGTTTGTTTGATTGTCTGTTTGTTGTTTAACGTCCCTTGAGCTGCCAGCATTTGCCAGTGGGGGGCTGCAAATTCAGACCTATACTCGACACTCAAGGCCATTGAGCAGTGGAGGATTTTTTTCATGCCGGCACCTACTGCTACACGGGACCTCGGTTTATACGGCCTCATCCGAAGGACCATACTCCACGTTCTGTAGTGAAATTGTTTGTTTGTTTGTGTGTTAACGTCCCCGTCGAGATTTTTCACTCATATGGAAACGCCACCACTTGCTAGTGGAGGGCTGTAAATTCGACACTCAAGGCCATTGAGCAGTGAGGGATCTTTTTCATCCCAGCACCTGTTGCTACACGGGACCTCGGTTTATACGGTCTCATCCGAAGGACCAGTCTCCACGTCCCGTAGTGGAATAGTTTGTTTGTTTGTGTGTTGTTTAACGTTCCTCTCGAGATTTTTCACTCATATTGAAACGCCACCACTTGCCGGTGGAGGGCTGCAAATTCAGACCTATACTCGACACTCAAGGCCATTGAGCAGTGAGGGATCTCTTTCGTGCCAGCATCTACTTCTACACGGGATCTCGGTTCATACGGTCTCGTGCAAAGGACCGGTCTCCACGTCCCGCAGAGGGAGTCGAACCCGCGACGTAAAGATTAAATCCTTACTCCGCGACTCTAGAGCAAACCCTCAAACCACTGCGCCACGGGCGACGTGGTGGTATTCGAAACCACGACTACGAATCGTAGGGGTAGAAACATTTTGATAAAGGTACTATCATTATGAAAATCATGTTCTGACTCAAGCCTGTAGAAAGCAATTTCATTTTTTTCTGGGACGGGGCACAAACAATCAAATTTTTTTTATATCTAAGCAAAAAAAAAAAAAAAACAATTGCGCGCGGGTGGGGGGGGGGCACGACCATATAGCTTTAAGCTATATAGTGACTAAGAAGGAATAACTTGTCATTTGTCAAAGCCTTTTACCTAAACTCTTCACTTTTAATTGTCAATAACAGATTCTTGTTACAAAGTGAAAAGTATACATTTATATGTAGTACAGGTATCCATCTCATATGCATAATCTATTTAATCAATCATTTTATCCTAAAGGGAAAGTGAAATCTCAATCAAAATTTGTCACAAATACTGGACTCTCTGATTAATTATAATATACATGTAAGAACGGATCGTCAATTAGGACTGCAGGTTTGATAAATTCACAGCATGCATCTTCAGCCTTAATTAAAACGTTGTTTCGAAATATTACACTGTACCTATAAAAGCGAAAATTAGAATTGACCAAAAGAATATTTTACACCACAGGGGAAATGCTTCCGTGGCACCAGAAGTTTACAATTTTGATTGACAGGTGTAGCGCCGTGCATGGATTTCATGTAACTATGTATAAATAAGAAATGAAGGGATCTAAAGAAAAGAGTTACATGTATTGTGATTGACATTGTAATTAAAACAGAGACAATTAACATTAGTTTGGCTGTGCTGGCCTTTCTGACATTTGAAGTAAAGTTTTAGAATAACTTATCATTGAAATGAAGTTGTAAAAGTGTACTATCAATTATTTTCATTTTCATCATTAGATGTGTGCTAATAAGTTTGTTATATTCAAGTCCATGTATATGTACTCCTTATACATTTTTTTTTTTTGAACCGCGCGTGCAAGTGGAATATTAATTAAATTATAAAAAGTTAACATACTTCTTAAATGCATGGCATTTACGTTACACAGTTCTGGACATTAGAAATAATTAAGCATATAGTGTTGGCGATATTTTATTGTATGCTAAAAAATATGTATTACATAAAACGTGTATTTTAAAAAAATTCAGCACAATATACCCTTTCAGATACTTATACATACAAATCAAATTACATATAATATGAAATATTTTATTGAATATTATGATCTCATCTCTGTAAACAGGTATGCTTTGAAGAGGACATTGAAGGCGAAAAGGGGTTCGAATAGCCGCCAGTTTTTTTTTCTTCGGAAAGTTGTACAGTTATCTTGGACGACATATCGCGTACAAGTACAGTGTACAAAACAGCAGTGAAAATAAAATAATGAATTCAAAGTTTAATTCTCTTCTCTCAATTATTTTGTGAAATATAATTACCAACAAATATATAAGTTTTTACCAGAGTGTATACAAAGCGACTTTTCAAGCTGTACATGAAAGCGTTTGATGCGTGACCAGGTACATGTAATTGCTTTCAAAGCATGCAAACTCAGACTACAGTATCAGGTAGCACAGGTTGCTGGCCTGTCAATCAAATCAGCAGCACTGGATGAAAAGTCTAGTTTCTGCAAAACTGAAACTATATGGAAACCTTGCTGAAACTTGACGTTGAACTTTCCTGTATGGTTTCCGCAATGCGGAAACTATATAATAGTTTCAGTAAGTTTCTGTAGGGTTTCCGTACACTGAAACTATTAGATTTGTTTCCTAATGGTTTCCGCAAAATGGAAACCAGCGTGAAATTCAATTTAACGACAATGTAACAATACTTATTAGTTTCAGGAGGTTTCAGGTTCCGGAAACTTTTGATTTCGATTCATTATGGTTTCCGAAATGCTGAAACCAAACTGAAATTCTTTTCATTATTTTTTTTTAAAAGAGTAGATAAATCAACTAACGATACCTTTTTATTTACTAATGCATGTAAAGAAAATTGAGGTTTGTTTGTTTGTTTGTTTTTTTTTTTTTTTGTTTTGCTTTTTTTTTAATAATTCATATTCAGTTTACGACTTGTGTCCGCACTGCGTAAACTTATACATACCGGTATTGATATGAATTATAAGTACGACTGTTATACATTATCCTTGCTTCATATTAAATATTGTTTATATTTATATTGTGCTGGGGCTCAAATTTATTCAAGAACATAGAAGCCAATGTGTTTATTTGCAATAAAAGAATGATTACTATTATAATCATGATTTTTCACAGTATCAACAAATACATGCACATATACCGATAACATTGATTACTTGGTTTAATGGTTTAGATCTGATTTTCTTGTTTCAATTGAAAAATGGATATTTAGCAAATGAAAAAAAAACAATGGTATGTTTTAAACAAAATCAATTGCTCTCGCAAGGATTTTTTACAGTTCCCTGCTCGAGACCCCCCCTCCCCCTCCCCCTCGGGAATTGATTGTTTTCATGGCATACATCATGTACACAAAAATTACGTCTGTATCAGAGCGAATCAAGGGGTGATATATTTGAGGGGGGGGGGGGTAATTCCCGGTTCCTCTTTTTAGAATAACAGATTTACAAAATTAAACGTGTTTCATAAATAGTTTGTCTTCATAGTGCATGAAATACAGATAATTCCGAGAGCCATCATGATCCGAGATAGCAAGATGACTGCACCTAGAATTATCAGACATGAAGTGATATACGTTTCCCCCTGCCGTCATCTGACTTCATCTTGTTGCATATGTTCCATGATACATGTTGAAATATTACTAGTTATGTATTTCAAAAGTTCTCTTTTACACCGTCGATTATTATCTTTAATTTAGGTGTTTAGATACACGTGCACTTGTGTATTATCTAATAAACGTGTTTTTAAAAAAATTAAGAACATATGTATAGTAATTCAGGAAACAAGAAAGCGCCATGTTAGCTAAAATAAATTCATAATTATAATTCTGATAGCACCTGTCGAGAAATACACGCAACCTTAGGAACTTTGGACGCTCTTACATACGTGTCATTGCTTCTAATGACAAGTGTGCCGTACTGATGTTGTTTACTTGACGTTTCGAATTTTCATTGATAATGCTTCAATAATTTAATCTGTTAATAGCACAACACTACTGACTAAGAATCCATTTAACTTAATGTGTAAACTCTTTTACTATATATTCAGTACATATTCGACAGAACTGTACAGCGCAAAAGTTAGATATTTTTATTATTACATCATGTTTAACATTATTTGTGTCTTTGTCCTCATGATCGAATACAGTATAACCGTAATTTAAAAGACGTTAATCTTATCCGTTCCCCTATGAAATCACTCATATTTATTTAATTAAGGAAGGCCTAGGGTTTACTGCATAAAAAATCTTTCGAGAAAACATGTCCTGAAAATTTGATGTAAATGTTCCTTAGGATTTGCAGCTTATTAATTTTTATCAAATTTGCCTACATGATGTTGCAAATGATGCAAATAATAAATTTCTAAAATATTAAAAAATTGTAAACCTTCTATGATGTTCAAAATTCTACCTTTCTGCAACCATCCTTATTAATCTATACCATTTTTTTTCACTTCAAATCCCGTTATTGTGGAACTTTAAATGAAAAAATTAAAAACTACGCGGTAATTTTTTATCATTTTACTCATATAAACATGACTCAAGTTGTTATTTTCATATTTTTGACAAAAGTTTGTTTGTACCATCTGTCCTTAATGCAATATTAATGTAAACATAGCTTTTAGCAATGTGTTTAATTATATTCGTATTGAGAAGCATAATGTGCTGAATATGTGATTTAAAATGTAGAAGTAAAATTTCTTATAATACCATGCAGTGTGTAAGTTCATCATATTTTCAATCATTTACGTTGAATCTCACTCACGGGCACCTGTCTTCACGTGCCACAGGTGAGGACACGTGTCGCAAAGACACCTGCTACTGTGTTAGTGTATTTTTTGTATATTCTATGTGATTTGAGAGGTTTTTCTACCTAAGGGGAACAATCGACTGTGACCAAGCGTATATACATCAGCTGTACATGGTATACCACCTGTCTTTACTAGTGACCCCAAGGTTACTGAACAGGCAAAATTTAAAAAAAAAAATCTAGCACACACTAAATAAAATTTTACATAAAATCACACACATCATATTGTTAAAATATATATATATATAATTTTTTCTATAAAATGTTTCGTACAAGCGTAAAATGTCGAGTAATTTTTTATTTTTATTTTTATTTTTTTTTTTTTTAAATGCGTAATTAATTAATGTTGATTAAAAGAAAACAAAAAAATCCAAACCATTTAGATATTTTTCTATCAATCTAGTATAAATCTACCGGGAATGAAAACATTTGCTTGTTCAATATACTATTTCAAAATTTAAAGATATTATTTTAAAAATTGAATGAAAAGAAATCGGCAATCAGTGGTATTCCTTGTTTGCCACCATTTTAAACTTCAAATGTTGAAAATATAACGAGAATGTGAAAATACAGTCTATCAGTGTTTACTTCATGACTTTTTTATTTGGCATTTATGAGAGTACACGATTTTCTATCTCTCAAATTTAGGGCACTCCGTTTCAACGGGTTTCGTTTCAACAACCACTTAGATATATACATGTAATTACTTTTATACCCCCCTCGATCCCTTGATCAATTTGATATTATCATGCAGAAGTGCTAATTCTGTGATATTCAAGAGAACTTTTGCAGTAAAAACGTGAAAGCTTTCTTTAAAAAAAAAAAACAAACAAACAAACTGCAAAAATTATGCTGAATTTTCAATGTATAAACAATGGACTGCCCATTTTTGGTGAATCACTAGGTGGCGTATGGCGCCAGTATGCTTCTCGCTCATTGGATAGATTCTCAGTAGAAGAAAGAAGGACAAAATGGCGAAGGAAATACCAAGAATTTGCTCAAGAAAAATAACATCTAGATGAGAAGACCTTTTGATTCTACATAGACGAAAAGCATACCAAATGACAGATTGGTTACAGGTAGGTATTTCCTATTGTACAATGACCTTTATTTTTGAGTTTATTGTCTGAAATCGTGAAAATAAGGTTGGCCTGAAATGGCGCGTTCAAAAATTCAAAATGGCCATTGTACAGTTTTCATAATATTGTGAAAAAAGTTGCTGGTAAATCATTTTCAGCATAGGTAGTAATATATAATTTATCGTTGATAGAAAGTCTGCATTCAGTTTGTACCATTGTATTTATCTCTCATGTATTTCGTATGATAAACAGAATATGCTATTGTATTCTTTCACATCATCATGATCATGTAAATTTTCTTTACGTGTCATAGTATTCCGGAGTTTTAAATGCAGGTTGGTTTTTAGACTGTAATATCGTTATGTACTTATATTCGGTGTTAACTTTTTCATTCGGAAAGGCGAAAGATTAGACCCCACGCTTATTTTTTCAGAAAAGGTGAGTTATAGTGTTTATTTATAGCTAATTGTGTTTATTGTAGCCTAATTCATAGAAATAGGTATCTGAACCCAACGTTTATTTTTGCTGAATTGTGTCATAATTATTGGTATTAGACTGTGCTGCATTCCAGAGGAAGGGGGGGGGGTCATTTTTAAAATGTTTAACATAGAATGGTAAATATTAGATCATGTTCGGATAATACCATCACTGTATCATGTACGTAGTATTGTGTCTTTGTGTAATGCCTATTTGTTGTTATGAAAGTAACATTTCTGAGAACCTGCAGACTTTGGGCTTAAGTTTCCTTTATCAACACAAAACTGGGTTGATTGTAATATGAAAGTAACTTGATAATTTTCAGAAGCCTCATAATGTTCAAGTTGAAGTATTTAAAGTTTCAAAAGCTATGATCATATATTAAACACATTTTGAAAGTGCACAATATACATAAGCATCTTGTCTTACAAGGCATATGATTATAAAAAAAAAATATGTTAATAATTAAACTTTAAATTATATTTATTTAGATCAAGTATAATTTTAAACTGACACAAATGCATGTTTTGATCTTCTATGAAACAATTAGACTTGATTTTGTAACATAAAACTTGATTTTGTAATTGTTTATCATAAATACCATGTTTTTATTTTCACTAGGACTGTTTAAATGTGGTTCAGTTGATAAATATATCATAAATCACTAGTCACAACCATAAAAATGATTCTCTTTATATCTTCTAAAACATTGTCAGAACAGTGAACAGTATTACCAGGTAATATAAATTCTGCATTCTATGAACGGAGTATGTGACCTGATGTAATTGCCATTTTCAATATCTAAAGGTAGTGATCCATTATATTTGTTTGTTTGTTATATAACGTCCCTTGACTCCCTTTCGATAATTTTTCATTCATATGGATATGCCACCAACACAGTTATTCCCAAGGACCGGTCTCCATGTACCACAGTGGATTCGGACCCAAGATGTAAGGATCAGCCCTTACTCCACGACTCTAGAGCAGTCGCTCTGACCACTGGGCCACACTGGCCTTATGACCCATTATGAAAATTTGACATAATACTTCTTTAATTTGATCTTTTTTTTTTTTTTTTTGACTTGATAAAATGACTGATACACAATTAGATTTTTGTACTCTATATGCGTTTAACTGTTTACCATTTGCCTTATTTCTATTACTAAGTCAGCTCTAAATAATGGCCACTAGAAAGTCCAAATTCTGACTAATTATACAGATAGAGTGATCTGCCCTTGATGTAAAATGCGATAAAAGAAAATTAAATAAGTGTCCTTTTCCAGTAGATTATAATCTTGAATCCAGAAAGGCGTACATATCTTCAACAATCATATACATGTATGTAGTCTTGCTCTTACTGAAAAGTATAATTTATTAATTTTTCCCACTCTCAGAGTATGATTGCATATCTTTTAGATGTTACAGGTTACTTGCCTTACAGAATAAATAAATATAAATTAAATCCAATTGTAAAAAATGATTAAATTTCAAGAACATTTAAATTGTTGTTGTAATTTGGCTGTCACTTAGAGTGTGTCCATTTTAAAATGTTCTGAGTTTCCATCAGATTTTTTTCTTTGTCACAACTGTCCATCAGGGTTCATTGTAGATGAAACTGCATGCAGAGTGTGAGGAAATGGATATGCAAGTGTTTTTCAAGTCTTTTCTGAGCTCTTTTAAATAATTATTATTGTACTACAGTAAACTTTATTTTCATTTCAGATACTACATGTAGTATCCACCAAACAAATCATCTGAAAACGTACACAGGACGAAGAATACTTCTGATAAAAAGTAAGTCTTAGTAAGCACTTATTATTTCGCTGTAATTTAGGGAATAAGGACTAAAGCACTAAATATTTATTTTGATATTTTTATTGTCTATTGTATTCTAACTATATTGAAAATTTCAGAGTTTTAATCTTTTTATCTTTCATAGTCACACTGGTGGTTGTCAGTGTGTGTATGGGGGGGGGGGGGGGATAAGCTGTTTTCCTTCACTGTGTAAGCTGTATATGTATGATTTTTCTACCAAATTAACAGAATATGTCCATGTTTTCTAAAGGAGTCCAAGTAATTTTTTTAACTACTTTCCTATGTACATTTAATAACTTAGCTAATGCTGGAGTGGACGGGGGTCCAATTTTTTTTAACCATGTTTGGAATTAAGCGTTCTTTGGTCAGTGGGATTCAAGTATGTTTAAATGAAGAGCCACATCCTCTTTGACAGAGAAATACATGTATCTTGAAATAGAGGGAATAATTTAGGGTTTCATATAATTTTTTATTTAAAAAAAACATAGATCTGCATGTACTTATAGAGTGCAGATTCATTTTCGTTCAAATCATATTCCCTGGGCCAGGGTGAGGCCACAGTAGAGGGTCAGAATTTGACATAGGAATAAAGAGGAAAAATTCTGAGATGAACAGAAATATTTATTAATTTTAAAGGCTGTCCAAACTTAATTCTATGTTTTATGTCACACACATACTAATGTATTCAATAAAATAAATGACCCCTTTTAAGTAAAAAAAGAGCAAGTATGTCAGTCATACTTTGTGAGCTACCTATTAAAATTATATGAATTATTTTTTTAAAAAAAGTATTCAACAACAAGCCTATTTATGTTATTCAAATATCATGAATCATGGCCTATGGGTCTAAGGGGGGGGGGGGGGTTAAAGAGGGGTTATATTTTGATGTGTGAGTAAAATGAAAAAAGAAATCCTTTATTTACTCTGAGACTCGGGAACAAAGGGATAACATGTAATATCGATATAACACATAAATTTTTAGATTATTAAAAATCATTATAATAAAAAAAATGCTGAAATTGTGAAATTTAATAAACAGGGTTGGCCAGGAAATATCAGTGGTGGGAATTAACGGTGGTAAATACCAGTATTTCCCGTCCCGGTAAATACTACAAATTTTCTCTAAACTAGGAAATACAAAATTTAAGATTTTTATTAGCCGGGCTTTGCTGAAAGCAAAGTCCTGGCTGTAGGCATCGTGATCAACTGCCTTACTATAAATAGCACATGTTCAGAAAAGTAAACAAAAAGCCTAACAGCGTCAAAGCAGACGCTTCCGATAAATAAAATAGTCACGTTGAAAGACAATACTTAAACAAATATTTTTAACATCTCAATATACGGAAATGTTAATTGATCAATATTTTTGTTTGAGAATTAAATTGAAAGAGGAATTAGATATTTACTTTATTAGGGTAATCGTGATGTAACAATTTGTGCACATACGCTACTGAATGCATATTGTAAGCGAACTATTTTCAGTTAGCGCGGGCTTTTCGACAGGTTGCCTATATTGAATTGTTAAAGAATTTCATATCGTTTTCGTCGATGTTATGTGAGTGGTTATATTCTCTGTTTTGTCTTTCAGCAAATAAATAGATAAGTAAATTGGAGTTTGAAGAATTAATGTGCGTTATGCCTGAATTAACTCGCCTGACACACGGTGTATCTGGTGTACCTACAATGTAGTTGGCGATAAAAGTACTGTTTGTTTGAAACTTAAAGAATATCTCTAAAAATATGTGCATTACTTTAACTATTATAAATTACATAAATTATTAAACCAATATGAATTTAATTTTTTTTTAAATCAAATTCTAATTCAAATCTATCTAAAGAAAAATCAGCAAACCACATGGTTCAACATTCTTTAAAAAAAAAAGTTTGGCAATTGACAGACAAATTAGTGACCTTAAATGTTTAAATTAGTGACATTAAATAAAACAAATGACTTGTATATTCCCCTCACTAGCCATATGTTATTGGTAGAATTAAAAAAAAATGTATGACATTTTTTGTTCGTTTACTAATATTATAGCATAATTAGTCTGACCCATATTTATTTACGTCAGTGATGCATGTATAAACAGTAAGCTCATTGACAATGTCGTGATATCTGTAATTGTTTTTAAGATCAGTATAGCATTAAGGTTTCTTGAATGTCAAGAAATTTAATGTAATAATGAATTTCAAAACATCGGTGGTCATTTATCAGATGTAATTTGGTACGATCCCGTGTTAATTCCTGCTGATATTTTCAGGGTTGATCTTGTGAAAACGGCTTAACAGGAGACAATTTATTAAATTTTTCCTCTCAAAATAATTTGAAAAGGATGATTTTATGATTATATTAACGGCATAAAATAACAGCGAACACCGACTACTTGCAGCAAACAAGTGCGCCGCCATTACGAATTCGTAGTACGAATTCGTAAAACAAAGAGACAGTAACGGAAACTCGTAATTTTCTCAAAAAAAATGTGTAGGAGGTCAGTCGGGTATAACCGGAAACAAATTTTTTTTTTAGCCTGATGATGTATGTATGTAAATATTCAGGAAGATTAGTATTACAGTTGTAATACTGTTAATGCTGAAATGTTTTCAACAACTACTCAAATAAAAAAGTGAAAATTTGAATGCGTTTAAAGAAAAGAGTTTGAAAATACGGTATTACTTCGATAACTCTGAATGCAATTAAAATAACTTTCTCCTTTCTAATAAATAATTTCGAACAAAAATCCTTATAATGGTTAAGATCTTGTGAAAAGGTGATTTAAATGAAGTTCAAAACTAATTGTTTTCTTTCATAATTTGAAATAAACAATGCGATTCCATTTGGTTAATATTTTAATTTAAAAGTTTTAATTTAGATGAATGAGATAAAGATTTATATTCTGTGAAGCATGGAATATAAATAAATAAAAATGTAAACTTTAACATAGAAATTTCATGTGAATATGTTTATGTATTTATACCCATTGAACAATCAAGTTAGCATCGAAAATTTTTATGCTTACAAATTCGGATCAAATTTTTAGTGAAAAGTCAATGGTATGTTTTGAATGTGAAAATTTTGTTCGAGACTTCTCACCTTGGATTCATCTCGTATGTGCTCCCAAAACGCTTTACAGTATATTGAGCGTGCGCGCGCATTCCAAAAAAATTGGTCTAAAAACACATGCAAGCTCTCAAGGGTGCTGGGAAATAAAAAACGTTTATGTTAATATATAATTTAAAAAATACAACATATAAAAATTTCATTATTTTTTATCTAAGTACAACACATTATAATTTTTCAGAAAAAGTCGGTTAGTCTTTGCTTCAAAACTTTCTGTTCAGAATGAAGATCCATCTATGTACGAGCCATAAAGACCTGAATATATCATGAATTTCTCAGGCAATGACCATTTTGGCAGAATCTGGAACTAGAACTAGACTCATATTCATGTCATAAAAATTAGATAATTATAATTTTCGTGCAGCTGGTTTCCTGGAGGACCAAAAATAAAGAATATTTCTTTTTCATTAATACAGGCATGTAGTATCGTTTTTAAAGGAGAAAAAAGGAAAATTGTCCAAACCCGAGAATCCTATTCCATTGGAGAAGGAGTAGGGGTGGGCTACAACTTATGTTCACATTTCGAATTTCATTAATACATTATCAAATTACTGTAATTTTAATATGCTACAATAAAATGATGGGTACAATCTAATTAAAATTAGACAATCCATTTTGCTTCTGGTAAATCTGTTCGTCGCTCGTGATAAATACCTGGTATATATTACGAAGAGTGAGTTGAAAGTTCTAATTTAAATTTGATTGCGAAGAGTCAATCAACCTTTCAATTTTCATTGTCCATTGTAAAAGTTTATGTTTGAAAAATGGTGACACCCCTAGCTCCTCCGATACTATGTGTCTGTATGAATCAGCAAAACCACTCAAAGTGCACTGTCACCATGCATAACAATTGTGAGCTTAATGTTTAGAAAGGTATAAATGTATTTTCATTCAAAATATCACCAAATCCTATCCTGGGGTCTTAACGTTGGGTTCTGGACCGTAAATTTTAATCATTGGTAGATGGGTTATTGTTAATCATAATCATACAATCTCTACCTGTTAAATATCAATGGTCAGAAAGAAAGATTTTCAAATATGTACTAATTTAGGATTAGACAATATAATCTAGCATATTAAAGCCCGGCTTTCAGTACTTTCAGTACTTTGATTTCTTTAATTTTCTTTAGTCTTATGCAAAATCCAGAAATAAAATGAACATAAAAACAGAAGATAAATAAAATTAAATATGTCTCAAACTGCAATTTAACATACTTAGTGTAATTCACTACTACAGGTCCACTACACATATAAAACATGAATTCTGTAGCAGAACATGTTTCCTTGATTGTATTTTAAGAACAAAACTGAAGTTTTCTAATTCAAGTTTCTTTTCTGCTATTAAGTAAAATTATAAAAATTATTTATTAATTATAGATCCAAGAATACAATAAACTTGTCTTAATCCTCTATAAATACTGTAGTTATTACAATCAAGCATGTTGTTTTAACAGATTGATTCTGGACAGTTTTGTGATCCTGTTTAAAGTGTTTTTAGAGATAATTACACCTTGAGTAGATCTGAAAAGCTTCTATTAGGTTTGATATTTACACTATATTCTACACTTAACAATTTTCTTAGGTCCTTCTTGGTACACAACAAATCTAAATGGGATCGAGCATGAATCAAATGACACTCTTGATTCGGATATGAGTATACTGTGATATGATTAATTAAAATAAAGTACTAGGAAACCAGAAATTTTTATATCAGGGACAGTGATACCTGCAGGTAGATATCTTAGCTAATAAGGTGTACTACATATACTGAATGGCAACATTACTTATGTTAGTCACACCCTAGGCCTGTATAATAAAGCAGATGTTTATTTCCAAACGAATATGATTGAAGTTATAAAACATATAGCTATCTCTTATTTCCCAGTATTTCCCGGGAAATACCAGTTATTCCCGGGAATTACCAGTATTTCCGACTGTCCTGGGAAATATGAGTATTTCCCACTTTTTTGCCAACCCTGTTAATTAATAAATCAAGGGCTTGTACTATAACAGCATTAGGGATTCTGTTACACTATATTCATATATTTTCAATAGGTTCAAGTATCTGATGAGCAGGTCAATCCAACTTGAACATGACATTATTTCTACAAGGATGAACCCAAGTCTCTCGTGTACTTAAGCATTGACATTGTTAAAGTCAACAGAAACGGGAACTGGTCATACATGCAGACTACAGTGTTGTGTTGCACAGTTCAGAAAACATAAAGCCACTACTAACATAAGTGCAAGTGAGTCGTCAAGAACTGAACCAGTCGAGGACTTTTCTGTTGGATTATGTTGGACTACAAACTGAATATTTCACAAAGGAATCCACCTTGATGCTTGTTGGCTACCATAGATGTGAAATTAAGCATTTATTATCCTTATTACTTTTACATATTCTTGATGATATTAGACATGCATCTTGTTGAAATTAAATTTTAAAAAAACAACATATGATTTGTTCAAATTGTTTTCTGAAATTGACAGTTTATGTTTAGTGAATGAGGTATGGTCAATCTGCTGTAAATAGAAAAGACATTACATTAATGATCTACACTCATGGCAGGGCTTGAAGAAGCAAATAATAAATTTTGTTTTAGTTTTCAATTACCATCATGAAAAAATGCCAGGTAGAATCTTGACAAATAGTTTAAAATATCAACTCTTAATTTATCTAATGTGGAAGCTGAGACTACAGTTTCTTCAAGTTACCACAATGCGGAAACCATAGTATACTGACTGTATATCAAATGTTTACACAGGCTGAAACCATTCATATACTTCAAGTTTCATCAAGATTCCGCAATGCGGAAACCATAGTATACTGTTTGTATATCAACTGTTTACGCATGCTGAAACCTTACATATTCTTCAAGTTTCATCAAGTTTCAGTTGCGGAAACCATTTGGATTCGTGGACACTTTAAGTTTCCGCACTGCGGAAACTTGATGAAACTTGAAGTTTCAGTACTGAAACTTTGCAGAAACTATTAGTAAGCTTAAGTTTCCGCAGAGTTTCAGCAGTGTTTCAGCCATGCGGAAACTGTTTTTTTCATCCAGTGCAGCTATTGTTCTTTTATTTTTGTATGATTGTCGGGCGGTATATTATCGATCTTAAGCTAGGTAGATTTTGTGGGCGTTAATGGAAAATTCGGTGTTTAATAAAAGCACATGTATTTGTCATATGCTGGAGTTACAAAACTATAGTCAACAGAGTTTTTCACATAGCATGTTCAGAGTTGGTGTAATCATAAAGATAGCCATTTTAAAAGAAAATAATGTAAAAGTGTTTAGCAATGTGTCTTATTGTTTTCAAAATATATCTCTTTTGAATTATTTGTCTACAAACCTTGTGTGTCAAGTTAGAATTATCTGCAGAATTAACCACACGCAATGAATTTCCGAAATTAAACACATAATAACACATAATTGAGAAATAAATCGTTTATTAAATACATGTATGCAGTTTAAAGATGAGGATTCATGAAATGGGGACCTTTAAACGTCCTTAATAAAATGTTTTGGATTTAAATTAAATCAAATTAAGATAAGAATAAATGATTTAATTGAATGATCCGGTATGATTTAAAAAATAATTTTCCGTAAATCATTGTGACAGCAAAATGAATATAGAACGACAATGTTTTGTGTATGAGCACTACTAGCTGCTTCCTCGGCTGCATAATTAGGTTACATAATTGTAAACAAACACAAAACCCGGGTATATGTGAAACGCAGTTAAATGCAGTTAAAGACTGATTTATTTTTTGCTTCTTTTTTTTTTTTAATTTAATATAGTGTATGTTTCAATATTAAATGACGAAAAGATGTTTTGTTTACGAACGCAGGTCGCTGGTTCACACGCAATGGATCTCTTGTAATTTCGGCCACAATAATTTAATAAGTATATCACCAACATGACCAACATAGATAAGATGAAATAATTTGAAAGATCCGATATGATTAAAAAAAAACAATTATCCGTACATAGTTGAGTTTGCAAAATAGATTTAGAACGGCAATGCCTGTTTAGTGTATGGCCACTGATCACTGGATCTAGGTCACGCGTGATCGGGGGATGGCCGGTTACGTAAGTATAAACAAAAACAAACCCCGAGACGTATTGAAAATGTGTGACTCAATAATTTGGAATGAAACCACAGAACACGTAAAAACTTATTTTAAAGTAATATTAGTATTTACTTTGGATAGGTTTATCATTTATTGCAAGTTTATTTCAGTTATGCGCATAAAGATTTCACCTTCACTTGTCTAATGAAACTAGTTACCTGTATATGGGTCAAGCTTCTAGCTCATTTATTAAAAAAGACTCGAACAAAATAACAAGTTCATGAGATCAGTAATATGTTAAAGAACAACTTTTTAGCAACAGCTATATCGAAATATTTACCGTTTTTGAGTTATAAAACGAAAACTTTCAAGGACCCTAGATCCCTAATTTAAGGGACCAGCCCCTTTTTGGTGGTGCCAAATGAAAGACCTTAAAATTGTGCACAACTTTTATTCAACATGTTTTAACAAAATATTTTTAGTTTAAAAGATACATAGGAAAATATGTGTAAATTTTCGCGCTTTTAGGCGTTCTAATTTTTGACCCCTATCCAGCGCCATTTTGAACGCAGAAATCAAAAAACAAAAATAGATGTGCACAACTTCAATGCTTCTATTATTTAAATTCGGTAGAATTTCTACTCCAGCTTTTGTAGTCTCGAAGCCTTTATCTGGAAATGAAGCCTCCTAAATTTTCATTTAAAGGGAGATAATCCAAAAGCAGAAGTGGATTTTTGACATGTTTGACAGCATTCTGATAGAGTTTTGTAACATCTATAAACCCTGCAAATTTGAGCAAAATCCGTTGAGAAATGATCGAGATATGAGGCCTCAAAGTTGGCGTCTAGAAAGGAGAAGAAAAAAAAAAAGAATAATAATCTTAACCATCAGAATCAGTAGAAGGTCTTCCGTTGTAACGAAAGACCTTAATAAAATCCACACAGCACAAACTGCTCTTCACAACACGTTGTTGTTTCCTATTCTTTTGAAAGAAATCCAAAGCACGTCTAGCTTAGTTAAACAATCATAGAAGATGTAACATCTTCAAAATAAACGTGCCTCGTGTAAGCGGTGGTCAGCATGCGGGTATCAAAATACAACTGAATGCCTCGCTGTTTTGACCACGTGACCTTACACCATCATTGGCTAAAAGCTATTGATACATCAGCCAGGGCGTGGATCTAAGAATTTTCACAATTTACAAACATAAAATCCTACTAAAAAGCTCTAAATAAATTACCGCATTAAATACATAAATACAATTATTATTCTAACTAGAGCCGAGCTCGTTGCAAAGCAACGAGTAGGTCTTCCGTTGGAGCAGTGACCTTGAGTCAAGGTCATGTCATATCATAAGGTTATAAGCAATCTTGTAAGAGGTATCAACTAACAATGTTTCACTCTGTAGTAAAAAGGCGATAAAGAAATGTATGTGACCTTGAACTTGTCCAAATGACTTTGCGAAAGCCATGACACACTCTGGTTATGAGCAAACCCCATCTGTGTATTACTGACTTCTCAAATTCACACATGTTCATACAGTCTATACATTCCAGTCAAAATATCTTATCCTTAGTGACCTTGAACTTGAGTTTAGGCCATGTCACACTCTGCATGATACCAACAATGTTTCACTAGAAAAAGACGGTAACGAATTTATAGTTTTTCATTCAAACTCATCCAAATGACCTTTCATAAAGACCATAATACACACTGGTTAAGAAAAATCCCAATCTGTGAGTTATTGACTGGGTAAGGTCAGCCATGTTCTTTCAGACCATAGATCGAGTCAGATAATTTATCAGGTTCCACACAATGATTTAAGGATTCATTGTGAATGTTTTTGTCCAGTTTGGATATTGAACAAGACGTGTTTGTGAAACACTGATGCCCCGGTATTGCAGCTTATGGCAAAGGTTTAAGTTTCTCAAATCCGTATCCAACTCCAAGGTCAAAGTCAAGAGATAAAAAATTAAGTTACCCAAAGGAAGATCTCGTCTCAGTGAATATAACTGTGAAATATGAAAACGCTAAGACTAACTATTGAAAAGTATGGCAAAGATTAATTTTTTTTTCATACTCAAGTCAAATGTTAAGGTCAAGGATAGATTAACAGTGTCCAAAGGAATGCCTTGTCACAAGAAATACACATTGAAATATGAAAGCCCTAGCATTAATTATTCAAAAGTTATGGCAAAGGTCAACGTTTTTTTTTTTAAAGTAGGTCATATCCCAAGGTCAAGGACAAAAGTCAAAACTGTCGGTACTCAAGGGAGGGTCTTGTCACAAGAAACACACATAAAATATGAAAACCCTAACACCAACCGTTGAAAAGTTATGAATGAGATTAAAATGTTTCAAAGGTAGGTCAAACTCTAAGGTCAAAGGTAAAAAGTCAAAACGTTTAATTTTTTTTAAAGTACGTCAAACTCCAAGGTCAAGGTCAAATAGTAAAAATTGTTGATATCCAATGAACGCCGTTGTCACAAGGAATACACCTGTGAATGTGAAAACACTAGTCCCAACCGTTCAAAAGGTATTGCCAAGCTTAGATTTTATAAAAAGTGGGTCAAACTCCAAGGTGAAGGTCACAAGGTCGAAAATATTTATTCCAAAGGAAAGGTCTTGTCACAAAGAATTTCGGATGTGAAGTATGAAAGCCCTAACGCCAACTATTCCAAAGGCTAAATTTTGCATAGTTGGTCAAACTAAAAGGCTGTAGAAAGGATAAGAGAGACTCCGAGATATTCAATCAAGTAAACTTATGATATTGCAGATCAAATAAAGCATGAGCTATAAGAGCAGGCACGTAACATCAGCCCCCCCCCCCTTTTTCAGACCTAACTTTTTACTTTAGTAATGTTCATTGAAAGTCCTATTGGCCCCACTTTTTGTTGCAGTATAGTCCCGTTGCCCCCACCCCCTTCCGCCGGGAAATAGGATTCTGGGCAATTTTCCTTTTTTGGTTTTGGTTGTGAAGTCTTTTCAGGTAAGTTAATTTTTTTTCTCTGGCTCCCCCCCCCTTTCAAAAACGACGCTACGTCCCTGAAAAGTAACATGTAGAGATGTCTGTCCTGGCATATATAGAGAGATTGTCTATCAAATGGCATGTTCAACGCAATAGCAGCAATAAGAAACTCGCCGACAGTTTTTTTTTAATTCCAAATTGCTTTTTAATTTCTACAGATATTTATAATCCTTTCAATGTATGTTCGTGGATTATAGATGGAATAATTTTAGTTACATGTCAAGTTTAATTTTATGGTGTTTGTGCTTTGTAGGAAGGATTTGCTAAATACTTATAATTTTCTATGATTGTACTGCAAAGTAGATACATGTTTTAAAGCAGAGCTGCCGCTCAAGAATTATTTCTGTCGTGTAGATCTAGAGGTCTTTGTGTATATATCATAGGTAAAAGTACCAATACCGAAGATCACATCCCTTCAAAGCTATATTATTCTTGTTTATTACGCCCCTTGCAGTAGCGGATCCAGGAATTTCATAATGGGGGGGGGAAGCAGAAGGCAGGGGAGGGGTCGGGGGCTGCATTGAAGCCCCCAGTGGGTCTATGACAAAGCCCTGGTTGGGATCCAGGGGCGAAGCCCCCAGAAGTTGACAAATTCTTACAAATAAGAGATGTTTTTTCCTTGATTTTAGGATAATGGACATATAAGTTCTACATACAAAAAATTCAAACGGAAGGGGGGGGGGACGTGCACCCAGCGCGCCGGCCCTGGATCCGCCTTTGCTTTTTTTATTTTATACAATGTAGTTATGCACCCCACCAACCCTGCTTGTGTTCAAGATGCTTCAGTCGTTTGTTTGCATTATAACTTAACAAGAAGTCCGTGATTTTTTGTGTGAAGTTTAGTTTTTAAAAATCTGAAAATGACAGGCTAAAAGGATATGTATTATTGATGAAAATAATGAAATTGGTAATCAAAGTTCAAAATATATGTGCGGTGGCGATATTCAAAATTTACAGGAAGTCGTTTGGCTTTTTAATACACTTAAAGATGTGGTCAACAGGAAAGATTTTGAATGGTTTGATAAATACACACCATGCATCACAGAGTTGACCAATATGAATGCATTATGATCAGGTCACGTGGTAAGTACCTCTATCACAATAATTGACACGTGGAGCACCTGAATGGATTTCTTATAATTAATTTAAAAATTTATTTTTAAAAAAATGAAGATATTAGTTAATAAAACTGTAATGGTTTGGGTCGTGGATATCGGCCTGGGTAGCTCAGTCGGTACAGCACCTGACTAGTGATGCAGGGGTCCCGAAGAAAATTAAAGAATATTTGTTAAAGGTACATGTATAGTCAATCAGATTAGAAATACAGCGACTATCAGAATTTCGGGCCGTAAAAAAGATCTGACTTTGATTAGATTTTAGGTGTAGGCGAATGGTGTGTACTGAAGGGGTTAGTTAATTCATTCAAGATTTATTACATTGTTCGTTTGGACGAAGGCTTCATAAAAATGTACACACTGCCTGTACAGGTACACATCAATGAATGTTCGGATTAATTCAAAAATCGGCGGACATTAATTTATTTTAGTTATCTAAAGGCAGTGTTATTTCCAGAGACATTTATATTTTCTGTTTTTTATGTCTCGGATTTTTCTTTTTTGTGATTTACCGGTTTACAAAGGCCTGTGTTTTTAACAGCTGTTCATAAACGCTGTCAATTAATATATGATCAGAGAAAACGAGACATCTCCCGGTAATTCATTTCTTATGGAAAATATATGGATTGACATCTTAGTATTTACCTGTGTAATTACGACGTTACAAACCGTGACGATGACTGGCCAGGAGGACTACCCGTTATAAAAACAACTCATGATCAACTCAGCGGACCTATAATTCACTTTAATATATGCTGTAAAGCAATAAAGTCATTTCAGTTTAACCGATATTTTATTGCAAAGATAATGGGGAAAAAAAAGACTTGGGATTTAGAATTTTTCTGTATTTCAAACGCTCGATATGCATATATTTGGGGCGCTCTTGCATATGCACTTATACAACGTGCATGTTCTGTACTTGCATGCTTGTACATTGTATGTGTCCGTTAAACCTTAAGAGAGCTGATAAATGTGTTCTGATTTTCAGAAAAAATAATGGGAACCTATAAATAATTACATGTTCATCATTTTGTTCGCATACAATAACAAGTTTAGTAGAAAAAAATAATTTGTTCAGGGTTAGGTGTCTAATAAATTTGTTATATTCAAATACAGTTACGCATGTATGTCTCATTCTACATATTTTGGAGGCGCGTGTGAATGTGGGATTTTGTATTTCCATGTATACTTATAAAACGCTCGATATGCGTATATTTGGGGCGCTCTTGCAAATGTATATATACAGTTGTACATTTTAAGGGCGTCGACAAAAATTGGATTACATACATGTACATTTAAGTTTCAAAAGTTCCATTACTAGTAGGAATTAATTAAGGTAACATATTTTGAATTTTATTTTAAATAAAACAGACAATTACCTCTATATAGAGAAATAAATTGTTTATAAAAATAACTATGCAACTTTCCTGTAATTCAGCGAATAAAATATTAAATAAAATGCACTAGCGATTTAATCAAAGATATTATGAAATAATCTGAAAGATTCAACATATTTTTCCGCTCATGACTTAGTTTACAAAATGAATTTGGAATGGCCATTCTATGATTTGTTTTGTGTATGACTAGGTCTCTGGATCACACGCCGATTGATCCCCGGTGACCTCCTTTGCCACGCGCTATCGAGGGAGGTGTTACATAATTGTAAACACACAAGGTGAATGTAAAAGGCAGGCACTTAATGGCTGTGAATAGTCTATGCTTCAAAGTTATGTTTTATTTTCTCACTATATTGCTTGTTTTTATACGATAAGAAGAAAAGGTTATCTTTTTTCCCTTTTTTTAGTAGACTGGTTTATTCGACTTTGAAAAAAATGAAATAAAAGGAAAAGTTGTCAAAAAATAACTTGGAAATAAAGCACAAAACACTTCAAAAACCTTATTCTAAAGAATATTAGCATCTAATGTAGCCGGATTTATTATTTATAGTAAGTTTATTTTAGTTACACGCATGAAGAGCTCTCGTTTACTTGCTGAATGAAAACAGTAACCTGTATATGGGTCAAGCTTCTGGCGCATTTAAAACACAAGACTCGAACAAAATAACAATTTCATGAGATCAATAAGATGTTAAAGAACAACTTTTTTACCGACAGCCATTTCGAAATATTTACCGTTTTTGAGTTATAAAGCAAAAACTTTAAAGGGCTCCAGATCCCTAATTTTAGGGGCCAGCCCCTTTTTAGTGATGTCAAATGAAAGGCCTTAAAATTGTGCACAACTTTTATTCTACATGTCTTATCAAAATATTTTTAGTTTTAAAGATACAAAGGAAAATATGTGTAAATTTTCGCTCTTTTAGGCGTTCTAATATTTGACCCCTATATAGCGCCATTTTGAATACAGAAATCGAAAAACAAAAACCGATGTGCACAACTTCAATCCTCCTATTATTTAAATTCGGTAGAATTTCTGCTCCAGCTTTTGTATTCTCGGAGCCTTTGTCTGGAAATGAAGACAAGTAATTTTTCATTTAAAGGGAAATAACTCAAAAGCGGAAGTGACTTTTTGACATGTTTGACAGCATTCCGATAGAGTTTTGTAACGTCTATAAACCCTGCAAATTTGAGCAAAATCCGTTGAGAAATGTGCGAGATATGAGGTCTCAAAGTTGGCGTCTAGGAAAAAGAAGAAAAAAAAAGAATAACTAGAGCCGAGCTCGTTGCAATGCAACGAATAGGTCTTCCGTCGTAGCTCCGGACAGGACAGAGCGACCTTGAGTCAAGGTCATGCAACATTTTAAGGTTATAAACAATCCTGTAAGGGGCATCAACTTTCAATGTTTCAACAGTAGAAAGACAGTAAAGGAATGTAAAATTCCCCTGCCAGTGAACTTGAACTTGTCCAAATAACTTTGCGTCAAGCCATGACACATTCTGCAGCTTGTTAAGAGCAAACACCATCTTTATGTCACCGACACAAAAAAAAATCACAGTCACGTATTCTTTCAGACTATTCATCCAAAAACATCATATTCTAAGTGACCTCGAATTTAGTCAAGGCCATTACACACTCTGGATGATATATTTATCATCTTTTCAGTGAAATGCAAATGCATGCAATTTTTTCTATTACAAAAGTATAGACCTTTTTGTTTATTTGTTTGTGTGTTGTTTAACGTCCCTTTCGAGAATTTTTCAATCATATGGAGACGCCACCATTTGCCGATGGAGATCTGCAAATTTTAACCTATACCCGGCACACATGGCCATTTAGCAGTGAGGGATCTTTTTCGTGCCAGCACCTACTGCCAGACGGGACCTCAGTTTGTACGGTCTCATCCGAAGGATCAGTCTCTGCGTCCCACAGTGGGATTCGAACCTGCGACGTAAGGATCAACTCCATAATCCACGACTCTAGAGAAGACACTCTTACCACTGCGCCACTTGGGCGAATAGACCTTTTTGAATTTTACACTTATTATATCAGTGACCTTGAACTTGCCTAAATGACCTATGTTAAGGTCAAAAATAACCTTTGAACAAATCATGAGCTTCCAGTGATACCCAATGACAAAGATATACCTGAAAAAGAATATTGCACTTTTCTGTCAGTGACCTTGAACTTGCCAGAAAGACCTTGGATCAAGGTCAAAACACATTCTTGGATCATAAGCAATCTCTGTATCAAGTAAAAGCTTCCAGTGATTTTATATAATAAAGTTATAGCATGTGGAAAAAAATAATATTTATCTGCCAGTGACCTTGAACTTGCCGAAAAAACCTTTGTTCAAGGTCAGGAAAACCCATCTCAAGCAATCTGAGAAAAAGTTTCCTGTGTTCCTCCCACCCCTTATAAATTTATAATCCAGGCACGAATTTTGCCACTTCTTCTGCCAGTCTAGTACTATGTTATCTCAAACCGGTGGATCATAAGCAATCTTTGTTCCAAGTATGAGCTTCAAAAGTTATAACACATACAGTAATCTTACAGTTTTCTGTCAGTGACCTTGAACTTACAGGAATGACCTTGGATGAAAGTCGTGTCAAACCCTTTAATTTTGTCATAAGCAATTTCTGTATCAAGTATGATACTTGCTATTTTTTTCCATTGACCTTGAACTTGCTGGAATGATGTTGGATCAAAACCATGACACACCTTCGGATCATTAGTAATCTTTGTACCAAGTATGACCTTCCAGTTTCTTCATAACAAAGTTATAATATCCTTGGCGAACTATCACGTACAGACGGACAGCTAGGCAGACAGACAGTGTGATTCCAAAAGACTCAAAACACCCCCACCCCAAACCCACACACTTCGTTTGGGGGGATATATAAATTCCTTTGTTAAATTATGAACACTCTTTCCGGCCCAAACCTTCTACCTGGAATCAATATTTGAAAAAAAGAAAATGAATGTATGCTATGTTGGAAATTCTCTCATTCTAGTCCAGGGATTCTTGAGAATACTGTTTTCAAATGACCCCATGCGCGGATCTAGAGGGGGTTGGGGGCAGTTAAATGTATATACTAAACAAGAGGCCCATGGGCCACGTCGCTCACCTGAGTAACTTTGGCCATGCTGTTCATAACCAGACTTCCCCCCTTGTAATACCTATTGTGGCCCCACCCTACCCCCAGGGGCCATGATTTGAAAAATTTAGAATCTACACTACCCCAGGATGCTTCCAAATAAGTTTCATTTTTTCTGGTCCAGTGGTTCTTGAGAAGATTTTTAAAGATATTTCCTATATATTTCAATGTAAAACTTGAGATTCCCCCTATTATGGCCCCGCCCTATCCCCGGGGTCGTGATTTGAACAATTTAGAGTCTACACTACTTGAGGATGCTTCCACATAAGTTTCAGCTTTTCTGGCTCAGTGGTTCTTGAGAAGAAGATTTTTAAAGATTTTTCCTATATATTTCAATGTAAAACTTGTATTCCCTATTGTGGCCTCGCCCTACCCCCTGGGGTCATGATTTGAAAAATTTAGAATCTACACTACTTGAGAATGCTTCCACATAAGTTTCAGCTTTTCTGGCTCAGTGGTTCTTGAGAAGAAGATTTTTAAAGATTTTTCCTATATATTTCAATGTAAAACTTGTATTCCCTATTGTGGCCTCGCCCTACCCCCTGGGGTCATGATTTGAAAAATTTAGAATCTACACTACCCCAGGATGCTTCCACATAAGTTTCAGCTTTTCTGGCTCAGTGGTTCTTGAGAAGAAGATTTTTAAAGATTTTTTCCTATATATTTCAATGTAAAACTTGTATTTCCTATTGTGGCCTCGCCCTACCCCCGGGGGTCATGATTTGAACAATTTAGAATCTACACTACCCCAGCATGCTTCCAAAAAAGTTTCAGCTTTTCTGGCTCAGTGGTTCTTGAGAAGAAGATTTTTAAAGATTTTTCCTATATATTTCTAAGTAAAACTTGTATTTCCTATTGTGGCCCAGCCCTGTCCCTGGGGGTCATGATTTGAACAATTTAGAATCTACACTACCCTAGGATGCTTCCACATAAGTTTCAGCTTTTCTGGCTCAGTGGTTCTTGAGAAGAAGATTTTTAAAGATTTTTCCTATATATTTCAATGTAAAACTTGTATTCCCTATTGTGGCCTCGCCCTACCCCCGGGAGTCATGATTTGAAAAATTTAGAATCTACACTACCCCAGGATGCTTCCACATAAGTTTCAGCTTTTCTGGCTCAGTGGTTCTTGAGAAGAAGATTTTTAAAGATTTTTCCTATATATTTCAATGTAAAACTTGTATTCCCTATTGTGGCCTCGCCCTACCCCCAGGGGTCATGATTTGAACAATTTAGAATTTTCACTATCCCAGGATGCTTCCACGTAAGTTTCAGCTTTTCTGGCCCAGTGGTTCTTGAGAAGAAGATTTTTTAAGATATTTCCTATATATTTCAATGTAAAACTTGTATTCCCTATTGTGGCCTCGCCCTACCCCCAGGGGTCATGATTTGAACAATTTAGAATCTACACTACCCCAGAATGCTTCCACATAAGTTTCAGCTTTTCTGGCCCAGTGGTTCTTGAGAAGAAGATTTTTTAAGATTTTTCCTATATATTTCAACTAGATGAAATCCCGCGCAAGCGCGGGGAATTGAATTTATACCACTACCGAAAGAAAAATTCCAATAATATATATTGTAGTTTCTACTGACAACCTACAGGTTTATAGCAGGAAGAAATACTTTGTTCAAAATCCCGGATGAAGTAGATGTACGCCCCCCCCCCTTTTTTGTAAAAACTTGAAAAATAACCATTTCATTAATTGACGTTTATTGTGAAACCTGTTATACTATGTTATAGTTATGGATACTGTACTTTAGGTGCTTTTATTTCATTTCCGTCAAGGAAAAAAGCAGCGAACATGCACATTTTATTAATAAATTGATTTTTTTCGGGGGGGGGGGGGGGTTAATGCCCTATGAATAGGCCAAGTATTTGATACAAAAGACTGTATTCAGGAAAAAAGAACTGAAATGTATTGACTAAAGCACAAAAATTTACAGCTTTAATTGTATTTGGACAATACCTTATTCATTAATTTTATCTTTTCATGTAAGCAAGTTTACTTCGGGTTCGCTGCCACTATGCTCTCAGTGAGGATTTTACTGATAAATTTATTAGGAAAACCTACTACATATATGTAATAGTCTTTCGATATATAAATATATTCAAAACTTATAGTGTTATCAATGATTTACCATTATTTTAATGACCATTCACACAAAAGCTTTTTTTATGTTCATGCAGCATAATCGCCTGGGTTTTTTTTTTTAACATCGGGCTCGATGCTATATGATGTTCTAGAAGCTTCCGTCAATATTAAGATTGGTGAATGACGAAAATAATTAGCACATTTCGCTTTTTAATCGGGTATCACAACTTATTTCTTTTATATCATTTAAATCAAGTTTTGATTGAATAATTCAGTGACGACGTTTTATGAAATAAATAAACGATTGCTTGTTGTCAGTGCCATTAAAAATTGCCAGTAACTTAGATCCGCCAACCGGAAACGCCACCGTACTCATGTTTTTGCTATTTCATGGCTGTTTATAGAAAATGAGGGTAGACTTTTAATTTAATGTACCATACTAACTATGCGAGTGAAATCTAAATATAGTTTACGGACATCATCTTGTATCTAGTGTTTTCTTAGAGGAGTTAGTAAGAACTCTGGTGCACCCGTTTCGGAGTTTATTTGCAAAATTTATTAATTTATAAGTATAGATGTAAAACTTGTATTCCCTATTGTTGCCCCGCCCTACCCCCGGGGGTCATGACTTTAACAATTTAGAATTTTCACTATCCCAGGATGCTTCCACGTAAGTTTCAGCTTTTCTGGCCCAGTGGTTCTTGAGAAGAAGATTTTTAAAGATTTTTCCTATATATTTCAATGTAAAACTTGTATTCCCTATTGTGGCCTCGCCCTACCCCCAGGGGTCATGATTTGAACAATTTAGAATCTACACTACCCCAGAATGCTTCCACATTAGTTTCAGCTTTTCTGGCCCAGTGGTTCTTGAGAAGAAGATTTTTTAAGATTTTTCCTATATATTTCAATGTAAAACTTGTATTCCCTATTGTGGCCCCGCCCTACCCCCGGGGGTCATGACTTTAACAATTTAGAATTTTCACTATCCCAGGATGCTTCCACGTAAGTTTCAGCTTTCCTGTCCCAGTGGTTCTTGAGAAGAAGATTTTTAATGACCCCACCCTATTTTTGTCTTTTCTTGATTATCTCCCCTTTAAAACTTTTAAACTCCCCTTCCCCCAAGGATACTTTGTACCAAGTTTGGTTAAAATTGGCCCAGTGGTTCTTGAGAAGAAGTTGAAAATGTGAAAAGTTTACAGACGGACGGACGGACGGACGACGGACAACGTGTGATCAGAAAAGCTCACTTGAGCTTTCAGCTCAGGTGAGCTAACAAGTAAAACTGACCATGCCCCCCCCCCCCCTTAGAAAACACGGACCCTTCCTCGAAAACGCGGATCTGTGTTAAAATGGTATGAAAAGTCTTAGGTATGAAGCTTTAAAAGTCAACGACCCCCCCCCCCTCCCATACACACACACAAACACACACACGAAATAGGTTTTTCACGTTTGGGAAAAGAGTTTCTTTTTTTTTTTGGCTCGTCAAGAAATTTCTGGGTTGAAATATTTTTTTTTATTGAGATCCCCTCCCCCCCCCCCTCCCTCCGTGGAAAAAAAATTTCTTGATCTGCGCCTGGACCCCATCTAATTTTTTCTACATGTATCCGTTAAAAGAGGATGTGACCCTTCATTTGAACAAAACTTTACCAAAAATATTCTGTGTTAATTTTCGTTGTTATGGTCCAGTGGTTCTTGATAAGATAAAAATGAGAAAAATTTACAAGTAGCTTTAGAACAACAACGACGATAATGCTTATATACACAATATAGCAAACAAAGATGAAGAATTATGAACAGCAAAAGCTTACTTGGGTCTTTGGCTTGGGAGATGAGATACTTATTAAAAATTGAAATTATTTTGTCATTTTTTCTTTTTACAATCGACGGGCCTGCATTTCAGAGAGAGAGAGAGAGAGAGAGAGAGAGAGAGAGAGAGAGAGAGAATTTCTAGCTAGGTCTTTGAATAACAGTGAGATTGGTTCAGAAAACCAGGTCCCTAAGAATGTACATGTATATAAAATAGGCAGTGCCTTTCTCTCGGAATTCATCACCTGCTTCTATAAAGCTCCATCCTTACTTGTACTGACATGTACCTGGTAAAACCAACCGACTGTGAAGGAAAACATTCTATTTATTTCGAGGATGGGGGTTTACGTATAGTGATGAGAGGAAATTTATTCACCTATACGTTCATTAAATATGAAAGATTGCTTCTGAGTATTTGTATACGATCGCACGACTTTCGTGTTAATTTATAAAAAGTTAGATTATGAAAGCAAAGAACTAAACTAACATTTGTTGTAGATGAATTAAATAATTATTTAGCCGTTTATAAGGTTTTTTTAACATCTGTAAGAACCACTTTATTTTAAAAAACAAATAATCGTCCTATTATTGGTGCCCATGATATATTAGACTAGGTGTTTAAATAAAACATAATTCAGGTATCGACATCCAAGAGAACAACACATTCTTTTTCAGTGGCGGAAACAGGAATCTTGAAAAGGGGGCCCGACCAGTTTTGTGTCGGGGTAGGGGCCCAAAGCCACATTATAAATTGATTTATTAAATCTTGTGTATATTTTGGATACAAAAGGGGGCCATGGGTGGATATAGGATTTGTGATTGGGGGGGGGGGCGTGGATAACTTCGTTCAGGCAGGGGGTCTGGGGGCCGCCTTAAGGCCCCCAGTGGGTCCAGGGCGAAGCCCTGGTGGTGGCCCAGGGCGCGAAGCCTCCGGAAGCTCCTGGATTTTCGTGAATTTTAAGAGTCAGTAAAACCAGACACAAAAATAGTTGTATTGATTACTTCCTTTACACAAAAGCCTATAAGATATGAATTAAGTTTGTAACTTACAATACTCTAAAGTCTTTGTAGAAATTTCACGTCTGCTTAAGAATAATGTACAATTTTATTAATCATTTGATAATTTTTATTTCAAATTTACTCTTGAGAAAGCAGAAACTTTGTGTATCTCCGAACTTCGTGAATCTCCGAACTTCATGTATGTCAGAAGTCGTTCTGATTCATTATTATTTCAGCAAGGATGCTAGTCAACCTGATATTTGTATGTAACTCTAATGTTATTCCAAAAAGTGTTGTTGTTTTTTTTTTTAAATTCCATTCACTGACCTACACATGTATCTCCACCGCAGCCAACGAAACAATATAAACAAACACGCTGTAACGTGCAGTTTCCTTTATAGCAGTATGAAATAAACGAAGCACAATGATACACAAAGAATATCTGAATATTGAAAAATTAAATATTGCAACGTTTGTTTTTATAAGTATAATACATATATGACAGATACACTGTAGGGTAGGGTGGTGTAATTTCGACCGATTATTTTTTTATATTTAGATTTGTTCAAGTATGTCACTGCCTATTACATGTATTACGCTCAACATTTACTGGATTATTTTTCCTTCGGAATACCTTTTATTGTTCAGATTACATTGTGCTATATGTATTATTCGCCATGATATAAAATAAATGTGTTCGATTTACAAGATATGTGTGTTGGGTAACTTCAACTGCACACGGGGTATTTTCGATCGATGTGCAAATATAAATGAAATTATTCGCGTCATCTCTAATTTAAAAAAATACATATATATTAATTTAAATTATTCTGTTGTAAAACATAAAAGATTGTGGAAAAAATGCTGACAAAAAGAAAAAAAAAAGCAATTTTCAAAATGTACCTAATTTGAAGACATTAAGTGCACCAGGTGCCTAGAGACTAATTTACCGATTTGTCAAGGCATGTTACAAATATATATATGAGTAGGCATCTAAACCGCATGTAAACAAAACAGATGATTTTTTCCACGATTATAGAACTAGTTTCTACGGAGTATTCTTGTACATAATACTTATCCTAATACTTTTTTTATACGGATGGTGGTCATGATTTTTTTCTGGTAACAAATAGCATTGCGTCATTTTCATTGGTCGAACTGTGTTACCTGCTGACGTCGTATTCATGCAAAGGGTAACTTCGGTCGATTTCTGTTCAGCTGATTTGCATTTTATTTGTAAAAACTAAATACTATAAATTTAAAAGGTATGAATTTAAGTTGCAAATTTAAACATAGTTGATAAATTTCACGCCAGGAATATCCACTGTGTCTTTCTGTATATACAAGATATTTTTAGAGGTGATAAACTGATATATTCCCCGCAATGGTTTAAAAATATTCGTCCGTAATTTTTCGGGCGATAAAGTTTCTTCTTGGATGTAATTTTCCAGTAAAGAAATAAATTTCGCCTATTATTATCAACATTGATTTGTATATGAAAAATGCATTTTCTTTCTGCATAAAATAGATGTGTGTACACTATAATGGGTTATAAACAAATTATTTTAAGGTATTTATGAACAGTCGAAATTACAGCCAGGTGGTCGAAGTTACACTCGTCTGTGACCATCCTAACCTATATCCTGACGTTAAAAAAAAAGTCTTGTATCTATGTAAGTAAATTACTGCATAGTTACACCATTTGATAAATAAATACATCAATCAGTGGATAGGTTTGTAACGTAGACCTTCTGATTTTAAATTCATTTATTTACCTCACTCGGCACACCTCGGCTGATTCGTACCTCATCTGGATGAAGGTGACGGAATCAGCCGAGGTTTGCCGAATGTTATTTACCTTCGACCAGCCTTTAAATATTGCAGTATTTTTCTTTGCATCATCATAGGAAATTGACAAGTGCTGTCTACCCTTCAAACGAAATCGGGAGACGTTTTCCGCTTTGAATAATTATGAGATAATATTCATAGCCTAGGGAATGCAAGGTTTTCAGACTTGATTTTTAAGAAAACCGATACTTGGTCATAAAATAAAATTACCATTTTTTAATTGACCATTAATTATAAAACCAAAGTATGGCATTATTAATATTAGTCATGTCATATTTTGAAAATTTTAAGGGGGGGGGGGCGTGCGCCCCCAAGCCCCACTTAAATCCGCCAGTGGGGGCAGGCCCCCTGAACCTCCTCTAAATCTGTCAGTGTTTTCTTTCATTATACGGACTTGCAGAATAAGCGAAATACTCCAGACATTTAATAAAAATCTCAAACCCGATCTAAAACGCGTTGACAAAGTCAAACCAGACGGTTTTAGTTTTTACGGCATTTTTACAGTGATGTGAGAAAAGTTGGATAATTGCTGTTAATTTTAAGAAATAAAGTTCGGCATTTTTCAACCTCGTTCGGTATAATATAATTTACTGATAATTTTTTCCGTTAAGGAGGAACACATGGACGAAGGATAAAAAAGAGGTATTCTGCATGTACATGTACACATCATTGCTATAATTGTGTACTCGGGATTAAACCCAAAATCCTTCGTTACATTGTATTTGAGTATGATTTTCACATGTTCTCAGGCGGATAATCATTTATTTTTATCTGTCTAAAGACAATAATTTCAGTTAATAGAGAAATGTTTTTATTTCGTCGTTTTATCCCCCATCCTTTTGGTTTACACGTTTGCTTTGTACACAAAAGCGTGTGTTCATATACCGCTGTTTCTACACGCTATCGATGTGATCAGGGAGAACATGATATCCTCCAGCAATTTACTTCTTATGAAAACACTCAATGAAAACATATTAGGTGAAAATATATACACCCATTAGTATCTTAGTACCTTAGTATCGACCTGTTTAATTGCAATGTCACCAACCGTAACGATCGCTGGCCAGGACTTGAATATAATTTATTACCGTTATTAAAACAACTCGTCAGGGGAGTGGACCTATGATTTAAACAGTAAAATAGGGAAATTCCAGAGTTCGAAGTGTATTTATTTTGGGCGCTCTTCCGCATAAACAAATTAAATCGCATTTACGAGTACTTACATGCATGTACCAATAATTTGTGTCATGGGTAAATTCAATTTATTAGATGAAATAAAACAAATGCATAAGATTAATCTTCCTAAACAACACGTTTTTAAAACAATCTATTTGATATAACTGACGGTATAAAATAACAAAGAAAATAAAGGGTTTGTGTTTGTATTTAATTTGGAATGAGAACAAATCTTAACCTGTCAAATCACTTATAAAACATACTTCGTTTTCCAGACACTAATTGCCATGCGTAATCTTCACATGCACTGACCAAGAGGTCACAAGTTTGAAATGTATGGCTTCTCATTGCGTGAGTTTTGTCAACACATGTCGGAGTAGACTATCTAAGCCAACTGATTCCCAAAGAAAACTGCATAGGAAGGTTTTTTTTTTTTGTTACACTTTTTAACGGGTAAAATTCATTCGACGCTCGATAGAATTTTCAAATACAAGTGAAATATTGAGGCGGTTAAGTTACATGCGTCCGACCTAGTATTTTGTATGCAATAATATTGTAAGTTAGAAAGAAAATAATACAAACTCAAAAGTACTTAATTTTATTTTCGATTTTCCTGACAATTTAAAATGTGACCTCTACATACAATTATCGTTTTTAATTACATACATCCTGTTTAATGTTCATGAAAGAAATAGCAACTCGTTAAATAATAGCATAAGAGAGATAAATAAACGGTTTCTTAAATACGCAAAGAAAGCGGTCTTTTCGGCATTCAAAATGCATTGAATTTGAAGTGAATAAGTGAAAGGCAGTTAAGACTAGCTGATTAAAACGAGCGAGTGATAATTAAACAGTAAGACGGAATCATATGAAAGATTCGAAATGATTTTAAAGTAATTTTCCACAAAGCGCAATTATCTCAACAATGCAATGTTTATAAGAATAAATATGCAACTTTCTTGTAATTGAGCGAATAAAATATAAATCGAAATGTACTAGCGACTTAATCAAAGATATGAAATAATCTGAAAGATTCAACATATTTATCCACTCATCACTTACTTAAAATGTATTTGGAATGGCCATTCTATGGTTTGTTTTGTGTATGACCTTAGGTCGCTGGTTCACACGCCGATTGATCCTCGGTGACCTCCTTTGCCACGCGCTATCGAGGGAGGGGTTACATAATTGTAAACACACGAGGTGAATGTAAAAGGCGTGTACTTAATGGCTGGGAATAGTCTATGTTTAAAGTTTTGTTTAATTTTTTTTAACTTTATTGTTTGTTTTTATATGATAAGAAGAAAAGGTTATCTTTTTTTCCCTGTTTAGTAGACTGGTTTATCCAAATTTGAAAACAAACGAAATAAAAGGGAAAGTTGTCAGTAAATAATTTGGAAATAAAGCATAAATACTTCAAAAACCTGATTCTAAAAAATATTAGCATCTAATATGGCAAGGTTTATTATTTATAGTAAGTTTACTTTAATTACACGCATGAAGAGCTCTTGTTTACTTGCTGAATGAAAACACTTACCTGTATAAGTGTTATGCTTCTAGCTCATTTAGAACACAAGACTCAAACAAAATAACATTTTCTTGAGATCAATAAGATGTTAAATAACAACTTTGATTACGGCAGCTATTTCGAAATATTTACCGTTTTTGAGTTATAAAGCAAAAACTTTAAAGGGCCCCAGATCCCTAATTTTAGGGGCCAGACCCTTTTTAGTGGTCTAAAATGAAAGGCCTTTAAATTGTGCACAACTTTTATTCTACATGTTTTATCAAAATATTTTTAGTTTAGAAGATAAAAAGGAAAATGTGTGTAAATTTTCGCTCTTTTTGGCGTTCTAATTTTTGACCCCTCTCTAGCGCCATTTTGAATATAGAAATTGAAAAACAAAAACCGATGTGCACAACTTCAGTGCTTCTATTATTTAAATTCGGTAGAATTTCTACTCCAGCTTCAGTAGTCTCTGAGCCTTTGTCTGGAAATGAAGCCTCCTAAATTTTCATTTAAAGGGAGATAACCCAAAAGCGGAAGTGGGTTTTTGAAATGTTTGACAGCATTCTGATAGAATTTTGTAACGTCTTTAAACCCTGCAAATTTGAGCAAAATCCGTTGAGAAATGAGCAAGATATGAGGTCTCAAAGTTGGCGTCTAGGAAAAAAAAAAAAGAATAATAAGAATAATCTTAACCATCAGAATCAGTAGAAGGTCTTCCGCCTGGAGCGGAAGACCTTAATAATCTTAACCATCAGAATCAGTAGAAGGTCTTCCGTTGGAAACGGAAGACCTTAATAATTGTTGTTTTACAAAAGCAATCGCTGATTGGTCGAAGGATATCAATAAACTCCAATCAAAAATCCAGACCTTTGTCTGATAGCACCATAGCCAAGGGGGTTTTGAACAGAACAGAGGATCAAAAACCCTTAGCGAAGGTGTTTTATAGCTTCAATTTTTTTTAAAATCAATTTTCTTTTTACACTCATGTTAAACAATTTGAACTGTTAGCTACTGAAATGACACGGTCTGTGGATGTACATTTTCATATAGCTGTCGATAGACTCCGTCACATTGTCGCTAACTCGGGTCATATTCTGTGTTATTATTAGGTTCATTGTGTCCTGGCGATACTACATGTACATTTATATCATTGATTTATTACATTAGGCAAATTTTGGTCATTCATTTCAGATTTACTTATATGAAAAGTCTTCTTTTTTTTGTATTGAGAGTAAAAGTGCTGACGATATTTTTTGTTCCATAAAACGCTTACAACCCTTCTAATTTAATTTACATTCTTTGCAGAGATACAGCCTTTCGTAGTGTCTCTAATCTATAATGTTTTCAGTTCATAAGGTTCTTAACAGGCATAGACCATTAAATGACCATAAAGATTGCGTTTTGTCAATAGCTTACAATATCACACAGTGGAATTATACTCTTAAGTGGAAACAATTGAGTAGTAAAAAAGATAAGAGGTTTTTCTATATAATGTATTGACCGTGTGAAATAAACGCAATCTTTATCAACCACGCGCTTTTAGACATCATGGAATTTACAGGAGACTGAATCAGTTTCCTATATACAGATTATTTTTCGGATTTGAGCCGATCAAAAATCCTCAGAGCATGTACTGCACAATCAAATCATACACCTGATACATTTTCAATTCCCAGGAGATTTCAAAGAGAATTAAACCTAGAATAACAATCAACCCTTTAGGGCTCTTTGCCACTATAGCTTACTGTGTGTGGGCAAAACAATTCGCTCTACATTATGGAACAGTTGCGGCACTCAATATTATCAGCTGGTTTTCAAATAGTCAACAATTTTATCAAAAAGAGGGTATTCAGGAGCCCTTGTATTAAGTGTCTATCATCGATATTTCCTGTTCCTTATAACTGGTGCCCCGAGAAAAGTACAATGTATAATTACTTATTCTTTACAAAATTCATAAAATCGATTTGATCGATATTTACGTCTTTGATAGAAATTTGAAAAAAAAAAAATCAACAGAACGGAAAAACATTTCGGAGAATATAAATAGATCACTGATGAATCAACGTAAGAGAGGTGAAGAAATATGGATCCAAAGCATCGAAATCGATCCAGGAAAACTGTGATATATATCATTGGTTTACAACAGACGACACTTTATTTATATTGAATCTCTGTTAGGAGGGTCGTCTTAGAGGATCTGAACATGTTTGATACGGAATATCTCCTCTGGAGGACTAATGCTTGATTTGGCTTAATTTTTTCTTTAACTATAAATCATGGATGAACATTTCAGGTAAGTTTATCAAGTTTATTTTACTTTTAATTATTAAATTTAAATAAGTTTAAGGATATAAAATTGAACTTTTTGTCTATTGAAAGAAACATTTCGCCTACCGGTATTTATATTGACATGCTAATGTAAAAATATGTAGAAAGGTTGCAAATAAAGATTACCGATATGGGCAAGTGTTTATTTATTAAAATTTTCGTCACCTTTTTTTTGGTGGTGGTGGTTGGGGGGGGGGGGGTGCATACATTGATTTAGATCCTTAGTATGCTAAAAATTTCAGCTGAAAAGTGTCTTTTTTATTCAAGTAAAATGTTCTAAGTGTTTGAATATGTTCTCTGAAAAAAAAAAGAACACAAACATATCGTCTATATCATATGAGCTTCCATGCTAAAAATTATGTACAGAAACACATTGAAGAATCTTGTGATCAAACTATTTAAAACAGTTTGGAAATAAATCGAGTTTAATGTTGTTGAAGAAATTTAACAGATCAGATTTTTTTTCCACGATAAGTTTGCAGACACGCCTTAGCTTCTTTATGAGTTAAAACAAATCTTCGTATTTGCTTCTTTGCCAAACAAATAGAATTGACTTTTAAGCGAACAAAGCCAGATTTGTGTAAATATTCGTAATGAAGTTGAAATTGTTTAAGCATTATGAGATTTTTTTAAATAGTTTTCTAATTAACTTTAAAAGAATAAATTCAGTTAAAGTGGAAAGTACACAAATAAAATGAAAGTAAATAGAAATCAAACTCTTTATTTAATAAACGTATGAAATCTCAGTCTGTCAAATCGATTACTCGGATGTTTTCTGAGAGCAAAAGGTTTTCAGTTTTCATAAAGAAAACATTGCTCTTTGTAAATGCCAATTCTGTAATTAAAACTATTACTGACATTCAAAAACTGAATTTCTATTGCTAAACAAATACCTTCGAAAAAAAAAAGATCTTAATCTGCTCCCACAAAAAAAAAAAAAGTAATTGAGCATTATTTTTTTTAATTTAATTTTTTTTTTACTCAATGATATAAACACAGTATATGACATAATGACTGAACTTAGTTCAGGACAGGATGCCCTTGTTCACAGAATACAAACCTTCCAACATTATATCAGAGTAACTATACACAACACTGAAATATTCCAATTTTATTTTCCTATTTGGGAATGGGGTGGGGTATTATTTTATTATCGAATATCTTCATTCGGAAAATTTTATTGCAATCACTATTCAAACAGCATGTGGATAGTCTAAATGAGTACTAGCATTGATTTACAAAATGAATGTTTTGTTCTTGATTTTCAAAATTGATCTACAAATGGTAACAAGAAATATTTTCTCCGAGTGAATTTTAAAGTTATTGTTAAAGAAAACTTTTGGGGTTTAAACAGAATAAATGAAACAGGAATTTTTGCAGAAATATAGGCCAACATGCAAGATTGTCCCCATAAAAATTAACTATATTTTTTGTCTTCAACCCGGAGCTTTTTAGTCTTGCATGCAAGACTAGTGTGTGTACAATCTCTCCCTGTGTGTGTGTGTGTGTGTGTGTGTGTGTGTGCAGAGTTTGGAAATCTATTGCGCTTGTAAAAGAAATAAATAAAATAAATAAAAGACCATCACAATTTCCCCAAACAAAAACGTAGGGTTTTTAAAGGGATTATATGTCTTTTCCTTTGACAATCCCCCCCCCAAAAAAAAAACATTTAGCTTTGTAGGGATTATGTCTATGACTTGACAATTTCCCAGACAAAAAAACTGCACATGTAGCTTTTGGACAATTTCCCAGACATACCCTAGCTAAAATTGCTAACGCACGATCATAGAAAATTAATTTTTACCTTTTGAGCGTCGTTATAGACGTTTCTTATATAACATATAAATATGTAACAGTATTAAAAATAAGATGATAAAATGTCCGAACAGGTAAAGAGACAAATGATATAAGAAGCGTAACCATTTGATAGAAATGCACGAGAAACGCACTCACATGTTTTAGAGGAATAAGTTTTCATTTTCTTCTTTAAAATTGTGTTCCTTATGTTTACATTCATTAAAAACATGACTGGGTATGCAGTGTTTGACCATAGAATAGCGTGGTAGGTCAGATAGTATGATGTCTGCAAGGTGTTACTTCGTAGATGTTTGTTTTAAAAATAAACCAATTCAACGATTGTTGTTTTAAAACTAAACCAATTCAACGATTGATGTTTTTATTGTTTGAAAAGTATTTTGACTTGCTTAAGAAATGTAAGAATGTCCTCTACGGGAAGACACGACATTTAATAGACACCACGCGATAACTGCAAGATTGTACCGTAAAATTATTGCAACAGGAATTGCGAGGGAAAAGGTACGACTGCCAAAGCAATGTGACTACAAGGCGACATATAAGACATTTTTCGTGAAATCGTTTGAGAGACAGGGTCTCCATTGCTGTTCCATCCTCTCTGAACACCATCGGTTACCGCCAACCTTTTATCAGCCACAATAGGTACTTAATCGGGTTCGGAAAATTGGGTTGAGCACAAGATGGCTATTTGATTGTGCTGTGTTTAAATTCAGACATTGGTCAATTTGACTGCACTATTCAAGAGGGTAATTTAGATTTACTAGTGTCGATGAGGCAGATGTATTTGCCGATGAAAATACCGAGTAGTGCGTATGCAATTTTGTCTGTCTAATGTAGACATGTACATGTAGCTTTGTACTGATTACGTGACCTTGGCATTTCCTGAGACATAGACATGTTTGAAGGTTTTATGTCCTGGACAATTTCCTCAGACAAAAACATGCATTAAATTTGTTTACTTTGAACAAAGACATTGATTTGGGATTACAAAAGGTTAATCAAATGACTGGTACTGATCATATTGCTGTGCAAATCTGATAAATTGCTGTACATATTATAATTCAAACAATTCTACAAAGTACACTTACAATGTAATATGGCCTGTTGTGGACTATTTTATGCAAATAAGTGAAAAAAGTATGTGAGTGTATGATAACAATAGTGACCCCTATTGCTTTTTTGGGATGTTACCAAAACTTAAATTGATTGACAAAGATATCTGTGATTCTGCTACGTTATTAGAGAGTCGTTCTCGAGAAAAACACTAAAGGCTTTTACGTCTTAGCGAGAATTTACCAATAATATATATATATATATATATATATATATATATATATATATATATATATATATATATATACATACATACATATATATATATATATATATATATATATATATATATATATATATATATATATATATATCTGTGTAATAAAATTAAAACATTTGAAGTTCAAAAAGTACAAGAATACATAAACATGGGTAAAGATGACATTTAATAGACACCATGCGATAACTGCAACATTGTACCGTAAAATTATTGCAGCAGGAAGTGCGAGGGAAAAGGTACGACTGCCAAAGCACTAAGTGACTACAAGGCGACATGTTGGACATTTTGAGTGAAATCATTTGAGAGACAGGGTCTCCATTGCTATTCAAACCTCTTTGACCACCATCGGTAACTGCCAACCTTTTATCAGTCACAAATTAAAATTATGTGCGGCATGGTTTTATGTAGTGTGTTCGAAAAGTTTCTTTGAAAGTCACGTGGTTATATAGGGTATAAATAGTAAGACCATGCTGTAGCACGGCACTCTAAGCTCGCTCGCTAGGATTTAAAGATTAGTATGGCTGATAATAATATGCCATGGAATGCAATGAATTTGGGCTGTACAGTTGTATTAGTAAAATGTGTTATGATTATGTGTTAACAGTATATAATTGAATAAAAGCACTAGCGAGCAGCGTTCCTACTTAATATGTGTGTTGTGTTTTATTCATTTAGCACTTCATTGATTTATATTCGGACGAACGAAGTGAGGAAGAATATAAAGGTACTCAATCGGGTTCGGAAAATTAGGTTGCGCACAAGATGGCTATTTGATTGTGCTGTGTTTAAATTCAGACATTGGTCAATTTGACTGCACTATTTAAGAGGGCAATTTAGATTTACTTGTGTCGATGAGGCAGATGTATTTGCCGATGAAAATACCGAGTAGTGCGTAAGCATTTTGTCTGTCTAATGTAGACATGTACATGTAGCTTTGTACTGATTACGTGACCTTGGCATTTCCTGAGACATAGACATGTTTGAAGGTTTTATGTCCTGGACAATTTCCTCAGACAAAAACATGCATTAAATTTGTTTACTTTGAACAAAGACATTGATTTGGAATTACAAAAGGTTAATCAAATGACTGGTACTGATCATATTGCTGTGCAAATCTGATAAATTGCTGTACATATTATAATTCAAACAATTCTACAAAGTACACTTACAATGTAATATGGCCTGTTGTGGACTATTTTATGCAAATAAGTGAAAAAAGTATGTGAGTGTATGATAACAATAGTGGCCCCTATTGCTTTTTTGGGATGTTGCCAAAAATTAAATTGATTGACAAAGATATCTGTGATTCTGCTACGTTATTAGAGAGTCGTTCTCGAGAAAAACACTAAAGGCTTTTACGTCTTAGCGAGAATTTCTCAATGATATATATCTACATGTATGTGTTATAAAATTAAAACATTTGAAGTTTAAAAAGTACAAGAATACATAAACATGGATTTGAGTGAGCATTTTCTTTGAGATTAATATATAATTTTACTCTGTTACAAATATAAATGATCTCTATTACGAATTGCCAAGAATGGCCTCGTTTAAGTTGTTCAGAATAGATCTGAGGGGTATATTGCTATCATGTAAGTTGTTCAAAATAAGCATTGCCAAGCGTGAAGGGCCTCGTTTACTTTGCTCTAAATAATAGTATACCGTAGGCATTGCCAAGTGTGAAAAATCTCGCTTCAATGGTTCAAAATAGACGAAACTGTCAAGATTCAAGAGATTCCTTTAAATTGTTCCAAACAGACATTTGAAGGAGTGATTGTCTTCGTTTGAGCTCTACAAATTAGGCATTGCAAAGAGTGAAGGGCCTCGTTTCAGTTGAGTGTAAGAACCTCGTGAAAGTACATGTAGTTAAAATAGGCAATGCCAAGAGTGAAGGACCTCGTTCAAGTTTGTTAAAATTAGCATTGCCAAGGACAGAATATAGATAGTTTTCAGCTGCAGTCAATCAACACTACAAGCAGCGCAGCAATATATCAGGGATAAGACGTCATTTTCACCTTATTGACCACACCAACATACTCAAGCAACAAAAGTAAAAGCTAATTATTTGAATAATTATGTTATTTGATAGATAATAAAGGCATTGGTAAATAAGAATTGATCTAATGCAGTCAGTGAATGAGTTCAAGTAATGCAATCTCATTCAAATTTCTAAAGTAAATCATCTCAGTGCCGTAGAAAGGCATAAAAAATGGTTTTAATTATAATTGTTCGTGAATTACTTTTTTATTCTGGGAGTAGCTACCTGTAATTTGTGTTAAATGGTCAGTAGCAAATAAGTGCAGAAGAGTCATGGATCTTCCCGTACGTTGCTTATAAAAGAAAAAAAAAGGAAAAGCGATATTCTCTTCTTTAAGTACTTGTCTCATTCATTCAGCACAAGAGAGTTCGATTAGAATAATTTGCTCCTCTACAAACAATGTGCTTCTCTGGACATTATCTCTCTTTTTGAACATGATTAATGCGTTAAATTAAATTGTGTTCATCCCTATACAATACATGGATCACATCTTAGTGAAGTCAAATACAGTCTTGCAATTATGGTCAATTTCAAAAATGTCACGTTTCCATCAGCATGAAACAATTGTATATGGAGATGCAAGATACCGTATTTCTCCTATATTTCAGGAGAGAAATAATGAAAAATTAATCCTCGTCGTAAATTAGGCTATATTTTAGTCAAAAGAAACAACAGGGAGAAACAAAGGATATAAATAGGGGAAATGTTGAATTAGAAATTTCGATTTTTTGTGCAAAAAAAAAGAGAAGTTTTGAATCAAAAAGTGTTATCTCTTTAACTGGCAAATTAATAATGTAGGGTAGTTTTTCCTCGTTTCCCATGAAGGTGACTAAAGGACAACGACTTCTAATTTAAGATATAATGTAGTGAGTGAAGATATTAAATGAAGTATTAATTACTAGGTACAACATCAGCCAAAAGCATATTTGTAATTTTTATATTAAATTTTGAGTTCAATTAGAAGTCAATATTCTGATCATTACACAGCATGCTCTTTTCTCGGCTAATAAGCAACCGCGTTGATATTTTGTTTGCAAGAAAGTAAAGCAGAAGCAAAGGAAATTCCAGTGCATTGCTCCATTTCCCTCCTTTAAAAACGAAGAATTTAGATACAAACACATTCTACTTATTATCAGGATTTTAATTCTTTAATTATTTGTAATTATTACTCGTCTATCCGATTTGAAAATCAGTGACAATAATAGATGACAAAATCGTATTCACAAGTCATGTATTCCTTACGGTGAAATTACATTTGATACGAACAATTCGACACATTTGTTTCTTGAAAATTTTGCATATACAATAATCTTAAACTCGAACAAAAGGTTAAGTTTGACTGTTAAGTTGCCCGTACTGTAATTAAGTCACCCCCTATCCATTCCACATATACATGACAGAAAGTTGCACAACATTTGAAAAAGTTAAAATGTAAATTAAAACACACACACGAAGTAATGAAACTGATTGCTTGAAATCCACTTAACTCTTAGGTGGCAACAATTGAAAAAAATCGACCAGCATCCTCAACAATCCACCAACAATAACCTTGCTACATGTTACCATCTTTTATCTCTTAAGAGCTCTCCAAAATCTCTGTGATCCCCTTAAAATTATAACTTTTAATTACATTGTAATCTCTCAAGCATCGCAAACTTAAGGTATTAGGGGTGTAATGGTCATGACCTTGAATATGACTAAATTCAGTTTAGTTATAATGGACAACACTTCAGGCAGTATTTCCTTAAGTTTCATGCAATTCTGTCCAAACATAATTTTTCTATACTTATTTTCATGCCTGTACCCTCTAACTACTGGTGCACCTTTAATAGACAAAAGATACAGATGTAATTTTTACCTCTACTCTAGTTAGTCGCAAACAGTTGAATGTTTCATGTATACAGCTGCAACACTAAGCAGTACAGATTGCATATATGCATTCTTTTTAGTTCAAATTCATCAGGTATGATATACGTAAAATTCTTTACATCTTTATTTGACAAACGGTGTTGCCATAGTTACAAGAAAATAGATTTTTTTAACGCTACACTTCCTGTAGATTTCATCCAATTTTAATTTCAATAAAACATTGCAAACAGCTTAACATCAGCAATATTATATTTAATTTTTTTAAACATTGGTTTAAGATTTTGGAAGAGCGATGTTGCCATGGTTACTAAAATTAGAAATTTCTGTAAAAGTGTCTTTCTACAACTGGTATGGTTATATATGTCAGAAATTTTCTGGCAATTGTAATACAGTGTAATGAAAAAACTTTGTAAATCCCTTATGTCATCCCTTCCTTCTAATTCAGAAAAAATAAAAAAAACGATTGTTGATTGTTGTAAGTGTGCAGACAACTGGCTTCGGTGATACTGGTGTTCGGAATTGTCAAAGTTGTAATTTCAAAGAAATATCATGACTACGTGAATTAGTTATTAAAAATTCATAAACTAATTAAATAAAAATGTATATTCTTTTACGATATAATATGGTATATTATAGTTTATAATATGTGTGGTATATTTTTAATACACTGTATTTGAATTTCATTGAAAAAAATGTGTTTTTCCCACGCCAAATCACAAATTAAAAGTATTTTATTTTAATGTGTAGGAAGGCACGGAAAACAAAATGAGTCCGCATTATTACATTGTAGATGTGAAATGCACAATAACATGCAAGTAGAAATGTTGCGATTGCAAATTTCTCCGTTCAATAATGTCTGTAGGCCCACTGATCTAACAAAACATAATTAATTTTATTCAAGGATTTTGCGATTGGGAGTTTATTTTAAACAGAATTCCACGATTCTCACGATACATTCTTCGATTAAACTTTTATCACAAAAGGACTAGATTTCATCGATTGTGCTAATTGTCTATACCGAAGATTATTAAACATTATTTTGATTTATAGCAAAATAAGGTATAAAAGAGAATTGTCCTTTTTGCGAAACATAAAGACTTTCTTATTTCGAAAATAAAATATCCTCTCAGTTCAACTTAAAAGCACCATTCGATACCAATTTCAATAATGATTTTTAGCTTTTCAATCTGTTTCAAATATATTTGGGAGTCTTAGATCAATATTGTTCAGGGTTTTTTTTTTTTATCTGCTTAGGTGACTGGTGGAAATGTTGATTTACAAAAGACAAAGACAGGGTTTTATTCTGATTTGAACATAAAAATGAGTTCCAGTAAGATCGATGGTTGTGAAAGGACTCGGTTACGGTATTTGGAAATTCAAAGCTTAAGTTTATAAGAACTTATGAAAAACTTTAATCCGCTGATTTTTTTTTTCAGTTATTATAATTTTGACTACTAGTATATAAACTATTTTGTTCATTGTGAAATTAACCTAAATAAGGAATTTCACATCTTATGATAGCCGAAAGCCCCCGAAACTCCTTAGTTTTAGCAAATTGAATACTTAATGCTTTTAAAGCCTTTTCTTGTTTAGTTTGAAAAGATCGATACAAACCTTAATATGAAAAACAGTCACTTCTCACTGATCAAAAAAGTTATAGAATTTACAGAGATGGACGTTGATCAAAGTGATGACAAATATACTTTCTATCATATATATAAAAGTAGGTCGGCCACTGTTTAAAAAAATTATATTCATCCACAAATGTAATTTAAAAAATTAACTCTAAAAAAAAAAATACATGTATACATTAGTTCAAGTAATTAAACAGGCGAAATTTTAATTATTCAAGAATAAATTTACCCCCCCCCTTCCCAAAGAGAGAGAGAGAGAGAGAACTTGACCTTGGTAATACTGTTATTTTGTTATGGCCACAGTAGGAAAGATTGACCGAGAAATTTAAAATTCTTATCTGAAAACTGCTGGTCGCAACCTTAACTTCATCGGTTTTTCACATATAAAGAGTTTGACAAATATTGACAAGATCAAAACCATTACTGGTCATCATGAAGAGGTCATGGATCATCGATCCGTATAAAATTATGATAAAAATTGTCATCTTTTAGACATACTAAACGCAGGGTTTTGGTAAGAATTAATGTATAAAACAAGGCCAGGGGATAATTCGTACGCTCAAATAGGAGCTACATTATGTAGTCCAGGTTAAATCTGCAAATAGTTTTTAATTTCGCGTAGTAATAATTATACTGTATGAACTCCTCAAACATAAGAGGCATAAATGTTAATACATCAATATAAATACGGAGACTGTAGGTCAGCGAAGTGTAATACTTTATATCATAGAAGAAAACACAGGTACAAGAGCATCGACTTAGAATAAACTGAAGTCAAAGTTTAGATTTTGGTCTTTTTTTTAGTTTTTGTATAACAGAAAGAAAATGATATTCAAAAACATACATATGAAGAACAGTTTGTCTTCTTTTCCAGATCATTTCAAACGTTAAACTAATTTTAAATTTTGACTTGATCTGTTCTCAGTTTATGGTCTTTGGGCCTGGTTTCCGTATTAATTTATCATTAATTTAACATTAGACTATATTAGGTTACCTCTGTTTTTTCTGCATTTATATATATATATATATATATATACACCACATTCAGGTCTCTATAATGACGACCGATGGTGTCGGTATCAATATACAACATTACAACACCTGGTCTCCCATACTGATATACATGTACAATATTAGATGAACTCTGATATCTGTATTAATATACCACATTAGTGACCTATGGTCTCCTGGTTAAGGTGACATGGTGTCCGTATTGATAAATCACATTAGGTGTTGTTTAACATATTATGTAGTGACTGCTCCTTCAATTCGCCAAGCGTACGACATTAGAAGTGAGAATCACGGGTCTTTCGGATGAGACTTTTAAAACCGTGGACCCGTTTCACAAGATGTAAATTAAGAACCCTCACTTTTCAAAACCCTGGGATGAGAGAAAATATCAAGACATTCACCAGTATTTGATGACGCCTCATACGAGTAAAAAAATTCGAGATGGACATAATTATAAAGCAACAATCAATGAATCACATTAGGTGAAACTGGTCTCCGTATTCAATTGATATATCACATTATGATCACTGCTATCCGTACTGATATACTAGACTATATGCTTTATATATCAATATGGAGACCAGATGTAATCAAAAAAGTCCACAGGTCACTATTACGGAGACCAGAAGTCAAAGGTAACATTTAGTATTATGTAGTAATGTAGATCAGGAGACCATATAATTACAAAATTTAAGTCACCTAAGGTGTTACTAGTATATCAAACGGAAACCAGAGGTTACCTACATGCATTGTTGTACAACAATACGGAGAACAGTACGGTCATTTGGTGTATTATATCAAGACGGTGACCAAAGGTCATCTAATGTGGAACATCAATACGTATACCAGATGTCACCTAATATTGTATTGAATATCAATACGGAGAGTCGTAATGCGGTATATCAATACGGAGACAAAAAGTTACTAATATGGTACACTGTACAATATGGAGACTACATGTCACCTAAGCCAGAATTCAGCGTCTCTAAGGAGACCAGAGGTCATCTAAATGTTGTTTTTTTTTTCAACACAGGGCTCACAATGTGATCCATGCATATCAATACGGAAACCAGTGGTGTCCTTATGAAGTATATCTATACTATGTGATACTATGTCATATATCTTGGATATTCCCCGTTTTATAAAATTCCTAACATCAGATGGTTATTCTTTCAAAATTATTTTTTGTTTTCCTTATTGACTTAATTTTATAAACGCTTCACACTGTTATAAATACATTCTATTTTCACTTTTGCGGATTTTATGAACTATATTTTGTGCACAGTTTTGATGGTTCACTGAAGAATGAGAAGGTGACGTGAGGTCCTAATTGAGCGTAAGCATTATTTTCCAGCAGTTATAAGAGAAAGTCATTCAAGAACATACAAACCATTTATATTTCATGATTGGATTCATGGCAAAAATGTTTCAATAGGCTTGATACAGACGTTACCGGGAAAGATTTTAATGTGCTTTGGTTTAATCAGAATAAGATCTTTACAAGATCATTTAATCAACGACAACACATCACCTTGTTGAATTGACGCTATATATATTGAATAAAAAATATAATACCCCTCGTGTGTGTGAAAAATGTTACACTTACTCAGTGATAACAATTTGTAAAACATTTTCAATTGTGAGTTATTGCAATGGAGTATGTTGCGTTGATTTGGGTGATACTGAAGCCGACAACGTATAACCGTCAATGGCGCATTAGTGTGACACTTGATGACTCGATATATGTATGCAAGGCAACGTTTGATCAAGAGACATTAGTTTCCCAATCTGATATGTGATTGACCAACTGTCAATACTCACGGGCCTCTGATTAACAGATCACAAGCAAAAGCATGCATTAGAAAAAGATCGATTTTGCTGTCTCATGCAATAAGATAATATTTAGACAAACTTGTGCGACTTAAATTAAAGATCTCTTGTTTTAAATAAAATTACCTTTACGCTGACTAATTTGATATCTTGGTAGGAAACATATATAATACTAATAGTTTCTTGTTACCAAAATTTAAAATAAAATAAAATAATGGTTAGGGATATTTACAATTTTTAGTAATTTTGCATCGATTATTTATTGGTTTTGATAGTTCTTCTCATAAAAAAAATTATATTCTAGACTGTTATTATTAAAAACATGAAAAGTAGTTTACATAAAGTCGATATATACATATACAATAGACGAACGACTATCAATGGTTACTAAGAAGATGATATTTTCTGCCCTTAATAGCAAGGCTCATTTATTCCTTATTTTTTTCCCCGCAGTCTGCTTACTCAAGAAATATGATCATATTTAATTATTCCTCCAACGCTTATAGCAATCTTATTCATTTAATAACTTTTGCACGACAATGTATAGATTATTTTGTATAATTAAAAGGCCTCCAAGCAATGAAAAAGATTTTTGTCATAATTACGTTATTTGCTGGAAAAAAGCATAGTTTTGTATTTACTTTCCGTAAGACATGTGATTTGCAGTGTCAGATAAAGTTTAGAATACGGCGAATCTGTGCTCCCTATGCAAAACTGACCAATTTATTGAATTTCTGAACCTCCAGTCCTAATGAAGTTCAGTAGCATGTGCTATAATTTGTCATTTGCCTGGTGACTAAACTGATAGAGAGAATAATTGGTGATGTTCATTAGAAATACAAAGCCAAACCAATACGAAGATAGTCTTTTGCTGTATTATTCTTATTTTATGTCGCTCCGTGATCGGAAGGTCGCGAGTACGAATCTCGGCCGCGACTGACCCAAGTCGATAAAAAATAGGAAGCAACTGTTCCTTCGTAGGCACTTTAAAGTAAAAGTTGTGGGTCCTTCGGATGAGACCCTAAAAACCGAGGCCCCGTGTCACAGTAGGCGCTGGCACGATAAAAAAAACCCTCACTGCTCAATGGCCCTCAGTGCCGAGTAAAGGTCTAAAATAATTTGAAGCCCTTCATCGGTATATGGTGACGTCTCTATATATATATATGAGTGAAAATTCTCGAATGGGACGTAAAACAACATACAATCAATCTTATTTTATGCTAATTTCTTTCTTTTCGTACACACATCTCTACTCTAGATGTCAACGGTACATGTATATATATTATATTATAATATTTTCCCCTTCTGTATATATATCCCATATTTATTAACATTACCCTCTAATCATCGATAAATATTGAATCTTATTTGCAACAAACTCAAGAATCAAAACCTACTATCTGATTTCCTGCATAAAACATCTCTAAAGGATTTTTCACGAAGTTTACTCTTTTTCAATATCCTGCACTACATGGGTTCGAGAGACTTAGCATCGCAAAACCTCTCTATGAACTCTGTTTCATTGATAAAAAAAATCGGTAATTATTGGAACATACACCCCTTTAATATATCACTGAATAGAGCGTCCTTCAAAGATGTTCATTGTATTATCGAAGTGTTAAGTCAACACTAGAATACAAAAGGTACAGGTGTGTATTACATTGTTGCGATTTGGTAAATGCGCTTTGACCTAAACGGATGTTGTCTACTTGGCTTCAGCAACAATAGTACAATTCTCTTTTCTGCTAGAACTTTCAGTAAGGCGTGACATTCTCGGCGATACACAAATGATGACCTAGATTCTCATTGGTTGCCAAATTAGCTCATCAATACTGAAATTTACACAGCTTTTTCATTTACGGGTGAAATTTACATGGGATTAAAAGCATGGGACTGACGCAAGCTTAAAGAACCAATGACACCATTTCTTGCATTAAAGAGATGTGGCTTATGTCATCTCATCGTTTGTCAACAACAATCTTAAGTTGATAATGTTATTAATTTCTTAACCAGTGAGAATGTTGGTCACGATTTGAGAGACGCTAAATACATTGTATGTATCGCCGAGAATGTCAAGCCTTACTGAAAGTTCAAGCAGAAAAGAGAATTGTACTAAAGGGGAAAAATCTTAAGAGGGCTGGGTGGTTGTGGCCATTTTCAGACTATATTGATCTCCTTTAGAAGAAGAGCTCCATATAAAGATGTACAAAAATGATCAAATTTTAAAACTAAAATGTATGAATTTTTTCTTTGCCAAATGATAGTACTTAACAGTACTTAACAGCTTAAGATATCATATCTAAAAAAATAAGTTATATCTGATGGTTAATTTGTTGACCCCCAGCCTCCTTAAGTTTAATAATATTGAAGGTACTGTGATATTTGTAATAAAAAGACTTGCAACAATGATTAAACTTCACATTGCAAAATGTTGTATTTTTCGTTAATAGATGCATGTTTCTGTAAATGTTGCACTCTTCTCATCTGTATTAGAAGCAAAGATGCTTCTATCGAATACAAGATATAACTAGATTTTGAAGAATTTTAATTATGGTCTTATCATTATAGAATTAAAAGTATTTGACTTTGTATATAATCTATTATACTCGATTTTTAAAATCTCATAAGACTTTTAAATATTTTGTATCTGTCCATTTTTTTTTTTCATTTTTAAGAGTTTGAAAAAAGTCAATCTCTTAATAAGTGACGCAAAAAAGAAATTGATTACTACATTAGTATTACGAAAAAAAAAGTAACTAAAAAGGTTTAGAAGTGGTTAATCGAGGTGTAATATTTCGCTTCCCAATCACTTTCTTGAAAAAAAAAACTGTTTAGACTGTTCCTATTTCTAAGCAATTTAAGCTTCATCGACTATCTTGCAGTTGTAAATAAAACCTGTGTTTTTAAAATATTTTTTCCATGAAACAAAAGAATAAATATGTCTAGTATGATTATAGTGTGATTTTTCCCCCTGAAGTTCAATTTTCTGTGAATGGAATAACTCGGTAAAACAGATTTTCCATTGGAAAGAGCTAATCTGATTCAATCCTTAGTTTACACACACACATACAGGATTTTTTTTTCTGAGTTTACTTTTTTCACGACAGGAGGTTAGGAAGTTGATTAAAGTGAAACCATTCACTGAACTCTTATTTTTACTGACACAGAATGAGAGTGAAATATGGAGATAACGAACAGTGTTCAAGCTCAAAGTCCAGAGCAGAGCAAACACGGACCTCCACAAACATCAGGTGGGATCATCAGGTGCCATGGAGGAGCTAGAAAAAGAACAGAAAAGAACTGCAATCAACAAAACCCAGCATTTTTAACTGTGAGAAAGAATGCAGTCTCCTCATTTCTGATCGTTTATGCTTATTATGAATTTCGAGAGCGTGTAATAAGACAGTTTTCTTACCCAGAAGATGAATATAATGATGTACATGCTCATCTAAAAAAGTTCGTTCTCTATAAGTTCTTAAAACATTTACATGTAACATGATAATAATTTATTACATGGGTTTATACTTATCGTTGATTTGTTTGTCAAGGCTTTGCACTTTGAAGTCACTTTCAGTTTGTTGTTTTCATTAACTTTTTACCTAGTGAAATTTTACCTATTTAATTATATGTATATTTATTTAAATATAAATTATGTTTGTTTATTGTGTAACGTCCTTCTCGAGAATTTTCACTCATATGGAGACGTCACCACTTGCCGATTTAGAGCTGCAAATACTGACATATACTCGGCACTTAGGGTCACCTACTGCGACACGGGACCTCGGTTTAAACGGTCTCATCCGAAGGACCTGTCTACACGTCCCACAGTGGGATTCAGACCCGCGATGTAAGAATCAACTCCTTACTCCGCAACTCTAGAGGGAACGCTCTAACCACTGCGCCACGCGGGCGACTATATAAATTATTTAATTCTTAACATTTTTCAAAAGATTTTCCGTTTAATAGTAAACAATTGAATATTTTATATAGTTATTAATTATAACGTCACATGTCTACTTTCAGCAATCTCCTAAAGAACTTGTTCAATAAAAAGAATCCAAATGTATCATTGGCAATGTCTCGTTTGAAGAGCTACATGGGATTTTATAACTTAAATGCATCAGATGAGGAAATCTTGGATCAGATATCTGCTATAATTTCCAACCCAGTTCAGCAAGAAGATTCCTTAGAGGATTATGAGGAATTTCACATACAACGTTTCTTACGGCGATATATTCCCCCTTTCTTGATCATCATTGGTCTCGTTGGTAATGTGATGTCATTTTTCATATTACGTCACAAGTCCATGGCGCGACATTCAACTAATGTGTTTCTAGCCGCTTTGTCAATTGCTGATCTCATTGTATTGTTTATAGGGCTGTTTCGATTATGGATTGGGGAAATTCTTGAAAATGACTTCATACATGTATCAGATTTCATGTGTAAATTTGTAAATTTATTGACCTACAGTTCTAGTCAATTTTCCGCGTGGCTGGTTTTTGCCGTAACTGTGGAGAGATATATTGTTGTATGTCATGCTTTGCAAGCAACGCGTTGGTGCAGTAGAGAACGTGCAAGAAAGACAGTGGTTTTACTGGCTATTATTTTTATCCTTATCAATTCGCATTTAATATGGACCATTGGAATAAGAACGGATATGGGTAAAAAATGCGACGGTCTCAAGAATTATGAATTTCTAGTAAGAAAAGTGTGGCCTTGGATTGATGCAGCCTTGTACTCCACCATTCCCGTTATTTCCATTTCATTCTTTAACATTCTCATCATAAGACAAGTGATTCGTGCCACACATAGTCGCAGATCCTTACAACACGCTCCACTAAACAAAATAGAGCTAAAGAGGCGCTCAAAAAACAAGAGCTCCAAACTAACAGTCATGCTATTAACAATTTCGTTCGCCTTCTGTGTAACGACTCTACCCATGAATGTTGTTATGATAGCCAGCCATCAAGTGAGTAATAACCCAAAGGAGATGGCGAAATTTTGGCTGGTTCGCACAACAGCGGAATTGTTAATGTATCTTAATCATTCCATGAACTTCTTTTTGTATTGTGCCACAGGACATAAATTCCGATCCATAGTGCTTAGAATCGTCTGTAGGATCTCGAACTTTTCAGATCATAGCCAGCATATCTACTGTTCTGGCGGGTACAATGGGTATGCTTCTGGAGGTTGTATACACAGGAAAGTTGAATCTGTTGACTCTTCAAATAACGATGATTTAACCAATCAGGTAACGGCGTTATGAAAAAATCGCAACTATATGAGAAATGAATTCTCTGATTGTTATATTTCTATGGTAATTGGCGTACAGAACTGTAAACCTAATGATTGTCCATATTGTTATTTATATCTTTAGAGGAAGGGTTCCTTCTTATTTATTTTTGTTTTGTGCTTTATCTGTAGGACACATATAATATTTTTTTGTTAAAAAAATCCTAAATAATGGCTTTTGCAGTATAAAGTATTTTAGAACATTGTCATGTTAAAGCGTATTTTATCCTGTCTTTTAAATTGGACAGTAAATAGTCAAATATCAATTTCATTTCCTTGCAATGATATATCTAATAGATTATGTTATTAAGGTCTTTAAAGCCTGTTAAATTTATTTTTACTCTTTTATGCTCATGTGTCTTTACAGTAATGTAGATCAGCTTTGCATAAGAATTTTTTGAGACTTTTCAAACTAATTTCCTAACTGGGACCCTTTAGCAATTAAGGAATTCTTTTTTTTTATATGTCTAAACAAAACACAAACAGAACAGCCAAACAAACAAAAAAAATCCTTAAGTTTAGTAGACATACCTGATGGGATTGCATCCTGGGGCGACACAGAGTTTAAACTGTAAAAATATTGTCATTATGGTTATTTTCATCAGCTTAAGCTGTTAGTTATAATTTTTGTCGAGAGGAATTCATTTAAAAGATTTTGGTTACCAGCTTCTATTGAAATACCAAGGTAAACAAGTAACTGGTCTTTCTCAATATTTAATGTCTTTCACTACCAGGAGGGGACTGGCAAAGGAAGAAAGAATTCAACATGAAAAGCTATTATTTTTACACCCGCTCACAATCCCGTGATATTATATATGAATGTACATATACAATTTACGTAAATGTATAACAAACATCGATATAAGTATTTCATAATAATGACAGTACGAAGGGTGATCAAAAAGTTCGCGAACTAATTGAATTACTTCCTTAAACGAAATAAAATTTTCAGTGTTCATTATTTTTTGAAGTAGTCCTCTACGATTATAATGCACATCTGCCATTGTTCTGCCCATACGCGAATCACGTGATCCAGGCCGTCATGTGACATGCTCCGTGGCGTTCTGTTCACAGAAGCTAAAAGATTTTTCCTAGTCTTATAGTTCTTACCATGCGAGTTATTTTTTATAACAAGAACATTTCATCTGTCAGAAATGGCCAAATCTCGGCAATAGGATAGGTGGATAATATAAGGACATCCCTTCCCAGAATTAGCATGGTGATCATCAAAACCAGAGTTCTCTGTCTCGGGAGAGTCGTTTATCCAATGTGGATAAAGTATGGACGACCTCTTTTTTTTTTTTATCATATCTCATAAGTTTAAAGTCTAAAGTAAACGAAATTTTAGGGATTTAATAATTATATTATTGTAAAGATATTCAACTATTTTTCTAATTGTAACTTTGCGATCTTTCAAAACAAATTGCTCAGCTAAGGACACATCTTTTCCCCGGCTTGCTTTCGCTGGGCAACAGAACAAACATCATTTTTAACCATCTCCCTGCCTTCACTAAAACAATCAATCCAATTAATGATTGAACTTCTGGCAAGTCTTTTGTTTTATGCTATTGCAAAGAAATTTCCAAGATATACGTTAAACTTTACAGCCGTTCGTTGCTCGAGTGCGACTGAGACAACCATTTTTTGTCACAAGTCACCTACATATTGACGTCATTTCCACATTGTGACGTCACAAACAAGGAGCAAAACATTATATAGCACCTGCTATCTATAGAATATGTGTATGACTTTATGTGTGCCAAATTTCATTCTGATCTGAATTATGGTTTTGTAAATATAGAGATAGTTTGTGAACTTTTTGATCACCCCTCGTAAGTGCATGTTTTATATTTTTGCTACGATTTGATATGCTAAATGAAGCACTCACCAATGTATTTGATAAGTATTAAATACATGTACGTATGATTGTCCCCCGTTTTCACTGAAAGTGGGGGATATTAATTAGGGTCCGTCCGTCCGTCTGTATTCCTGTCTGTCTGTAACCCCTATTGATTTTGACGTCCAAAGGTCAAGGTAAAAAATTCTGTTTGAACAATTTCGGGGGTCCACCCCCACCCCCCACCCCCACCCCAATCTGCACATGCTCTTCTTTTTTTTCCTTAAGTGGGGGACATAAATTCTCTGAATTAGATTGTTAAATAAACTTGACGATATTTATATCATCCCTTTCGAATTCCTTCTTGTTTGATATAAAATGTGATATTGAAATAATCTGTATTATTATGCATTGCTTATCACAGTCATAAACACAAAAGATATTGATAACGAGATGAATTATTGTTGTAATGTATTTTTATCTTTGTTTTGCATTGTTACCATGTACAGAAAATATGATTGTTGAAATAAAACTAAATCTTTTTTCGTTTATATTATTTATATTGAGAGAGAGAAAGGTTACTCTCTGGCAATTATAATTAATAAATGTAGACATCACCTTTCCTTCACCTTTGATCATGATATTTTTTATACGTGTATATGAAGATCAAAGGTGAAAGAAGGCGATTAGTTTCCTGTTATAATTCATTTTAATAGCAGCAGAGAGAGCAATCTTTTACAATGTGTCATCGTTTAGATCTAGCTTTTTAGCAGTTTCTTCTTTAATTGGTCCATAGCCTAAGCGTGATTTTTTTTTTCAAGGTAAAAGCATTAACAAAGAAAAAAAATCGGAAATATAATCCATGTTTATATTTTACATGTTTTAAAAATATTTTTCCCCCAAAAAAATGGTGACAAACAAATACACAGTTTTTATGAACGTTACAATTAAATAGATAGATTTCGTGATATTGAATGGCACTAGGTGTAATTAGCAGTGATTTTGATTTATATGTAGCAGCTGCTACAAAAGCTACCTGGCAAAAGTGTTAGAACACTCACGGCATAAAATCGTTTTTTTTATTTCCTGGTCATCTGGTTTGTCCAAGAAGAGGGTTCAAATGGGTACATTAGTGCCTGGTTGCAGACACTCTAATGTTAATTGAAACTAAACATCAAAATATGTTTTGTCAGGAATTTAATCTTAATTAAGTCTTCGCTGTTAATTAAAACAGCAGGAGCACTCCTCCACTAATGTGATTTTCTGACAACGAAGGTATTTATTGAATTCTATATATATATATATATATATATATATATATATATATATATATATATATATATATATATATATATATCCCTTTCATGAGGTGGATCGATATGCTTTCATCTGAAGTCGATATATCTATGGATTGGCCGAATGAAATTGACAAAACAATATTTGAAAATGATAGGAGCAAGCCACAAGCTTTCTTTTTATGCCCCCGGATCGAAAGATCCCGGGGTATATTGTTTTTGTCCTGTCTGTCTATTTGTCTGTTGTCAACTTTATCATTGCCCATAACTTTTGTAATTCTTTTGACAAGACCTTCCTTTGGATACCAACAACCTTGACCTTGACGTTTTACTTACTTTTACAAAACTTTAACCTTCGCCATAACAGTTGCAGCTGGGGCTTTCAAATTTTAGAGGTATATTCCTAGAGAAAGACCTTTCTTTGGGTACCATCATTTTTTATCTTTTGGCCTGGATTTTGACTTGCAATTGAGAAACTTTAACCTTCGCCATAAGCTGCCATACGGGGGCATCAGTGTTTCACAAACACATCTTGTTTGCATTTTTAACACATAGAGACTAGAGATTTAAAAAGTTAAGCTGTTTAATGTAATTGTGTTTCCTTTATTCTGATAGAGTAATATAGGGAATGTATTAATTTTTAAAGACTACATTTGTTTTATATTTTTTATCAATTTATGAAAAACATATAAAGTAGATCATTATTCAAGGCATTGTCATTATAGAACATCACAATTATAGATAGAGGTTGAAGTATAATTGTTTTTCCTCAGAAATATTGTCAAATTAGGTATTGTGAGGCCAGCACTATTGCTGTTTTACATGTATAGAGGATTATTTCCATTTTCAGAAACATCAAGTCGATATGCATCTTTAAATAGTATATTTGAAGTTTTTTCTCAAGCAATATTGATGCTGGTGACGAAGTATTATGTACTCGAATTTAAACCATGAAATGATGCTGCTGTAATCAACACAAATTAAACAAGTTTTTTTTTTTTTATGATAATATGTTAATGACAAACATATGATAACACCTGTAATAGGAACATTCAACAGCGTCTTTGACTCTACTTAAATGAGTGGGTTAATTAAGCTAAATAAAAAAATAAATTCTTTACAATGAAATATATGGAAATAACGAACAATATTCAAGCTCAAATGTCCATTAAACAATACAAAATAGGAGCAGAGCAAACACGGACTTCCAAACATCAGAGGTGGGATCAGGTGCCATGGAGGAGTGAGTATCCCCTGCCGACCGGTCACACCCGCCGTGTGCTCCTTGTCATGATCGGGAAATAACGGAAAAATCCGTCGACCATTCAGTGTGTTAATAATGGCCTAACAATTAGTATGAAAAACGTCAGTCAGCATTTGACTCAATGATAAATTGTATTTGCTGACAAGGTCATTGTATCGACCATAGAACTTACGAAATGATGACTTTAAACGAGACTGCTGATATTCTTGTTTCATCAATTTGTTTGTCAATAATTTACTTCGTTTTAGAAATTGTAAATACGTAGAGCATGCTCTTGCGTATCGAATCAACTGAGAGATATACATGTATACCCCGAATGCAGGTGATGAAGGTATATTGCTGCATAAGTAAGGGAAGTTGACGATTGAAAAGTTAAAGTCATCACGTTTATCATAAAGCTTGGTTGTTAGATTACCATTATCGTCTTTTTCAAGTAAAATATCTCAAGCTCACCAGGATATATCGTGTCGACATAAGAAAGGATATAGCCATTGTTGATTGACAATACGTCATCGATATATCTAAATGTCGAGTTGAAAGCCATAGCAAGTGTTTTCTTCTTTTCATGTACAAGATTTTGGACAAATTCTGCTTCATATGAATACAAAAAAATGTCTGCTAATAACGGGGCGCAATTGGTACCCATGGAAATTCCAATAGATTGTTGGAAGACCTGGTCTCCAAAAACCACATAGATATTGTCAATCAGAAACTCAAGCATCTTTTTAATGTCAACTTCAGAGTACTTGTGTGTACAATCAGAATGTTTTTTAACAAAATAATTTTGCAAATGACCAATGACAAGGTAAGTATATTTACGAGTTCCATTTTTATTGAAAAAGCAGCTGTCAATGATATCAAATAGCCTGGACTTTAATTTATCGTGGGGAATGGTTGTGTATAAAGTTGAAAAGTCGCAAGTTTTTAAGCTGTTGATTTTGGTAAAATCTTGTGATTTCAAATTTTCCAAAAGTTCCTTGGAATTTTTAAGTATCCACATCTGATTTACACCACTTCTCGAATATATTGTTGCACAGTACTCTTGAAGTTTCACCTTCACCACTGTTAATATCTTAGTGAGGAGTAAAGAAAGAGGCTTGGTTGAACATTTACTGGAACCCGCTATGTATCTTTGTTGTAAGGATTTTTACGAAGTTTCGGAATCCAATATAAATATGGTAATTCAAATTCATTTTGGTTGTTTGGAATATTAAAAATATTCAAAACTGACATGTGATTTTGAAGAATTTCTTCCTTAGAAAGGAACTAAGAGTATAAGTTGGATTACCACTTTTAGAATTAAATCCAATTTCCTCTAAAATAGATTTAGTATAATGAGCCTTACAAACAAAGACAATGTTGTTACCTGCTTTGCCAGCAGGGACCATTACGTACTGATCATGTAATCTATCTAATTCTTTTTTCACTTTAGGATAATTGAATACAGAGGGATAGATGGTTCTCATATTGCCTCTCAATCTTTTAATGCGCGATTTGGAAATACATCTGATACATTTAATCCATTCTGACAAAGTGTCAAGGTCTTCTTTTTCATTTCTGGCCCATCGCCTGGCGTAGTTTTCTACAGAATCCAAAATATTATGAAATTCCGAAGCCAGTTGAAGGATCGGGGTTCCCGAAATTTAGGACTTTTTAAAATTAGTGATCTAAGGTCCTCATTATTAACTATATTTACGTCACTAGTAATAATGTGTCCAGCAAGACTATAGTTATAGGGCGAAGAAGAACATGAACACGATGGAGGATTATGTTTCAGATATTCGATCTCCAGGCCCTGTAAAGTTTTCTTGTAATTAAAAAGTTTGAAAGCAATAGTCGATGTATATTTGTAGGAAATACAAGGTGTAGTCTTTAACTTGAAATATGGTGGAATACAAGACTGGACCCTTTTGTGATTAAGAATATTACTTATATTAACCGCGTCAATTCCTTTGTTGGCATATTGAAGTTTAAGGAAAAAAACGGATTGTTTTAGCTGCATTTTCTTCAGTAAAACGCGGGGGTTGAAAAGCCTATGATTTGCAATATCCATAATCACAGATCGGAGCCTATATTCTGGTGTCGAGGAATCAAAAAATGGACTTTCCTTGACCTTTTCAAGAAGACTATTTAAAAGTTTCAAAGGGACAGAGTAAAGTTTGGTGCGAATATGATGTAGACCTAACTGTTGATTTACGTAAGGTAGTAATGAATCAAGAGACATCGTGTATTCAAGGTTTATTGTAAGACCGATGCCCATGCCTACGCTTACGTCTCTTTGTATGGTTAAAAAGTTTCATCACATTTACAATGTTACACTGTGGACTGGAAAGATTTCCAACACTATCGACATTGTCATTACATCCAAAGGGAAAGGCTGTCCCTATAGCTTTGTAATTCAAAATTCTTCTCGTTGTCTACGGAAGGGTGTACTCAGTGATGAACTGTTTGTGTGGTGGTAAATATTTTCTAGAATTCTAACTTTCATTGACAAAATAGAATGATCAGGTAAATTAAAATGTTTGTATAAAAGTTGTTGACCCCCATTATTTATCTGAAATCTATGACCTGATGTTCTTTTATTGAGTGATCCCTTGGTTTCACCAACATAAACAAGTCCACAACGATTACACTCTATTCCGTAGACAACATTTGGAAAGAACTAGGTACGGTTTCCTTAATAATATGCACGGCTTTTGGGGGGAAAATTAATTTGCAGTTCCAATAATTTCTCCTTTATAAAATCAAAGACCAAGAAATAGTTCATTTAAATATAATGTTAAAATTAACTTCTCTTTGCGCATGCGTACTTTACAATCAGTTGAAGTAAGGGCGATAACCCCATTTTGGTCTTTTTCAATGTTTTGTATAAATATATGAGTAAAATTCAACATCTCTTCCCCCGTCGCCCGGAACGATATTCGGTGTATTAAAAGGTTATTATAAATTAAACATTTTATCAAAGTTTCATCCCGGGCGACAGTGGCAGAGGGGTTTTAATGTTTATGGAAACGTTTTTTTACCAACAATCACCGTGACCTGATTTCTAATAACTAATAATATTTAGTTCATTGAAGTGGAGACGAGGATAATTCGGGTTGTCGTTTGATTTAAAATATCTTTCTTTGTTTGCAACCTGATTTTAGGAATGCTGTGATTTATTACAATTAAAAAAATCCGGATAATTCCATCCATTCTTACGGAGCGGGTGCCATTTTGGTTGTTATGGTCATTGTAAACAGAGCGGTGTAACCGTGTTACATGTATGTTGTATGACTTCATCATTTTCATGGGGAATCAAGTTACATACCAGGTAAGCCACTTTTGAATCATAAAAATATTAAATCATTCTGATTTGATAAAACATACGCAAGAATATTTTCTGAGACATTCACCCATTTAAACATGTATGAAAGAGTCTGCAGTCACATGCATGCTTGCAGACGACGGCATGTCAACGTTTATCATGTTTATAGACCTGGCTGCATATTTATGCCTGATATATTTGTTTTTGTGTGTGATTAAATAAATCCTTCCAAAAATGCAAGTAACGGATACAATGATTTCATCTCAATAGTGTTTTAAATGCATGCAAGATACATGTAGTTTTAAAACTTAGTAAAGACGGAACTGAAAGTTCTCATCCTCTCAGTCTCGAACATACAATGTAATTGCTTCGCTTAGCAATGCCAGTGGTACACCTGCAATTGTTAGAGTGTTAAACATTTTGTGTATTGAAAATATAAGACAACAATATATGATTCTAGTCTACCGTGCTGTTATTGCAGCCCGGAGGACCGGGCTGCTCTATACATATAAGTTTAAGTGTTGGTATATGGGGATTGAGGTGGGAGAAGTTATTCAGAATTAAAGGTTTTCTAAACATTAAAAAGATTGTTAATCAGAATGTTCTTTCCCTTTATAAATTACGAGATACACAATATATTTACTTCCATAAAGTGAATCTGTAAAAATATATATGTTTTTCATATTTAGTATATAAAGTTGATTATCATTTACTATCGAAAAAACGACAGGTCCCTTTTTTTAGAACATCGAATTTTACTTATCGCATAAAAACGTAAAAATGTACCTTACACAGTTAGTGTTTTATATTCTTAAAGTGAAAGATATTTTTGAAAATAGGTGATGCATGTGTCTGGTTTCAAATTATATTTTATGCAGCCAACATTTACTTGAGGAATTGATAAAGTTTAAAAGGGTATCGTTTTTGTTCGATTTTCATCCGACTATAAGTTTTCAAAATATTCTCGACTATCGTCTCCATCATTTAGACGCATGCCTTTTTCACACATATCGAAGCGGTTTGATGATAAAGACTCATTTCCATTGTTTACTTTATTTATTTCCCGGGCGACAATTGATGGTTACATCAATGTTTTCTTGTAAATAATTATAATGACAATAATTTTTAATTTTTGCGAGGTACAGAGTAGCTCAAAATTTGTTGTCGTTTTGTATACAACACAAAACATATGTTAACAACACAAAACATTTGTTAAGGACCCTCTCTACACCAGTGCAAAATGTTTTTTGGACATCGAGAAAATTATATTGAATAAAGATGTAAATATTGACCCTATCTATTTAATATGGTACGTGGCATTTCCCGGGGGAAAAATGTTCAAACACAACACATTATCAGTGAACAGAAATCACAGTTGTTTACTTCCATGAAGAAAATACATGTAAATAACGTGTTCAATTAATTTATCTTGGCCTTTTAAAATGTTAAGAATACTTGTATTGATTGCTAATTGAGCAGTATACTGTAAATTTCTATTTATTGGACTTTAGATCTAAGGGCAGATCACTCCAACTGTAGAAAAATACCATAGAATCAGAACTCTTTAGTGTGCAGTGTAGAGAGGGTTCTTAAATCGTTCTCTAAGAAATATAAATTACAAATTATTTATATAAATGTTGCGGAATTTTTTTCTCTCTACAGAATGTAATAAATAATAGGACACTTTTTTTTTAAAAAAATCTGGGGGAAAAGGTTTGAAAAAAAATGTTTTGAAAAAAAATATTAGGGTAAAGTGATCGTGAGTCAGACTCCTAAAAGAGACAATGATCTGCATGAATTCTAATGGAAATATAGTATACCCCGTGACATTGAGACCCGAGGCAATTGCGGATCCAGGGGTGGGGATCGGCCCAGGTCATCAAACACTCAGAAAATACTCATGTAGTCATCACCATCAAAAGAAAAAAAATAAACTTAGAAATCAGGAAAAAAAAAACAAGAAAAAATCTAAACCCAGAAACATAGTTTTTGTGTTAAGTTGTGTCTCACTGGTGGTGGTGGAGGGGGGGGGGGGTTCAACACACACTCAAAAAATCAACTCGGTTAGACTACCAACAGAACAAAAATGGAAATGAAAACAAACATATTCTGACTTGAAAAAAAAACAAGCCACATTAAGCCGAAACAGGGAGGGGGGTATCATATTTATTGATCTTTTTACCCATTAATAAGGGGTTCTCATTTCCGGGAGCTAATACTCTAATTAAATAAAACTGTTTATTTAATGATATGATTCTAATATTTTCAATATATGATGAAGATGAGAATTTCCTTTGATTTATTGTCTTAAGCTTTTTTAAGGATGGACGAAAGACGATATAGGTGTGCTCTGTGTAACAAGAAGGTCCCTCCTGAAGAACGACGTCCAGCTAGTTTGTTTATTTCTGTTTTACAGAAATATTAGGGTAAAGTGATCGTGAGTCAGACTCCTAAAAGAGACAATGATCTGCATGAATTCTAATGGAAATATAGTATACCCCGTGACATTGAGACCCGAGGCAATTGCGGATCCAGGGGTGGGGATCGGCCCAGGTCATCAAACACTCAGAAAATACTCATGTAGTCATCACCATCAAAAGAAAAAAAATAAACTTAGAAATCAGGAAAAAAAAAACAAGAAAAAATCTAAACCCAGAAACATAGTTTTTGTGTTAAGTTGTGTCTCACTGGTGGTGGTGGAGGGGGGGGGGGGGGGGTTCAACACACACTCAAAAAATCAACTCGGTTAGACTACCAACAGAACAAAAATGGAAATGAAAACAAACATATTCTGACTTGAAAAAAAAACAAGCCACATTAAGCCGAAACAGGGAGGGGGGTATCATATTTATTGATCTTTTTACCCATTAATAAGGGGTTCTCATTTCCGGGAGCTAATACTCTAATTAAATAAAACTGTTTATTTAATGATATGATTCTAATATTTTCAATATATGATGAAGATGAGAATTTCCTTTGATTTATTGTCTTAAGCTTTTTTAAGGATGGACGAAAGACGATATAGGTGTGCTCTGTGTAACAAGAAGGTCCCTCCTGAAGAACGACGTCCAGCTAGTTTGTTTATTTCTGTTTTACAGAAACATTTTTCTGTAAATGTGGAAGACACAGATGTGTTGTGCAATAAATGTCGACATAAGTGTAGGAAAGTGAAGGAGTCTACAACAAGAGAACCGGAATTGTCCAGGCCAGCTCCCCATGAGAAAAAAGAGGACCCAACATTTGCATCACCAAAACAGAAGCATACAAAGCACTCATTTCTTAGTCCTCCATCTGTACCCTTGCCTATTCCATCATCATCCCAAAGCCATGGTTATTGCTTTGTTTGTAAAAAAACGGGACCCAAACTTGTAGCTGTTTCCCATCATGTTCGTATGTTTGTATTCATCAAACAAGAAATCATCATTCCATCTGGTGCAATGTACTGTATTCGACACTTGGAAAATGGGAAAATGAGCGATGGAGCTATGCAGCAAATCAGAACCAGTGAGATCACAACATTGAACAAAACATCCATCACCAGTCTCATAAAGGTAATGTTTATTATTTTTAACTTGGTCAATCATTATAGTAAACACATTTATAAAAAACACATGGTGAAGGGATGCTTACAGGAAAGTGAATTTTATTCCCCGTGGCTTTACAAATAATTTTGTGAACTTGACGGATATAACGAATTATATACCGGTAATGTATATAATGAAGCAAATTTTTCAATCCATGGCACTTCATTATAAGCTTTTTCTACTGTATTACTAATTCTTTAAAGATGACAAAAAGCATGCATATATGATGACGATTTAAATTTTTTTTTAGGAATTGCGTGATAAAGCATTTCAGCAATCGAGACTTGACTTCGATGATGAAGGCAGCCTAGACGATAATGATTATCAAGTGCTGACAGGATTTTCTCGTCTTGAATTTCATGACATTGTCTCAACAATTACCAGCATTAACTCTTCTAGAAATCGGAGCAAGAGGACGTGTATAGCCATTCTATTGATGAAACTTAGATCAGCGCTCTCAAACAAAATCTTTGCTGTTTTATTTGGAATGACTAAATTTCAAGTAAGAGTTTCACATGATGTTATGAAAATTGCATGTATATATTTTTTATCCCACATTTGAGACAGGATATGTTGTATTTATGTTTTACTTTACAAAGTGTAACATTTTGCAGGTTTGACGAGCTATTGTGTCTGCCAGAACAACGCTTATGAGAGACTTTGTTCCATATAATCTTGGATTTCGGCACATTACACGGGGCGAAGTCATTCAATACCACACCCGTGATCTGGCAAGAAATCTTTTGACAGATGATATAACATCAAACCCTGCAATCTTAGTATTGGATGGAACATACGTCTATATACAGAGAAGTTCCAATTTTGCTTTTGCCCGGCGATCATACAGTTTGTATAAACACAGACCCCTTGTGAAACCCATGATGGTGGTGACTACAAGTGGATATATTGTATCGGTTCTTGGGCCTTATCTCGCTGATGCAAAGAATAACGATGCTAACATATTGAAGCATATGATTTACAACAATGCAGAAGAACTCAGGAACTGGCTACAAAAACACGATGTCTTTGTTGTTGATCGTGGTTTCAAGGATGCCCAGGATTTATTGGAAGACATTGGAATCAGGATGGAGATGCCTGCATTTATGAAAAAAGGAACTGAGCAGCTGTCCACGTTTGATTCTAACTTGTCCAGAGTTGTGACAAAGGTACTAGTAGTATTTTTTTAATTATTTAAGTATACTAGTATATGTAGGTTAGTTTGTAAAATTAATGTAATACATTACTGTTATATTTAGATTTATATTTTTATCAGTAAACTAATCATAAAGATAAAGTAAAATATCATCAAAATCCTATATCGAGAATGTGTGTGTGTTGGGGGGGGGGGATCATTATGATTAACATTACTTTGTATATGAAATACATGTTATATATTGAGAATTTTTTTTATAAAATGTTGTTTTATTTGGCATGTGTATGTTTTTCACTTTTCAGGTTCGATGGATTGTTGAAGCAACAAATGGGCGACTGAAACAGTGGCAGTATTTAGCTAAAACGTCACCCAACTAGCAAATTTCATTTATTGGTGACTATGTGAGAATCGTAGCAGCTCTTTGCAATAAGTATAGGCCACCACTTAGTGTTTCATCAGAGGAAGACCAACAACTTGCCTCGAAAATGTTCCACCTTTCACAGAGAGTAAATACACTACAGGTAAATATATGTTTTGTGGTTTTATAATGAAATGGCAAGTTCATTTTTGTCTTTAGGTCAATGACAGTATTTTTTTTCTTTCATCATAATTGGTTTCCTTGCATTAGGATTTTTTTTCTGAACTGAACACAGAAATAGTGTAATGTTGTATCATGATAAAATGCAGGCAAGCTGAATGTTTAACTGCTTCCATTAACAAAAAAAAACCTTTACTTGTACAATAACACTGAATTTTTATGCTTTTTACAGGAACGTGTGTAAATTGAGGGAATTGACAGAAGAGGATTGCGTTGGACAAAAGTTGATGCAGAGAATGTTGCCAAAGATTTCCCATGCTATGAAGAAACTGAATTGCGCCAACTTACTCTCGGGATATATTACCTTCGCATGGCCCATTCCTATGCTAAAGAACACATTGAGGAAGAGGGGGGTTTCGAAATCTTCATTAGTGATGAAATTCCTGGGTTGGTGAGTGCTAAGATTCAAAGCAGACATATAGCTGCCAAACAGTACAGATGCTGGGTCAGTTTCAATGACGGAGTGGTGGATGGATGGTACTGCAAATGTAAAGCTGGTACCAGAGTTGTTGGAATGTGCGGTCATGTAACCAGTGTTATATGGTACCTCTCTTTTGCTCTCTTTTGGGCGATATCAGGAGTCACTGAAGGGGGTTCGAAACTGGACTACATCACTGGAGGACGCCTCGGACATCAAAGACGCTATAGATGGGTCTGATAGTGATGAAGATGACAATGGTGTGGAAGAGTGAGAGAGAGAGGGAGGAAGAATGAGAGATAGAAAGAGAACAGTGGTGTGAAACAGTAGTACGTGTGTCTGTATGTGTGAGGAGAGGGTGGTATGAGTAAAACAGAAAACATTTCTGAAACTTTTATGTATATCTACATTTTCCCTCTCGGATAGTAACATATTTTTTGCTTCTTTCTGTTGTTTCTCTGTTGATAAAAACTTCTTCATCAAGTTACATTGTTATTTTTTTATTATCTCATCTATGAACAAATTACTGAGCAGATAAAATTGAAAATGATTTTGTAAATGAAGATCCTTTTGAAAGAGGAAACGTAGAATTATTTTAATTTGTTATATACAAAATGAACTGTTAAATTCTGTTATCTGAAAAAATATCTTTTCTGAAATAAATATTCATTCTCTGAATTGTAAATTAAAATATTAGTTTTACTGTAAAAGAGTGTTTATGTGTTTTATGTCAGCCAAAAAGCAATATTCCTGTCAAAGTATATAGTACATGTATGCTATACAAATGTATGTGTAAATTCCAAATTAACAATTATGACTTATGGTCAATGTAATTCTTTAGGATGCAATCTATCTTGAGTTCACTGCAATATTATGACGTCATGTCTTTCTTTAGTATATCATGGAAAGAGAAAAGGTGTCTTTTATAACCATTAGCAACAATAAAAAACTTTAATTTCTGAAATCAATTTTTTTCGTTGCTTAGCAACCTGAAACTCTGTACGTGTACATATATTGGCGTATTCAAAAATTTAGTGCAGTCAAGGGGTATGGAGTTGTTGGCGTAATCATGAATAAGCGCTACACATGTTCGTGCCGAATATTGTATTGGTACATGATTTCTTAGCGGTATTCATGAATACCAAAGCCGCTAAAATATGAAGCCCGCTTTTTTAAGTACACATACAGTATATTATACAGATTTGAAAAAAGGAATTGTCAGTATAGTTCAGTATGATAAACTTCAGTAGATATACTAATAATTACTTTTTTTAACATCCTTTGCTGTGAAACTTATCAAAAAATTGAAAATAAAAAAAGTAAAAATTATGCACTTAATTGACCTTTGACTTCTATTTTGGAATTCCGCTTGTTGAGGTTAACCAAGGGGGTGTCATATTTATAATCAACTTCAACAAAAATTCGACCAAATACATGTAAAAAACATACTTTTTTGGGCAAATAATTGGATAAGAAGTTAATTTAGGTGTCTGTTTTTGCCCAAAGAAAGGTAACGTCAAGATAGCAGTACTGCATTTTTGAAGATATATATTTCAGGCGCTTTAAAAGATATCAAGTTAAAATAATTATTTTCATAAATTAGATAAAATCAAATAGTTTATGTTGTATTTTGGTTGATTTCCTGGACCGGGCAGATTTTCGCCCAAACCGTACCTTGTTCAGATTTGCCCAAGTTTTGGTACAGAAGCTCTGTCCAGTAAGATTATTGGTGAAAGAAGTGTTAGTTATCAAAATCTCACTGGTTTTACAATTTTTTCGCAGAACAGTTTGAAATAGAAAACATGGGACCGGAAAAGGAGTCTTCGAATATATCTCTAATAGAAACTTTTACATTCTTTCAATTTTTTGTATGAACTATTCGTTTTATACCAAAACTGAGAATCTGAAGACTGTACATATGACATATGTTTAATATCCCTGAGGATTATCCGAGGGGCACCGAATGAACTCTTTGAGTCTGTGTCCCTTATAGACTCAAAAGAGGGACGCCTTTTTATACTTGGCGAGATAAATTGATAAAATGAGATAAATTGTATTATTATGGCACAGTGCTGAGGTATGTTATCCTGACCATATTTTTGATACCAATATAGAAGCAGAGGATGATACATGTACGAAATCCACCGAAAGTAGTCATTAAGAAAAAAAATCATGGTTTATTCTAAGAGGTGTGGAGAAAGTTCGTTCTGTAAATTTTGAAAAAAATAAATTGATAAAAGCAATATGTCTATTTCAATTTTTTTGGTAAAACTATAGAATGTGTTTCATCATACCAGATATTATTTGAGGGGTTAAAGTGAAGGATGTGGCTAAACAAATGTGACCGATGTGTATCAAGGTGAAGAGGAAAGCGAAAGCAAATAGAACCGATCAAACGATCTGGCCGACCGTCGAAAATAGTAGGCGTAGTAAAGAGAAAAGTGGAGAACATAAAATAAAAAAGAGGAAAATCGACAAGTAAATGCAGCAATGAACCCAGGCTTTAATGTGAGTCTTGTAACTGTGTTCAATTATTTGCGAAAGGGAAAAAAATGAAAGGCATTCAAACGATTAACAAATCAACTACTGACGAAGACACAACGGCAGAAGAGATCGAAATTTGCTCGTGATCCCAATCATTTGACGGCCGAAGACTGGGAGAACTACATTTTTAGTGACGAATCTACAGAATATTTGTTTCCTTGTCCAGATCGACAGGACGATGTTATGTGGAAGTCCCAGCCAGATAAGGTACGCGACATTAGCTGCGTCAAGTCAAGCGCCAAGGTCATGATATGGGGTGTGATGGGCGTTCATGGTTTATCCAAGTTACATATTGTTCAACTATAAATGAAAACTATTATGTCAATAAAATTCTTCGAAAAGAACAAATCTGCACTGAATCGACAGAAAAACAATGGCAGGATTGATGAACAAACGTTGATTCAATACCCGGTACACGCTACGCCTTGTTCTTGAAAGATTGGGCGACACCTAACATTGCCCTCTTTACACAGAATTGAAGTAAAATAATTTACCAAACTTAATTTCTGAAGGATATCTATCTATCTATCTATCTATCTATCTATCTATCTATCTATCTATATGTACATACAACAGTATATATATATATATATATATATATATATATATATATATATATATATATATATATATATATATATATATATATATATATATATATCAAACGCTATATTTTTTATTTTCACTGTATAATAAGCTTTCAATTATGTTAACTGTCTTGATGTGGAAGGAATCAGGTAGCATTGTTGAAATAACGTTCACTATTGAAATAATTATTTCAATAGTGGTTGAGAGTGCATTTCAAAACCAAACACAGGTTGCAACCACTATTGAAATAACGTTCACTATTGAAATAATTATTTCAATAGTGGTTGAAAGTGCATTTCAAAATCAAATACAGGTTTCAACCACTAATGCAATAACGTTCACTATTGAAACAATGATTTCAATAAAGGATTTAAATGCATCTCAAAACCTAAACCAGGTTTCATCTACTATTGAAATAATGGTCACTATTGAAATAAATATTACAATCGTGATTGAAATAATTATTTCAATTATTTTCAATAGTGATTGAAATAATTATTTCAAGAGTTACTGACAATGATTTCAATATCAGAACCACATTGCAAGCCTCATTGAAATAACCTCACTATTGGAAAAAATATAAGGATAGATTCTTCATTATGTTTTCCAATATAATAGATTAATCTATTGAGTTTAAAATATGATATGTAATTTTATGTTTTAATTTCTGTCTAGAAATACTATTAATACACGAATATCTGTGATTTAACTGATCTAGTAATTTTAAGTAATTTTGTTACAGTGTATATAAGGTTCATCTTTGGTATTAATTGGGGAAAGTAAAAGATAATAAAAATAGATAGTTGTAAAAATTAGAATATCTACATTAAAAAGAAGAAAGGAGACATCTATGCGATATCTAATATGTGTACAAACTTTCTGATGAAAATATGGTTATTTTTAATCAAAATGATATAGAATAGAAGTAAATTCTCGCTTATATTCATGGGCTTACCTTCACTACTAATATGGATAGTAAATCCAAAGTTTCTACTCGTCAGTACATTAAAATCAACTTTTTGGGAAAACTAAGTATAAGTGTTATAACATAAGAGGTTGTAATTTCAACAGTGGTTACACGTGTAAAACCGTTATTGAAATAATATCCACTACTGAGATAATTATTTCAGTAGTTATCGTTATTTCAATGGCGTGTGCATTGTTGCAATAGCGGTAGTATTAATGCACCCACTGTTGAAATAACGATCACTAATGAAATAATTTTTCAATAGCTGACATTATTTCAACAGCGGTTTTATACGTCTGACCACTACTGAAATAATACCCACTATTGAAATAATGCGTATACTGACTTCCCTTTACGTTTTGTTTTTTACTGTCTTAATGAGTAGACGTTGGATTATTCATATTTGTAGTGTAGGCAAGCCCATGAATATAAGGGAGAACTTAGTTCTATTCTTTATTCTTTTTATTAAAAATAACCATATTTTCATCAGACAGTTTGTACACATAGATATCAGTCTTCTTTGTTCTTTATAATGTAGGTACTCTAATTTCTACAACTATCGGTATATATGATCCTTTCCTTTCCAAATTAATGGCGAAGACGAACTCTATATAACAAAATTACTTAAAACTTGCATATATTGATTAAATGCCTTTTGATTTTCACCAAGTCGGCCAGATTTAGCGGAAGTTTGCTTATAACATTTGCATACTTTGTTTGAATTTAAGTACGTCAGTTAAATCAAAATGTCCGTGTATTAATGGTAATTTCTAAAAAAGAAAGGAAAACATAAATTTACACATCATATTTTTTACTCAGTAAATTCATGTATGATGTTGGAAAACGTAATTAACAATTCATCCATATATATAAATATATTTTCAATATTGGAGAAATTTCAAGAAGGCTTGCAATGTGGTGTTGGTATTGAAATCATTATTTCAATCACTTTTGAATTCAATATTTCAGTAGTGAACAATAGTGAACATTACTTCAATAGTGGTTGCAACTTGGTTTAGGTTTTGAAATGCATTCAAACCCTCTATTGAAATCATTGTTTCAATAGTGAATGTTATTTCATTAGTGGTTGCAACCTGGGCTTGGTTTTGAAATGCACTTTCAACCACTATTGAAATAATTACTTCAATAGTGAACGTTATTTCAATAGTGGTTACAACCTGTGTTTGGTTTTGAAATGCACTCTCAACCACTATTGAAATAATTATTTCAATAGTGGTCGTTATTTCAATAGTGGTTGCAACAATGCATACATACCAAGATAACTTTTCCTATCGAGAAGTAATCGAATAATCACCACATGATTCTCATGTGTAAGTAAAAAAATCTATTTCTACATTTACTCTTAAGAATTAATAATAATTGTTATCTTAAACCTATTACATTTCTCTTCATATAAATTGGTGAGATGAATTAAAATTCACTTAAAATACAGAATTGCTATTTCTTCGGTGTAGTTGTTTTATTTTTTTCACGAATCTTGTCACTTGCTGGGCTGAAGTATTTGTTTTGACTCTAATAAAACACTTATGCGTCATATGGTTTCTTTTTTAAAGCTAATATATGAATTTCTCTTAATGGAGTAAGGACTTGGCTGTTTGTCAATTAGTGCTGGAAAAACTTACGTCAGAATAAACAGTCATCTGCATTCATTATAAAAAAAATATCAATGGCTCTGGGTTTTTTTTTCTCATGTGAATATCATCCTATCGAACTCTATACAAATGGGTTTTTTTTTTCTCTTTCATTCAACAACCGAGTTATCAATTTTGTAGAATCAAATTTTTCTTGCGCAATTACGTCGTGGGCAAAAACCTACTATAATTTTTTATTAATTGAGATTCCTTCAATCAATACAAAATTTGGAATTCAATGCATGTCTATTCTATAGATAAAGGTGTATTAAAAGTTATATTACATAATTATCATGCATGCCATTATTGCTAAATATATAACATATTGTACTTAAAGTTTCTTATGCACTGAATGCGGATTGATGGTCATTCACAAAATTGAAGTGGTTTGACCAACATTTACAAAATCCATCTGACGTATTTCAATATGACGTTATGGCTTTTAATCTTTTTTCCAACTACTTCCATCAAGCAATTTTAAGATATCGATATTCACCTCTTTCTCGATATTCATTTGTCGTTTGCTTTCTAGGTCAAATAAGGAATCCATATATTTCATATGTGTTTGAAACATTTAGATTGCAATTCTAAGGATTTCAGTCTTCCATAAAAGATCATTGTAACGGACTTCACATATTCAGGAACTGCACTGGCATTAATTGATCTCGGCAATTCAAAAGAAATCCAGGAAAATGCAATGAACTTTATGACCATTATATTAATCATTTTTACAGTAGTTTAACCTGATTATAAGCATGGGAATTAACAAACATTGCCTTTAAAGAGTTTGTTGGTGTTACAGATACCATATTCTGCGATATAAATCAGCACTAGCATAATATGAAAAATCATCATTTGGAATCAAGCACCAGTATTTAAAGCTTTAGTTCAACATTGCCAGCAATCGCGTGTAGACATTACGATCAGAACAACTAGGGTTTGAATCAGCATAATAAAATATTTCAGCATATATATATGGTAGATGTTGATATTTATTCAGAAAAACTATTTTAAATGCTTATGTGTGCAAAACTAATCCTATTTTTAATTTTAGAATTCAAATATTTTAATTATAATGCAATTATTAAATTATAATGAAATCATAACTGAAATTTCATTCTTAATTAAAAGACAAGCTAATAAGAAAAACAAGATGTGTTTGTGAAACACTGATGCCCCCGTATGGCAACAAGGTTAACAACAAAGGTTAAACTTTCTTAAATGCAAATCAAATATATGTTGGTACCCAAAGTAAGGTCTTGTCTCGAGGAATAAACCTGTTAAATATGAAAGCCCTAGCAGCAACCATTGTATACATGTAGATATGGAAAAGGTTAATTTTTTTTTCAAAAGTATGTCAAACATCAAGGTCAAGGTCAAATTAATGGTGCCCAATAAAAGTCCTTCTTCCAAGAAATACACAGGTGAAATATGAAAACCGAAGCACCAATCGTTCAAAAGTAATGACCAAGGTTAAAATTTTCCAAAAGTAGATAAAACTCCAAGGTCAAGGTCAAAGTTATTGGTACCCAAAGAAAGGTACTGTCACAAGGATTACACATGTGAAGCATGGTAGCCCTAGCACCAATTGTTCAAAAGTTATGGCCAAGGTTAAAGTTTGGTAAATTTTTTGCAAAACTGGGTTAAACTCCAAGGTCAAGGTCAAATATGGTGGTACCCAAAGAAAGGTCTTGTCACTAGGAATACAGATGTGAAATATGAAAGCCATAGCTCTAACCAATCAAAAGTTATGGGCAAGGTTAATGTTTTTGCGGACAAACAGACAGACGGACGGACAGGGCAAAAACTATATACCCCCGAATCTTAAGAATGCATGGAAGAAAAAAAATTACTTGGTAAATTTTTGTTTGTTTGTTTGTTGTTTAACGTCCCTCTCGAGATTTTTTCACCCATATGGTGATGCCACTACTTGCCAGTGGTGAGCTGCAAATTTTGACCTATACTCGGCATTCAGGGCCATTGAGCAATGAGGGATCTTTTTCGTGCCAGCACCTACTGCGATACGGGACATCGGTTTATACGGTCTCATCCGAAGGATCGACTCCATACTCCGCGACTCTAGAGCAAACGCTCTAACCACTAGATAAATTTAAAAGAATGTCATTGTTTTTTGTTGTTTTTTTCCATAATTTCATAATTAATTTTATTGAAAACCGGTGCTGGATTCCATTTTTAATCTTTCTTTTGTCCCCCGCTTTCACGACAGTGAGGGGATATAAAATCTCATTCTTCTTTCAGTATGTCCGTTAAAAACTTTAAACTTGGTCATATCTTTTGAATGAGAAGAGATATAGGGCTTTCATATTTCTCATGTATATTATCTGTGACAAGACTTTTTAGCTCACCTGAGCCGAAGGCTCAAGTGAGCTTTTCTGATCGAAATTTGTCCGTTGTCTGTCGTTGGCGTTGTCGTTAACTTTTCACGTTTTCATCTTCTTCTCCAGAACTATTGGGCCAATTTCAATCAAACTTGGCACAAAGTATCCATGGGAGAAGGGAATTCAAGTTTGTTCAAATGAAGGGCCACGCCCTCCTCCAAGGGGAAATAATTACGAAGTAACAAAAAATTAATGGCATTATTGAAAAATCTTCTCCTCAAGAACCAATGGGCCAGGAAAGATGAAACTCATGCGAAATTATTGTCAGGTAGTGTAGATTCAAATTTGTTCAAATCATGACCCCGGGGGTAGGGTGGAGCCACAATGGACGATCAAAGTTTTACATAGGAATATATAGGAAAAATCTTCAAAAATCTTCTTCTCAAGAACAGCAAAGCTATGATTGGTCATATTTATGTGGAAGCATCCTCAGGTGGTGTAGATTCAAGTTTGTTCAAATCATGACCCCCAGGGGTAGGGTGGGGCCACAATGAACGATCAAAGTTTAAAATAGGAATATATAGGAAAAGTCTTCTCAAGAACAGCAAAGCCACTGTTTGTAATATTTATATGGAAGCATCTTCAGATAGTGTAGATTCAAATTTGTTCAAATCATGACCTCCAGGGGTAGGGTGGAGCCACAATGAAAGTTCAAACTTGTCGAGAAAAATGTCACAGTTAGTCAAAAAATTATGTAAGCATCCTTAGTAAGTGTAGATTTACATGTAATTATGTTCAAATCATACCCCCACTCCCTTTTAGGGTAGGTTGGGACCACTTATGCATTTAAGCTTTACAATACTAAACTGATTTTTTTCTTTTTTCCCTAGCCACAGTGCTCAGGTGAGCAATGTGGCCCCTGGGCCTCTTGTTGAAGTATATGATATCGCGGCATTTCAGTTTACGAAATCGCACGCGCTGAAAACGTCCCGATTGGTATTGGAAATTATTTTTTCGATACGATCGATCTTGAATATCGATATATTCATACAACCAAAATAAATACCATATAAAAACTAACATTTGAATCGGCACATATTGTCGTCTGGTGTTTACTATGAAAAACGAAGAACTGAAAATCACGTGATTTCCTAAGGACGTGCTGCATAAATTAAAAAGTATGAAAAGCAGTTTGTGTAAAAAAAAAAAAAATTTGGTAAAAAAATGGGAATTTTTTCGCTGGTATAAAATATTCAGTTTCTGTTTGGTTTGAAAAATCAATTAATTAATCAAATCATATTTAGGTTTCTATTATTATTTTTCAATAGAGTAAAAAGTTTATTACTGGATCGAAGTTAATTTCAAATTAAATTTTAATTAAGTTCTACCATGCATTATCCACAGACTAAAAGTTATAAAGCAATTTTTTAAATTCATGAAAAAAATAGAATATTTAATAAAATATTACTTACAATGATATATATAAAATATTTTTCATTGTCTATACTAAAATCTGTCAATATACTAATTGTGATTTTTTTTTTTTAAATGGTTATAAAACATTGCTTCAATATTGTAACTTTTCTAAAATGTAGAGTGTTAAATAGAGAAGACTCCAGTATGATCGAGCAAATTTGGATAGGGTATATATTGCTAGTAAAGGCGGAATATCAGTCTACAAAGCAGCTGTAATCTTCTGTGTTCCTAAATCCACTCCTAGGAACAGAACAAGGGAGAAAATCCCTTTGGATGCAAGGGTTGGATTCACTACAATCTTTACTGCAGGTGAGGAAAGGATGTTGGTAGAGCACATCAAGTATATGGGAAGCATTGGCTAAAGGTATACAGTGGTTTTTTTGGGGGTTAAAATACTACCGAAATTCGGCGGCTTCCCCTCGCAAAATTTAGCTATTTTTTCCCAATTTGAAATGTATTTTTCCCAATTTGAATTCAAGAAAATTTTTTGTACGAATTATCCAACCGCAAAAATGAAAGTGAAACTAAACGTAAATATACTTCCGGTAAAAACAACGTGGTCTGCAGAATGTCCCACAACGCAAAATATTATGTTAAAAAGATAAAAAAGAAGGACACAGTCGGTATTTCAAAAATAAGTTCTTTTTTCACGAAATCGTCAGTTCAAGAAGAAAGCAGTAGCGCAAGCCAAGCCCCTCAGTCAACGATTTCTGAGCCTGAAGAAGATGAGGGAACAGACGACGTGCCGAGTACAAGCAGTTGCACATCTACACAAATTTCTTCAGATACAGTTTCTCCAATACATACACAGCATCTGAAGGAAACAGAGGAAAGTTCGAGTACGATCAGGCAAATAGATATTACACCTAGTAGTGCCATTTCATCGATACATAAAACGACATTGTCAATAGTTGACCAACGAAAATTTAGTGCTCAGAAATATGAAAGTCAGTACTCTTGGCTGTATTATTCAAGCACAAAAAAGGGCTTTCTTTGCAAATTTTGTGAAATGTTTGATTTTGGGACACATCCCACTCGGACACTTGAGACACACAATGACAGTAAAAATCACAAATTTGCAATGGAGAGATATATTCTTTTTAAGACAAATATCAATGTTTACAAACAGTTAAAAATGCAGGACATGAGACAGGGAAAAGAGGAGAAAAATAAGAAAGTTGTAAAAAAAAAATCTTCAAATGTGTTGATTTCTTAACAAGGCAAAAGTGGGCTGTAACTGAAAATACAGAGAAATTTGTAAAATTCATTTCTAGCATGGGTGATACAGATTTAGAGCACCACATTGATGATAGTGCACAGAAAACAAAATACTTGTCATCAAACACTGTCACCCAGATGATAACCTGCATCTCAAATTTTCATGAAAGGGAAATGTTAGAGGATATGAGAGACAAAGGTTTTTCCTTGCTTGCGGACGAAAGTACAGATATGGCACACAGAAGTCAGCTTAGTGTAATGGCCAGATTCTCGAGGTCAGATAACAATGTCTCCACTCATTTTTTGGGTTTTCTTAACTTGGAAAAAGGGACTGCTGAGGCAATCATGGAGTCTTTAAAAAGCTTTCTGCTGGCCAAAAATATTGATATCAGCAAATTACGATTTGTAGCTCTGGACGGATGTAGTACTATGAGTGGTGAACACAAAGGTTAGACAAGTACTCAGTGCATAATACAATTGTTATCTGAATTAATGAAAAAAAATTCCAAAATATTTGAGAGTAGAATAATAAAATGTACTGATAATAATATAAATACACACACACACACACGCACATACACACACACATATATATATATATAAAAAACAAAATAAACTAAGGTTAACTTATGTTTAGAAATTTGTTACATTTCCAGGATTGCAGAGAAGGATTCGTCATGAAAGTCCCTTTTCACTGTATATCAATTGCCGTAATCATCGCCTTGCCCTCTGCTTGGTTCACTTGATAAACAGATATCCAATTTTGCAAGAGATTGACTCTACTTTATTATCATTGTGGAAACTGTTCGAGTTTTCTCCCCAGAAAATGACAGTGTTCAAACATATTCAGTCTGTGTATGGGAAAGAACCATTGACCATTTTAAGGGCAGCAACAACAAGATGGCTTTCTCACCTTCATGCATGTGCTAGATTTGTATCCAGGTACCAATATTTTAATTATGTAAACCATAAGTAGTCTAGTATATGTAATACAGGTATGACTTAGTACAATGAGCATTTATTTTAATTTTATTATTGTCATATATTTTTGTATGATTTTCTATTTGATATATTTATGACCAGACTGTGAAATAATAGATGTATAGCTAGTCAAAAATATAATATAAAGATTTTGAAAATGTCGAATAATTATTAAGCTTGACATAAAATCATTGATTTTAAAATTTAATGTTTCTAATTTTTCATTTATTTTAAAAGGTATTCATGCATACTTGACACACTGGATGCCATTTATGATGAAAAGAGAGACCCAGAAACAAATGGCATCAGAATTAGCATAACCAAAAAGACTGTCCTGGCTGGAATAGTCCTCCTTGTGACATCCTTAAGCCTGTGAATATGCTTTCTCTGTACCTCCAGGAGCAGGACATTAATTTTACAACTCTACCAATGCATGTTAAGGAGACTATTGACTTCCTACATGAGCTTATTAGAAAGTACCAAGAGAATCAGCTGGAGGACACGGATTTCGTGAAAGTTAAGGACTTGTATGCAGAGGTAGATGATAGGACAGACCTCGCAAGAAGAATGAGGATTAGAAATGATACAACTCCAGAGGCATTTCTTGAACAGACAGGTAGCTGATTATCAGTTTAGTGGAATTATCAAAAATAAGTTTCATTTCTATAGAATGAACAATTAAAAATAGCGGTAAATTCTTTGTTTAATAATGCACATTATCTAACATTTGATTTCCAATTCCTAGGTGTACCTTTGATCTATGACCTGATACAAGAGATAGAGGATGCATTTTGCACTGGATCTCCAGTCCTCTCCTCCTTTGGGGTCTTAAACCCTTGTAATTTACCAGACACAGTTGCCGAACTGTCAGACTATGGCCAGGTATGAACAGTGATGAATATACAACAATGAATACACTTTTCCTACGACATGCTTAATTTTTAATCTGAGACTCTTCAAATTAATAAATCTTATCACTCATAATAAAAAGCAGTATGATCAATTTATTTGGTTAAATTAATAATAATTTTAACAAGATCACATAGGGAAGATTGTTGATTTTTATGGAACACCGAAAGATGATTTATTTCAAGGCCACAGAATCCAGGTCCGTACCCTTTTTGGTCTTTTCATGCTTAGGTAAAACAAAAAAAAATCATATCAATTTCCAACATTAATTTTTGAAATTTAAATATTGTTGAAGGGATTATCCCTTGTTATTGTTAGAATTAAATATGACAATTTTATTTCTGCTACTGACTATAATATGAGTTAATAATCACCATTACTTTATTTTTTTCTTGTTGAATGTGCATGTAAGTTTTATTAACTTAGTTTTCATTATTAATCACTGTTATAATAAATTATCTTTTATTCATATTGATTCATGTTCTGTATTATCTTTTTATTATTTTTATTTTTGCAGAAATTTGTGTGAATAAAATTCAATGAAACTGAACAGGTTTTATTTCTTACTAGCCCACTGATACTGATTTAAATGAGGTAAAGTATTAATTTGCATTAATTTATATCTCCCTACAATGAAAAAAAGTAAAAATTTTCAACGAAGTTGGATTTTTTTTTAATCTAAGTTTGTTGATGATATTTTCAATAAATATAATAATTTTTAAAACTTGATATTCTTTAAATTGATAAATAAAAATTTATTTGCTCTTAGGAGAAGAGGATGCAATTCAGTCTATTCTGTGTACATGGAATTTTGCAAGGATGAAGTTCTCAGAGACTGTTTTCCACTGGTCTTCAGTCTGTATTACCTTGCCATGGTTCTCCCTTCATCAACTGCAGTTGTTGAGAGAAGTTTCTCTCTCATGTCCAGTATTGTTACAAAGAAACGTAACAGACTGACGGAACAAAATACCGACTCTATTATGAGAATTTGTCATACAAATATAAGACTTTATCTGAGGATGATTGGGAACATGTTATTGAGGACTTTAAAGGACAGAAAAAAAGAACTTTCCTTCTAAATCATGTACATTTTGAAATAAACCTTTGACAACGTAATAGATATTGTTGTTTTTCATGTTTCACTTTTTTTTTCATTATAATTCGTTTGAATGATTTTTCCCAATTTGAGGGAAGATGTCGCTAATTTTTCCCAATTCAAAAGGAGGGGGTGGTGGTTTAAAAAACAAAAAAAATCACTGGTATAACAAAGTCGGAATACCGTCGATGGCCAGAGGATATTCAGTTTCTCTGGGCAAGAGTCCGAAGGGGAAAGATTCTGGATCCTTGCTCAGAAATTGCTGGTTTTATGCTTTACATGGTAAGTGGCAGGATAAAAAGCTGTCAAAACCACAGTCATTTGCAATGAAAAGGACAGAGGCAGCTTCTAGAGAAAACTTGAACAAGTACTACAAAAAACTCCATACATAAAAATTGCGGAAAATTCCGAAAAATAATAGCTCAATATCTGCAAGCATTTTGAAAAAAAGTGCGGAAGACCAAGGTAGACAGACAGAGGGACAGACAGACGAACGGACATACTCAGAGGAAACCTATAGTCCCCTCCGGTTTCACCGGTAGTGGACTACTAAGTTTTGTTGAATACATGTATGTATATGCCTATATATTTCAGTATTTGATAATCTTTGATTATCCTTTAAAATACAATATTATAATAGTTTAATTACATTACAGTCATAAAACTTTAATAAGATTATAGTTTTAATTACATTACAGTCATAAAACTTTAGTAAGATTATAGTTTAATTGCACCATTAAATTTTTACGAGATTATGATACTGCTAGGCCACCGTAGACAACTGCCAACTGGAAACCGCAATATTATAGAACCAGCGCGGTTACAAGGTTAACATTGGCATGGCCGTAGGAACCGGGGGGGGGGCACGAGGAGGCCGTGCCCCCCCCCCCCCATAATTTTGCCGATATATAGATTACTATAGTAAACATAGATAATGTGTGCTTGTGCCCCCTCAATAAAAACGTCTGATGACCTTTTTTTTTTTTTTTGCTTGTCAGGAAATTTTTGGTAGTGCCCCCTCAACGTCAACTGAAAAATGTATGGCTGTGCCCCCCCAAACTGAAATTGCTTCCTACGGGCCTGATTGGTACAGCTTTTCAATAGCTATTAGTAAATAAAAAAATAGATAAAAATTCAACAGAGCAGGGAATAAAGATATATATTAGAAGAAGCTGAAAATAATATTATTTAGTTTCTTGAAAGATCCTAGTTTTGGTATATACTTTTACAAAATAGGTTAACTACCGGTACCATAGGACCCCGGCGTACTATGAAGTTTTGATCCCTTGACATTGAAGTTTGAACTTCTTTCTAAAACTTTTAACTTTACATTAAATTGGTCATTAATTTTGAACGAGAAAAGATAGGTAGTTCATAATGGACTTTTGCGAGAAGCGCTGACTTTTACACTCGACGTCTTACTTTGACATTTAAACCTGTGTTATGTACGGAGGTACGGAATTGATAATAGATAAAAGAATCTTACTAGTGGTCATAAGTATGGTGTTAGGGGCACTAATATGATTTACCGGTATGCAATCAACGCAAGAGATAATGGGAAGAAGAATAAGTAATGGATATATGCCGAATACTGCTCTATATGTAAAATTATCAGACTGTTTGAGGCCCGTTAGGGCCGAAAACAGTCTGATAATTTTACATATAGAATTGTATGAGGCATATATCTTACTTAAAACATTGCTATTTAAATGTCCAAAAGTTACCTGGAGGAGTCCGATAATTACACAATAGGAGTTCAGGCATCAATAGTTTCTACCTGAAACCATCTAATAAGTAGACAAAAGAAAAGAGACAGTTTTTTTTTCTTTAGACAGTAAAATCAGTGAGTGAACTCTTTTGTTTCATTCATTCAATGGCAGTTGTTTGGCTTAGCAGGAACTATGGACAGTGGTCAGGTGATGAAGGATTTTTTTATGATTCGGAATATTATTTTTTATTAAGTGCGTTTGACATTGGTACAGATACAGTGTTGGATGATATTTTCAAAATGTATTTAAAGTAAAAATGCGGATTTTTATCTAAAATTTTGATTGGATGATATAATGAAAATCTTGGGTTTTTAAAGTGCGGTCATTGGCGAACAAACCTCGTTAAATGAAGAGATTCGCAGACTGGTTCTTTTTCAGAAATGGATTTAAATTGGCTTAGTCACAGTGCTGTATCGAAAACGCTTTTCAAAAAACCGAATGGAAAGTGTTACTTTTGAGGAAGGTTAAATCTCCAGTTTCTTCTTCTTGGATTTGTTATTTTTAACAACTTAATTTCCTCGCGTTCACTTTCCCTGAATTTTTTCTCCCTAACTTTTTTTTTGGTTTCTGGACAAATTAAACCTTGATTTCACTCTAGTTGTTTTTTTTAACTACTGTCCGATTTTGTTATCACTGTCGTCCGATAATATATTATTGGACTGCTAATTATTATTATCGGACGGCTACATGTAAATTTTTAGACTGCAAGAACAAAGGCATGACGTCACAGCAATGTTTTAACATAACTTAAAATATCTTATTCGTGAGGGGTAGTATCTCTTTTCAATCGTCATTTTCTGAAGGAATCAAATTAAGGAAGAAAAATATTCTGGAAGGAAAACTTGGCAGAAGTTGGTCAAAGTGGGATTAGGATAAGGTGTTTCTACGTACCCCTCCCTATACACGTAATATGTGCTTTGACATGCCCCATTATTCTCGTTTAGTTAACTGCTAAGCTAAATATTTATATCGCAAAAGAGCTTCCGTGTATTGTCCCAGTGTAAAAGTCGTCGATTGTAAAAGTTAGCACTTCTCGCAAAGTCCATTATATATGTACATTACCAGTGATAAAAACTTTCCAAAATATGATTTTTGATCCCGTGACCTTGAAATTTGACCTTCAATTTTTTTTTAAAAATCTCTACTTAGGGTGTTCCTGTTTGACAAGTTCCTGACCGCTGTCCAAATACTTCCGAATGTGCTTTGATATATGGCTTTTCTTATTGTATTATGATTTATGATATTTGACCTCATGACGTTGAAGTTAAATGTAGTTTTTACAAGCTATGATTTTTTCCATAACTGTTATAAAATTCAATAATTTATGTTTTTTTTTACATGATGCACAGACAGGACAGGACATACAAACAAGACATTTACAATATGCCATAATTAAATAATGACATCCCATCGACTAAGACACCAAAAGCAGAGGAACACGATTCTTTGAATTTGCTTTTTTTTTGTTTTTTGTTTGTTTTTGTTTCGGTTTTGTTTTGTTTTTTTTTATTTGTTTGTTTGTTCGAATGTTTGGGGATTTTTTGAGAATCATTTTCATAGTTCCACACTGAGTTGATAAAAACCAAAGATATTTGTTGGACATAGGTCATAAATTAAACCTTTAGAACTTGCCTTTACAAGTTTATTGTAGATACAAATAATGCAAATTGGTGCATCATCGGAAATATAAATCTAACAAAGCATCAAAATTAAAAATATACAATTGAAAAAATATAAAGCATCATTTTTCTGCAGGTTTTAATGTTAATTGATTTTTAAAACACTAACATTTCCTTTTTCGAAACATTTTCGATAACACGATACACATTTTTTTACTTGACCCTTTGACCTTGGATTTGACCTACTTGTGGAAAACTTTAACCTTGGCCATAACTTTTGAACAATTGGTGCTACAGTTTTCATATTTCACAGGTGTAATCCTTGTGACAAGACCTTTCTTTGGATACCAACAACTTTGACCTTGGAGTTTGACCTACTTTTAGAAAATTTTAGCCTTGGCCATAACTTTTGAACAGTTGGTACTAGGGCTTTCATACTTCACATATGTAATCCTTGTGACATGACCTTTCTTTGGATACCAACAACTTTGACCCTTTGACCTTTGACTTTGACCTACTTTTGGAAAACTTTAACCTTGGCCATAACTTTTGAACGGTTGGTGCTAGGGCTTTCTATTTCACATATATAATTCTTGTGACAAGACCTTCCTTTGGATACCAACAACTTTGACCTTGACTTTGGAGTATGACCTCCTTTTGTAAAACTTTAACCTTGGTCATTACTTTTGAACGATTGGTGCTTCGGCTTTCATATTTCATCTGTGTATTTCTTGGGAGAAGGCCTTTCCTTGGGCACCATTAATTTTGATCATTTGACCTTTTTTGAAAAAAAACTTTAACCTTTTCCATATGTATACAATGGTTGCTGCTCTGGCTTTCATATTTCACAGGTTTATTCCTCGAGACAAGACCTTAATTTGGGTACCAACATATTTGATTTGCATATGAGAAAGTTTAGCCTTTGCTATTAATTGCCATACGGGGGCATCAGTGTTTCACAAACACATCTTGTTTACTTTTGTAATTCCTGCAAGGCAAAATACTGTGATATTGTGGAAGTCAATTAAGAGAGATGCACTGATATGCAACGAATGCTCAGTGTGCAGCCTATTTGGGTGGTACATGAACCTAGAAAGTCTTGGATGCATTCAGGTAGACTGATCATCAATGATGGGGATGAACACCTAGAAACCTCCCAAGAGCATGGTGCTATGTGTTCCGATAGCAGACCGAGACATCAGATTAATGGATGTCCTGTAATATATATATATAAATGGTTCAATATAAGGTGTAAAGGTACAGTGGACTACAGATACTGGGCCTCCCGATCAATTCTATCGAAAGGTAGTGTTTAAGAAAATTCCAAATAAACCAAGGCATAAATTTTAAAAAATCTAATTATTTGAAAAGTGTTAGTAGAGAACCATTGAAAGAATTTGGGAAAGCCATAATTGAAATTCAGCTGGGTCAAGAAAATTTCAAACAAGAAATCGTTCTTGCTGAAATTGAAGATGACGCCCTTTTGGGTCTGGATTTTTTTTAAAGATAAGTGGACATAAGTTACATGAAAATTTAATTACTCACAGGAGAAAGAATATTGAAGTCCAACAGACAACGGAGGAGTGTATCGACCATAGAACTTACGAAATGACGACTTTAAACAAGACTGCTGATATTCTTGTTTCATCAACTTGTTCGTCAATAACTTACCTTGTTTTAAAAATTGTTCATACGCAGAGCATGCTCTTGCCTATCGAATCAACTGAGAGATATAAACCCCGTATGCAGGTGATGAAGGTTTATTGCTGCTAAAGTAAGGGAAGTTGACGATTGAAAAGTTAGTCATCATGTTTATCACAAAGCTTAGTTGTTAAATTACCATTAATATCTTTTTCTGGTAAAATATCCAACGATGAAACAGATGTGTCAGGCTCCGTGGTATTATTTTTCAGGAAGTTTTAAACATACTAAATAAATAAGAATTGATTAAAACCACCTTCTTGTAAACAGCAATGTTACATCAAGGCAAAAAGGTTGGGTGTTGAAACAATGCAGATCGGAAATAGAAAATAATTTCTTTTTTATCCAATTAATATCGATCTTTGATGCACTTTAAAGAGGCAAAAGTAGAAATAGTGTTTATCTTATTTAATTAACAATTTACGTTAATACAATCCTAACCACCATTGTGTCAATTTCAGAATAGCCGACATCTCCTAAAATCGCTAGTAGATATTTCTGCAGCTTTCTAAAGCTATTTTAGTATGTGGGTGGATTTATAATTCATTTATAACTATAACTGAATTATGCTCAATTGGTCCTATTCAAGAATATCACGACTTAGACCAAAAAAAAAAAGAAAGAAACACTGATTATTTTTTTAAATTTCAAGATATTAATTCTTCTCTATTTAAAAGATTAATCACAATATATTCTAATGCAATAGGAACATATGAGATTGTTACCTACTACAGCTTAGATGATTGTTGCAATTGGAGTAATGGAAAACTTTTTCTTGAGATATTTTGTAAAAAGGCCCATTTGGAATTTTGAAAACCTATAAACAACATTTATGTGCTAGTTCAGACTATAATCGCCGAATATATTGATTTGTGTTGATACATGTATGTTGATGAGTTCAAGATGAAATTTAAGTAATGGTCCCTTTAATCAACAGATAACAGAATAAAAGGACTTTAAAAAAATCAAGGAAATTTAAGAATTACATGGATTGCTGTGGATTCTGATAGTAATTAACCTACACTTTGGTAAATGGCTGAAGGATTTTGAGTTTCAGATCGTCGAGTTTAAATTTCTACCCTTATGATATATATTTTATGAATCGAAAACAAATTTTAAATCGGTTTCCAGCGGGACAGTTGTGTCGTATCGATCTGTCTGGTATTCTTTGCAGTCTTCAAGATAAAATCTGCTCAAAACTGTGTTAATGGGTAAATTATAGGAAAAAGAAATATTTATTCTATTTTTTTTTATCAAAATTGATTGACATGTTCACAGATGGAGCTTAGTTGTCAATACTTTTCATAAAGCACCAAAAATACCAATGATAACTTCTTTCAGCCAATGAAGGTTTACAAATATAGTGAACAGCTTACTTTTCTCAATGAAATTGATTGATTGATTGATTGTATGTTTTTATACGTCTCGTTCGAGAGTTTTTCATTCATATAGAGACGTCACCATATACCGGTGAAGGGCTTCAAATTTAGACCTTTACTCGGCACTCAGGGCCATTGAGCAGTGAGGGTTCTTTATCGTGCAAACGCCTACCGTGACACGGGGCCTCGGTTTTTAAGGTCCCGCAACTTGCACTTCAAAGTGCCTAGCGCTTGGCGAACAGTTGCTGCCTATTTTTTAGCGACTAAGGTCAGTCACGGCCGTGATTCAAACACACGACCTTCCGATCACAGAGCGAGTGCTCTACCGACTGAGTTACCGTGATGGTTCAATGAAATTGAATAATCAGGGACCAGACATCCTGATTTGCTATCTCCAAAATATCTTTCATCAAAGTTAAATTTTACTGGAAAATGCAAGAATATGCTATAAAGATTACTTTTGTAATGACTAGCATTGAGGGGTTAATATACTCGTGGTAAACATAAAACATGTTGGCTACCTAAAATGTCTCAGGGGTATATTTATTTGTTAGTTCTTCAACCCAAGTTTCTGATAAATGATATATCTTTTTTCAGAAATGACAAGAGAACAGGAAACACCAGACATATACATGTATGCATAATGTACATGTAATTGTTAGCTTGTTTTAGTAAGAAAAAAGTTAATTTTCATCTTCGCAAGCCAAGGGTTTTTGGTTTTTGGTCCAGTTCCCCACAAAACTTCTATAAACCTTGTTAGATTACTGTACTAAACCTATGGCGGCTATAGTAACTGTTTATTTCTATCAAGCTAAAAGTTGTTAATATAACTTCATGTCAAGAGAAACAATAGACAAACTTTCAAATACATGTACATGTAAACGATTTGCTACTCCGTGTTCTTGTACTCAAATAATAATTATATAGTTACTTAAATCTTCCCTTTAACTCTTTTGACTCGTCTATTGAAAATCCCTTTAATTACTCCCTGTAGGTCTCCTACTGCTTCCGTGTACAACTCCATTTCTTATTTACAATGGATACCGGATTGCACTAACCTGGTTTGCTAGATTTAAAACTTCATACGCCTAGATGTCACCTATAGCTACAGTTTTAGTGGCAACTGATCTGTCTAGGGTTTGTGAGGATCGTAGAGGACCGAAAACACTTGGCTTGCGAAGATGATCTTTTAATTCCCGAAGAAAATTAGAGCAGAAATGTTTTTACAAAAGATTGATTGATTGGATGTCGTTTTACGTCCTGTTCGAAAATTTTTCATTCATATAGAGACGTCACCATATAGCGGTGAAGGCCTTTAAATTTAGACATTTACTCGGCACTGAGGGCCATTGAGCAGTGAGGGATTTTTATCGTGACAACGCCTGCCGTGACACGGAGCCTCGGTTTTTAAGGTCTCATCCGAAGGACCCGCAACTTTCACTTCAAAATGCCGAGCGCTGTGCGGAGGAACAATCGCTACCTATTTTTTTTTATCGACTTAGGTTAGTCGCCTCCAGGGTTCGTACCCACGACTTTCCTATTAAGGAGAGCTTTACCGTGGACTTCCATGTAAAAGCACAAAATGTCATTGATCAAAATGGCTTAAGGAATTACTGACTTGATAATGAAAGAACTGAGTTCGTTTTTAGCTCAAACTAATGTTTATCTACATAGTTGATTATTTCTTATGAAAATTTTGAGATATTGTTGGTCATTGGATGTAGTGTGTAATTTCATTCAAATCCCTTTCCTTATTTATTCACAGTTCAGAGTTTTATCTGATGTTGGTATTGTTTCTTTGCAGATTTAATCCCGAAAGCGATTGAAAAATCACGAAATGCAAAATTAATGGTATTAGTCACGTTGTAGCTTTGCGCATTTAACATTTTCTTATGTACATAATGTAAGCAGACATGAAATGTAAAAGTTAAGCATTTCATGATTTAGAATTGTACGTTGTACATGGGTAAATTGTGTTCACGACCAGGCAGTTTTGATGTTGCCAGTCAGTCCAAAAAGCATCCTTTTTACCGCAATTTTTTAAAAGTTCTACAAGCTGGACTGGGAGACCATAGATTGCAAAGGGAATATGGGAACCATTTTTGATTAATGGTACTAGGAAATTAATTTCACAAAGTGGCTTGACCTAAAACTACACTGAAATTGTGATTTAACTAATCACAAGATAATTGAACCCCTTTTCGCAACGGCTAAAAAGTGCCAAAAATAGTGCTTTTTGTCTTGCAGTCTGAAGTGTTTTGTTGTAGGCTTTAGATTCATATCTAAAATATATGAATTGATAAAGATTTAGAAGATGCACATCGTTCTCTCACATTGTCTACATTCAACACCCATTACGCATTATCAGTAGACTTTTATGTGCATTCCTGATGAAAGGCTAAGTGTGATTCTCTAGCAAATAAAATTTTATGTTATTTGTTAGAGATGAAAATAATCGCACAGAGTTTTGAGGATTGGGCTCTGAGATGAAAACGATGAAGAAAATATTTTCTAGCATATTAATTTGTTGAGATTGCATGAAATCTAATAAAGAAATCTAATAGAAGATGAAAAGAAGGGAACATTTAGTATCATGTATTGTGTTGTCAACTTTTCAGAACTTTGGTCTTCATTCGTATAGATAACTCCATGAATTTATGTGTCTTGATTTTATGGTACAAGAACTGTGATATAGCATATTAAATGCTGTCGTAAGAGCAGCACCAGCTCCACAACTAATTAGATATACGGCATTTTATGATGCTATGATTTCTCTAATTTGTGTGTTTCATATTTGTAGCAAATCATAACTTTAGAAAAATCAAAGATAAGTCATACAACATATTTTATTGGGTAATCTTAATTAGAAAAATGCGTAATTATTCCTTAATTAGTATGACTTATGGAGTGATACGGTTTATCATTTATTAATCAACAATGACGACATGTAAATAATGCTTGCTTATTGTTTAGAAATTCACCATTGATATATGTGTATTTAAGTTTTTTCGTTCAGAATGTTCATTGAATTAACCTTAGAAAAAATTATAGTAATCAACATTTTATTGTTAGAAAGAAAAAATTATAGTAATCAACATTTTATTGTTAGAGAGTGTCGTCAGTTTATGCCACAATTATTCAAAATGTCAAAATTATCCAGAATAGTGAATCAAATTTTTATTTCATTGATTTAAATTTACATGCGAGATTTTTTTTCCATTTAAAGATAATACTACTTGTATATATGTAAAAAAAAAAAAAACAACAAAAAAAAAACAAACAAACAAACAAACAAACAAAAAGTACAAAAGTCCAAAAAATATTATCACATTGTCAGATACAATTTTTTTTAGTTCTTAATTTCTGGTTACTCTCACATTCCCAAGTTCCTTAATAAAAATACCATCATAAGCGATTTGTATTCGGATATTGCATTCTTTTTATTATGGATGAGTAATAATGAGAAACATACGTCACTTGATGTCATTTTTATGTTAAAATGGTTTTTTTTTCTGTAGCTGAGGTTTGCATGTAACATCTTGGAAATCTGCCAAATCGCCCAAGGACATTAGTTATAGCCGTATTACTAAACAAAGTAGAGATCATATAAATTTTATCAGTTCCAAATTATGTTAAAATTCACAATGCTTTAATTTGTTTTATGGGAACATTTTTTGACCCACGAAACATTAGAGTCGGACACTGAATGCAAACACTTTATGTCGATTTGCATTGTTTGTTGGACGCTTTTGATTCACCTATTACTAAGCCCTAGCAGCTCGATCAGAATTATTTTAACGCAATTCCTTTCTGTTTATCGAAATAAAAATGTGTTTTGATACATTTTCTATAACGTCCCAATACGCTGAATGCGTCAACCGATTTTTTTCCTTTTGTATTTAATAGGTTTGTCCTCATTAGATTATTCATTCATTAAATATTATTAAGCTACCGAAACATTGTTAGATAATAAAACAAATAAATAAACACGTATCAATGCATACAAATTGAACAATGTGAAAGTGTTAATGTAACCGGTATTCATAATTTGTATTTTAAATTTAAAAAATGCAAGAAAATATAAAACAGTTTTCAAAATCTCATCTTATTTAAGAGTCATTCTCTGTAATGACTTGAACTTTTATATAGGAGCTGTGGCACGCATAGTCTCAGAATTTCTCCAAACTCTCTATGATAAAAGTCTTTGATACTGTAAACTCAAATCAGGCAAAAATTGGTTTCTATGTGTCATGGTTACCATAGCAACATGTCCTAAAGTTTGAAAAATGGCATTTTTGAACTTGTTCAGAGTCCCACAGTTAACGTTTGCAGCAAAGTAAACAAGTCGCAATGAGTGTTTCTGAAAGTTGAAGGCCTGATGTCTTAAATGCATGATAAACGTGTTTGGTACATCAACTATTAAATACGTTACTATGGAAACAACGTATAAAAAAGTAATAATTTTGTTTATTTAATTTTATAAAGTCATACACTTAAGATTAAAACAATTATAGGTTGAAATGCAGGCAAATTATAGACAAAAGATCGTTGTAACATATACCAAGGACGAAACATGATATTTCTGATCCGTTGGCAATGGTTGCCATGGTTTTAATACCACGAAAGCATTTTAAATTTACTTTCTTAGTGTTTAAATCTGATCCTATCATTTTAAAAAGCATATTTCTATATAACTGATGATCAATTTTTTAAGGCGTTGGTGTGGCCCTAATTTTCACATTTCAAAAAAATCAAATTCAATTCTTTAAATAGAGCGTTGCTATGGAAATTAGCCGAAAAAATATGCATAAAAATCTGAAAAATATTCTGTTTCCTTGGATACGTACCCTTGTATGTAGATTCCCAAAACTTTTTATGATTGATATTTATGAACAACTAACCTGACTTTTAATTTTGACTTCCACCCAGTCCCTAACTGGATGCAAAAAGCTGGCACTTAGAGTTTATTATTGAAATAAAATTAACAAAATCAAACATTTTCCCTTCTTGGTAACCATAGCAACAGTGTTGTACTTTTCAACAAACGATATCAATATATGATATTCAACTTTAGTTCTACCAGATAAGTACTATCCAAGGTGAGTCAAATAATATGTTTCTTGATTAAATGGTAAGTAAATTCCTAAGGCAGCAAAGAAATATCGCTTTAAACAACTGGTACGATGTTTCCATGGTTACACTGCAAAGTAACAATTAATCCCAAGTTTTCTTATGTTGTCGGTTTTGCAAGGTCCTAAGGATGTATATTGGTGAGTCATGTATTTTATAGTTTTTCCTCAAGACAGTAGCATTAACCCAATCTTAGCAACATATTTTGCATTGTTACACTGTGTTACCATGGCAACCATGAAAGTTATTTTTAGAATAATATTGCCAATACTTAATTACTTAAGGTCAAATAGTTTTATTGTTTTTCTTAAGTTTTTGATTGAGTTTGATCATGTAACACCTATTATAAGGGAATATTGAGCATTTTTCAGCATCTACAATGTATTCCAAATGTACCCATGGTTACCACTTACTTATAGATAAATTCTAAATAGTTTCTTTATAGCATAAGTGGCAACAAGGTGTCATATTTTTGTGAGAATGGTTTGTTTGTTTTTCTTAGTCTTTATTAAGGCTCAATAAAGATTCAAAGTAGCTAAAAATCTCAATTTTTCCAACTTTTCTGGCTGTTACCATGGCAGCCAAGACAAATAGCAACGAAATTTTATTTGATATATGTTTCTGGTGTCAAGTTGTAATAATGGGCAAAGTTTCATCAAAATCGGTGACCATGCGTGGCAAAGAAGTTTTAGTGGTTACAGAGAATCGCTATTAAATTTTACGACTGGGGGTATTCAGACTATACATGAAAGACTTTTCTGCCGTCATACTTCAATTTACTCGGGTTCCTTACCCGCTGTCAATAAATTACATGAATATAATTTTAAGATTTTTAAGAAGTTACATCATTGTAGAATTTGTCGTCTCTGCGAGGGTCACAGAGTGAAAGAAAATTTTCAACTGAGACAAAAGAGTTTGTTAAATATCATATTATGCATACAGTCCCTGAAACGTTCTACTTTCCCATTTTTCCGTTCGCTCACCGTTCGTTCAGCGTGCGTTCATCGTTCGCTCTCCGTTCACAGTTTTGCGTTCACCGTTCACTTTGCGTTCAGCGTTCGCTCTACGTTCCGTTCACTTTGCGTTCAGCGTTCACCTATCCTTCAGTTTTGATTGTCATTCGGAACTCCGAAGTGAAAGGACTCATCTTTTTGTAGGTAAGGAGTTACAGGTTTTTTAATTTAATAACTAACATATCGTGTTTGAAGAATCATTATTTCATGGGGAAAAATATCTACGATATATATTTTTATTATTCTAACTTAGCTGTTAGGCTATTTATTAAATTACTCTGGAAAATAAATGTTGTTATAAGCACATTCTGTACCTATGTAGAACGATGCTGAAATATTAAATTTAACCAAGGGCAGTGTGCAAATACTTCAAGCACTACAAGATTTTGTTGTTTTGTTAAAGACGACAAATCTTAATGGTAATATAATTATCCAAGTCAAATAATTACGCAGCAAAATTGCGAAAATATTTATTTCTAACACTTTTTTTCAATTACTACAGAAAATATGATAGAACTAGTTCTGAGAGTTATACATGGTACTGCGGATATCCTGTGAATTTATTATCTTTGGAGCGAATTAAATTGATAGTGTGGTTAAAGGAAATATTTAATTAAAATGTAATGCACTACAGAATTTTTTCTACTATAATATGTAAAGTCCATAGTTATAGAGAAAAAAATTCTTTCGTCACCGTAACTTTATATGTTTGCCATTCGATATGATTAATACCAACCCCACTTCCCCCTAAATCGGTTACTTAGTCAGTACTGTATTTCCGGAATATTTTAATTAACATTATTAATAAAAAGTTAAGGTCTTTTTTACAACAAAAATTTCAGTCTCAAAACAAACATGCATATAAAAAAGTCACAGAACAATAGTAGTTCAAAACGTACACGTGTCGGCGGTGGTATTTGAAATTGGCAGAGAGTATGTTTCAAATTCAAGTGTCAATGCCCAATGTATTTTATTCATTTATTATTCAAATGTTGGAATCAAATCTAGAAATGATAAAAATAAATGTTATAACTTGTTGGAAATACTCGCACTTCGTCTTCGATGTGACACCTGCACAGTGTCGAATGATTTTGATTGACAGGACAATCACGCGGACTTCGTGTGAACTTGAAGCAAGAAAATAGAAACGAGTATGACTGTCAAACAAATGGATATGATTTGTTGATTTAACAAAAGTTACTTTTACTTTGTCTGATATATTTAGAAAAAAAAATCAGCGTTTTTGTTTGATATAGGTACAATCATTTAGTGAAGCCTGAAAGGGGGGGGGGCTAAAACGGAATATTTTTCTCTCTCTCATTTGTCTGTTTAATAAAACTATAACAGCATATTACTTAAATATCAAGTTCTGAAAATTGAATTTATAATAAATAATATGAATATGTATCTTTGTATTATCTTGTCCGAGTATAATCACGGCCATCTACAGATACATGTAGAAGTCTGCTCATTAAAGGTGCTTAGACACAGATTTGAAGTTAATATTTTCTCAAATTTTCTGTATAATATCACGACTTATATATTGCAATAGCATTTCACACGAAAATATAATTAAAAACTTATTTTATCCGGAAATTATTGGAACTACGAATTCCTGGACGCGTTTGATTAACACATCCTTGCACTTTCACAAATTTTATCTTTATCCTTAATATTTAAGAAAAGAAGCGGTTTCGTTGTGTATTAATGAAAAACATTACATCTATAATCCAGAAAATTCAGAGTAGAAATGTGCGAAAGCAAACCCCCTCACTAATATCGTCAGCCCGTGCTCAGTGTTGTGTGCAGAGTTTAACAAATTGAATACACCCATGAAACGTACACTGTTTTTGTAAACAGGGCACGAGCTCTGTTATGTTTACGATTCACCGGGTGTGTTCAATTGTTAAAGTCTGCACACACCACTGAGCACGGACTGACAATACTGTGAGTGGGTTTTGCTTTTGAACATTTCTACTCTGAATTTTCTGGATTATAGTTTTGATATTTTTCATTAATACACAACAAAATTGCCAGTTTTCTTAAGTATTAAGAATAAAATTTGTGAAAGTGCAAGGATGTGTCAATCAAACGCGTCCAGAAATTTGAAGTTTCAATAACTTCGAGATGAAATAAGATTTTTATTATACTTTAGTATGAAATGCTATAGCAACATATAAGTCATGAAATTTTACACAAAATTTGAGAAAATATTAACTTCAAATCTGTGTCCAAGCACCTTTGAATCATCATGAAAAATAGAAATGACACATAACATTATTGTATTGAAAATTTAAAATACGAGCGTATAAATACAGAAAACGTCCACTGACCTTTGTAATTAATTTTTTTCATTACTTTACAGGAAATTGCCTTGACACGGAGATATATGAATGGATGTTACAACCGCTTTAATTCATTCTATAAGTCAGAAGTTTTCTCTGATTTGTTATCAAATAAGAATAAACAATTTTATTTTCCAGCTAAAAAAATATCTATTATACTCCAGCGTTCGGCAACAATTGCAATGTTTTAATGCAATAAAAATCGTGTGGTTAAAAACTTAACGAGGTTCGCTCCTGAGCTTTTGAGCAGATTTTTATTTTAACCTATATTTAAATAATCTGCGTAATGTTTTAATTTTTACAATAAATTTGGATTCTACAATGCCAATTAAACTATATTCAGTTAAAACTCCATGATTAAATTCCATACCAAAAGCATTAAGTGAGGAACTATATTTTGTGGCGGAAGGTTTTTTAGAAGAAAATGATCATTTTTTCTCTTTCGAAGTATTTAAAGTACAGTGTATGTTAAGTTTGGATTCCTATTTTTACATGCAGTCTGCACACAGAATTATTTTGAGCAGTGATCTGTTTTATACTGGTCCTAAATTATATATTTAATAAACTGTCATGAATTTAATCATCATATTTGATAAATAAATCAAATATATTGTGAAAATCAAGAAAAAAAATAGCCTTAATTTAAGCTCAAAATTAGCACTAATTTAGTAATATCTAAAAATTAACATCACAGACCCCACTTTTATCTTTCTTTTCTGAATATACAAGATACTTTTAACCATTCTTCTTAAATTCAGTAAAATGTCATTACTTTTAAATGAGTTTTTTGCTTGTTAAATTTGTAATGCTAGCAAAATGAAATTTTTTGAGTGCAAAAAGGTCAAATAATTGAAAGTGCGGAGTAATTAAAAAAAAATTTTCGTTGTCAAAAATTTTAATGGGTCTATTCAAGATGAAATAAGACTGTGTTTGTTCCCATAACTTATTTGAATAAAAAATATCGGAGGAAAAACTTTAAAAATTGATTTATGTGTAAGACGTTTTTACAGTGCAAAAAGGTCAAACTAAATGCTCTGTAGCGCCAAAAGAAGTGCATTGACCCCAATTTTTTGTTTTGATTTTTAATTAAGCTATGTGTATAAATTCTAAAAATATACTTGATAAAAAATTCTCATTACTTTTGATGTCAGGATCCAACCTCCTCAATAATGTGCATGCATCGTCTTTCTTAGGACAATTTTGGAGATTTTTTTTATTGACTTATTTATTCATTCATTTATTGGTTTACTTATTTTTTTTTTTTTTTTGGCACCTGACATTATAATACAAGAAAATAGTTTCAATGCAAGGAAAAGATCAGAGCCATTCCGAATATATCGTTCATCTTGCGTTCATCGTTCACTTTGCGTTCGCGTTTGCGCTCCGTTCGCGTTCTGCGTTCGCTCACTGTTCAGCGTTCACACATCGTTTACTCACCGTTCGCTCACCGTTCAAGTGGGAAAGTAGAACGTTTCAGGGACTGTAGGACTGTTTGAATGACTTTGTATTGATTTCACTGGATCCTATGGATATTACGTTACATATGTTACATTAAAAGTTTAAACTTATCTATAAGTTTAAACTTTAGATTTAAACTTTAACGTAACACATATTAATTCTTATTGTAAATCAAAACTATTGCACTTTGTGAAATATAAAATAGAAAGACTCGTGTACTACGGTCCAAGACAGGATAATTTACCTTTGTGGATGGTTAAGGAACTTGATCTACAGAATAAATATAATCTTTGCAAATTAAATGTAGATTGAATCTACGTTATTTCTTTTACCACATCTTGCTTATCATTATCGTTTATCTTTTCAACTTTATATACAACCATTCCTCACGATAAATTAAAATCCAGGCTTTTTGATATCATTGACAGCTGCTTTTTCAATTAAAAGGGAACTCGTAAATTTACTTACCTTGTCAATGGTCATTTGTTTTTGTTTGTTGTTTAACGTTCATCTCGAGAATTTTTCACTCATATGGAGACGCCAACACTTGCCGGTGGAGAGCTGCAAATTTTGACCTATGCTCGGCACTCTGGGCCATTGAGCAGTGAGAGATCCTACTGCGACACGGGACCTCGGTTGATACGGTCTCAACCGAAGGACCGCCCGCTTACTCTGCGACTCTAGAGCAGACGCTCTTACCACTTGGTCATTTGCAAAATTATTTTGTTAAATAACATTCTGATTGTACACACAACTACTCTGAAGCTGATATCAAAAAGATGCTCGAGTTTCTGATTGACAATATTTATGTGGTATTTGGAGACCAGGTCTTCCAACAATCTATTGGAATTCCCATTGGTACAAATTGCGCCCCGTTATTAGCTGTTTTTGTATTCATATGAAGCAGAATTTGTTCAAATTCTTATACATGAAAAGAAAATACTTGCAGTGGCCTTCAACTCGACATTTAGATATATCGACTACGTATTGTCCATTAACAATGGTTACATGTATTTCCATTCTTACGTTGAAAGATATATTCCGGTGAGCTTGAAAAAAAGGATGCCACAGAGTCTGACACATCTGTTTCATTTTTGGATATTTTACTAGAAAAAGACGTTGATGGTAACCTAACAACCAATCTTTATGATAAACGTGATGACTTTAACTTTTCAATCGTCAACTTCCCTTATTTATACAGCAATATACCTTCATCACCTGCATACGGTGTTTATATCTCTCAGTTGATTCGATACGCAAGAGCATGCTCTACGTATGAACATGATGCTCACTCCTCCATGGTATCTGATCCCACCTGTGATGTTTTTGGAGGTCCGTGTTTGCTCTGCTTCCGATTTGTATCGTTTAATAGACTTTTGAGCTTGAAAACTGTTCGTTATCTCCGTATTTCCTGAAAGCTCAAAGTCCAACCATTCATAACTTATGGTCAAGGTTGAAGTTGTATTTTAAATTGGGTCAAACTCCAGGGTCAAACATATTCGTACACGAGGAAAGGTTTTATCACAAGAAATACACATGAAATAAACAAGAAATTCACATGGAAGTATGAAAGCCCTAGATTCAAAAGTTACGGCTAAGGTTAATGTTCGGTAAATTTTTTGAAAAAGTGGTTAAAACTCAAAGGTCAAGGCCCAAAGAAAGTCTTGTCACAAGGAATACACATGTGAAATATGAAAGCTAAATCTCCAACCATTCAAAACTAATAGTTAATTTTTTTTACAGACAGACGTACGGACAAAACAAAATTTGTGTGCCTCCGAATCTTCGATTACGGGGGCATACAAAATGTTTTCACCCACTTTCTTGAAGAGAACTCGTTACATAAAAATGTTTAAGTTTAGATAGATCTTCAGATCGCTTTGATTCACACGAAATAACATGGTTTAACACAACAGAGATCCTTTTTTTTTTTTTTTTTTGCTAAATGCATTATGCGTTTAAAGAGAGCATTATCCTAACATTTTTGCGACAATTTATACTTTAAAAATCATTTTTTTCGTCCATATATTCTAAATAGCAAAATTAATATCAACCCTGTATTGATAGACTTTTTTAAGCTTTCTGATGTAATGATTTTTACAATTAAAATAATTAAATCGTTTTTGTACGTTCCGAGTCTTAATATTATAGTTGATTATATTGTCAAGTAATATGAAAGAAAAGAAGAAAAACATGTAATTTTGTATCATTTGCTCCGCAATTACTGTTTGATTGAGCATTTAAGAGCTTTCCTACAGAGAAAATAAGCACCGCTCTGCTGAAAATCTGCAGGGTCACAGTAAAGCTGGCGAAACTTTTTTTTTAACATTGTTAAGGCGTCTGATATTTATTATGAAGTAATTCTTTTTAAAATATATGATGCCAAACAATTATTACAGGTGACAAAGGGTATCGAAATACAGACACAAAATGTCAGAACGTGATACTAAGACAAGCTGCAGTAGCTAAATCCTTGAATTATTTAATTAAATCTAATCTCAAATCTAGAGGAATAAAAGACGGTATCAGTTAATGAGCAAAAAACTACATTAATTTCCACTTCATTAGTGTTAAATTAATTAAAATAGAAAATGTTTGGGTATTTAAAAAGAGATGTCACTTCATTTCAAAAGATTTATGAATTATAGCGTTCATAGAAAAGGCATTAATAAGGATCGCAAAACATTTACTCATTGAATATAATTGAAGTATGTGTGGTTTCATATTATTAATCTCTTCACAATATATATAATTTTTGCGAGTAAGGCTTGTTTCCAACACATAAAGCATCCAATTTCACCATGGCTTATTGTATGAACGACGTCTATGATTGCGCTTATGTCTTGGAGTACTAGTAAAGAGTCTAATCACATTCACATTGCGGACTTGAAAGATTTCCTAAATTATTGATGTGGTAAGTGCAACCATATGGAAATGCAGTGCTAGATTTATAATCCAGTATTCTTCTCGTTGTCCACAGAATGGAGTACACAGCGTAGGACAATTTGTGGAATGGTATATTTTTCCAAAATTCTGACCCTCTTAGAACGAGTAGAGTGGTCTCTCGGAGGAATTAAAATGTTTGTAAAGATGTTGATGGTCCCCATTATTTCTTTCGAACCTATGTCTCGACATTCTCTTTTGAGGGTGCCCTTGTTTTTTTCCAACGTAAATAAGGCCACAAAGATTGCATTCAATTCCGTAGAAAACGTTTAAAAATTTACTCCGATCTTCACAAGTATTGGATTTGAAGCTTTAGCCTGTGAATTTGTTTTTAATAGAATTTCTAGTTATCGAAATACAACATTGAGAAATGAAAAACATCATGTGTCCGAATAGGAATCATCAAAAATATCTCCGCTTGAAACTTTACAATCTTTTATTATAGTAAAGGTGTTGTATGTTTTATACCTATTCTGGTTTTCTGAAAACTATGTAATTTAAACAAATTCGTTATGTCTCGGAAAAACAATCTAAGGGATTCTGTTAGAGTCTGTGTCCCTTACAGAATCAACAGCGTGATACATTTTATACTGTGCGACGTACCAGCTAGTATGGAATTCTTTATCTTTGTAAAATCCATAGAGGAATATTTACCGAGCGAAGTATTCTCAAAACATAGATTCCACTAGCAGAGATACAGGGCAAAGACACCTGTATGCGGACCCCAGGAAACACCAGAAGTGGACCATGTTCCTGGAAGGAGTAGGCATCCCCTGTCGACCGTAAGCCCTACTTAGTGATAGGAAAGACAGTAATCTCTAATCAAATTTAGTGGTAGTCTGCGTGGCGCAGTGGTTAGAGCGTTTTCTATACAGTCGCAAGGTAAGGAGTTGATTCATACGATGCGGGTTCGAATCCCACCGCGGGACGTGGATTCCGGTCCTTCGGATGAAACCGTCGCAATGGGTTGCTTGCACGAAAAAGATGCCTCACTGCTCAATGGTGCCGAGTATAGGTCTAAATTTGCAGTTGCAGCCCTCCACTGGGAAGTGGTGGCGTATCCATATGAGTGAAAAATTCTTGAGAGGGATGTTAAACAGCAAACAAACAAATATAGTGTAAAAAGCAATGACTTAACAAATGACATGAAACACATCAGACAAAATACGATCCAACGATAGGTTGTGTTGACAATGTCATTAAAAAGACCATCAAATCTGCAAAAAGCTTACTCTAAACGGGGTTGTTGAAATCCCTGTAACGTCAACTTATTTGTCACTAGCTTACCTCGGTTTAAAAATTGATCGTACTCGGAGCATGCTCTTGCACAAACAGTTTGGAAATATAAACACCATACGGAGGTGATGTTGGAATATCACTACATGTATAAAGGATGGTGACGATTGAAAAGCTTAAGTTATCCCAATCGTCGTACAGATAAGGTATGAGTTGGCAATTTTCCTCTATATTCAGTAAAATATCCAAATACCAGACTTTATGGGTCTTTTATTTCGAGTTCTCAGGGATGTATCGAGTTGACATATAAATGAAAATAACAATTGTTAATTGGTAAAATGTCTTGTATACATCTTAATGTCGAGTTGGCGGCTCCAGCAAGAATTTTCTTCTTCTCATGTAGAATTTTTAAAATAAATTTTGCTTCATTGGAATATAAAAATAGATTAGCTTTTAAGAGATCACAATAACTTCCGATCAGAATTCCAACAGATTGTTGGAAGACCTGATCTCCAAATACTACATCGATATTGTCAATGAGGAACTCTAGCTGGAAATAAACTTTCAATATTGCTTTAGTAATTTTTTATTGGGGGGGGGGTTAACGTTATTAGGTGTAACAAAAAATTTAATTATGTAATAAAAGATTCAAAAGTTGTCTTTCTGGCGTAGACAGACTTCAAATATTAAATTACTTAAAAGCTCCTGATATAAATCTCATGTCTGATGTTTTGGAGGTCCGTGTTTGCTCTGCTCCTACTTTGTAATGTTTAATGGACTTTTGGGCTTGAATACTGTTCGTTATCTCCATATATTTCATATAAAACTGTCAATGAGTCTTTTATCAATAAAAATGAAGTAAAAACACGATAAAGATATTAGGCAATTTTCTTATACTTTCGTCTACCTTTTCATTATTTGCTATGTTTCCAAACTCAGTGTGGTGTAGGACTCTGAAATCATATTCATAAACGGATGTTTATAAGGCCATGGGATTCAGATTATCTGAAAGAAACATTTCTTTGATGGGTTCTCCAAGTAAACACCTTATGCTTATAGGAGGTTTCTTCTTTTCAAACCGATAAAACTCCCTGAAGATTATTTAACTCAATTATAAGATTGTATGTTGTTTTACGTCCCGTTTGAGAATTTTTCACTCATACACAGACATCACCATATACCGGTGCTTCAAATTAAGACCATTACTCGGCACTCAGGGCCATTGAGCAGTGAGGGCTCTTTATCATGCCAATGCCTACCATGACACGGGGCCTCGGTTTTTAATGTCTCATCTGCAACTTTCACTTCAAAGTGCCAAGAGCTTGGCGAAGGAACAGTTGCTACCGGTACCTATTTTTTATCGACTCAGGTCAGTCGTGGCTGTGGTTCGAACACACGATCACGAAGCGAGCGCTCTACCGACTGAGCTACCGTATCAGATTGAAAAGAAATAATTTAGAATACGTCGAACACGAGGCAATAATGAAGTAAGATAACTGACACCTCAAAAACCTTTATGCAAATTCAAATTCTACTGTATGCCAAACAATGAAAATTGAGCTTTTTAAAACAAATTAAAATTATATATATATATATATATATATATATATATATATATATATATATATATATATATATATATATATATATATATGATCTTAGTGGAGCCAAGAGCTTTTTGAAAAAGGAAAAGAAAACTCTGCTTCAGACAAAGTAGGTCAGGAGTGTGCAATTAAAAAAATCAAGTACTAGCCCAGGGGCTAGTGGCAGCAATAAAGTTACTAGCCCCAAGTAAAAAGTTACTAGCCCAAATGCATGGGGAAAAAAGTAACAACTAATATTGAAAAAAAAAATAGATTATTGTTGAAAAAGTCAGGGTTTTAAGGTCATTCTTTTTAAAATTAAAGTTTAATTCTCACTAGTAAAATTGGATCATATATAAATTAATAATTATCATAGAAAATAAAAATGAATTTAAATTTTATTTTTTTTTCTGTGCATTTTACTAGCTCATCTAAAACGAAGTGAAATCATTTTCTTTCATCTTAAATTATTAAATACACTGGAAATATATTTTATATAAACCACATAACACTTATCTTTTAGTTGATTGAGTGATCGTAAATAATTTAATGAGATATCTGCCTTTATTTACCATAAACACATGAATTGAGGAAATTCGGATTAAAAAAAGATCGTTTTTGAGTGAAGGATGTGTTGCAAAATGAATAAGATTACGGAGGTTTACGTACAAAAGGAGCACGCTGCCTGGAAATTTTTCATTTGTTGGGAATTTAATAGCAGAAAATGAGTGAAAATACCAGTAGTGACTTTCATATATTACATTAGTATTTTTAATTTTTACTAGCCCACGGGGCTACCTGCATGCAGAAAACCACTAGCCCGACCCCAAAAAACGGTAGCCCCGGGCGTCGGGCGATGCTAATTGCACACCCCTGTTAGGTTCATGGATTGAATATGTGCTTCTAAAGATCTTGTAGTTTTCGCTAAATTATCATATACAGACTTAAATTATATTGATTTTTCTTATACTGTTCAGGATAAAGCAGCTTTTTTAATTATCGTGTATCAACATTAACGGAAAGTGCTGTCAATTTTAATAAACATATTTGCCCTTGAACAAGGATTTCAACTTTGATATACATGTTTGCCCTTGAATTTAGTGTGGGAAAATACACTTGAAGTTTTTATAAGACTACGTTATTTTGATAAAATTTCTCAAGTTTGTTTCATTTTCAATTTAAACTGAACGTTTTTAAGACACCATTATAACTAAAATGACCAATTTCCGATAGAATCACAATTCATGCTCCTCTAGAATATTTTTTTTCTTTTCCACGCTTTATGCTGGATCACTTTTTTTGCATCTCTCTCTCTCTCTATATATAATATCTATCAATAGAAATGAAGGCGGCTTATATGTATGAGGTGGTTCCATCCAACCTTTTTATGACGAAGATCCATTGAAACATTGACTTAGCAGGGTTACATACAGACCAAGGTTGAAATACATTAGAAGTCGACATATCTATGTATTGACAGAATCAAAGTGGTAAATTTGTTAATTAGGGGAAAACTCATTTTAGTAGAGTTTGCAGGTTTTTTTTTTTATTATATTCATTTTAAAATTTAGTTTTCGTTGCAAAGCACTGACAGGATAAGAAATTATGTTGTATGCCGTTTGTTGCATACATTTAGGTCACAATATGACGCGTTCCAAAACGCATCAATCCACCTTTTCCTTTTTATTTAAAATACATTTATATACATTTTAATGTCATTTTTTAAGAACAAATCGTCTTATTTTCTTTAATTTAAAAATTCTTACACAAATTATATCGTACAACCTGGATTGAAGCAGTATGCGCTTTTTTTTTTATAAATCGCTCCGAGCGGTTGATGAAACTTAAAATGCCCCGAGCAAGATAAATCTCTGTTAAATTCTGATTTCTTTGAAATTTATTATTAACTTTATTTTACATGCAGGCTTAGGATAACACGTTAAAGCTACCTTAAATACCAGATTTCTGTGATTGATTGTGGTCCTTAACTTTATTATAAGATAGATCATGTTTGAATGTCTAGAGCACAACTATTTCCACCTATAAAATTGTAATCATGTTCAACAATGAACTTTTTCATTTGTCTCTTTAATAAAAGCTTTCCTGAAATCTCATTACATATCACTCAATACGTAGAAATGCAACTGACAGACTTCCACAAGTCACATTTTTAAATGGTCTGTTCCGACATCATTATGACAAAGGCAGTGTTAGCCTTATCGGTCTTCTTTATTTTTCATGTTATAGATCTTGTCATACAAAGAACTATATGCGGTTAAAGCACATCATTGCCCTGATAAAAGGCAAATTTTGAAAGTCTTCAGGAATGTACACACTTGTATATGTTGTATGAAAAGTCTTAGTTGACAAAAATTATTAAAGTCAGAAAGTAGATTATCGTCAATGCTTGTTTCTCTGATGTCACAAACTAGTTGAATTTTCCGATATTTTCAAGATAAAGAACAAACTAGGCAAAATTTGAATGTAGAATTTACTGAGCGCAAACTTGCCCCAGAACAATATTCACATATTTGATTGATATTATAATTCTACGCATTATATCAAAGATAGAGCTGGGGCAGACATACCTGCGCTTGATGACTTTACTCAAAACATCAACGTAAAATGCACTTTTTTCTCTCAAAATCATTCGAGTTTGAATCCCACTGAGGGACGTACGTGGAGACCGGTCCTTCGGATGAGACCGATAGTATCAAACGAGGTACAGTGTCGCAGTAGGTGCTGGCATGAAAAAGATCCCTCACTGCGCAATGGCCCTGAGTGCTGAGTATAGGTCTCCACCGGCAAGTGGTGGTGTCTCTATTAGGGCCGGTACACACTGTAAGGCTTGCCTTATAAGTCATGGAACTTAAGTTCTAGCCTTACTGTGTGTACACCTTTAATACACGTTTTTTCGAACCTTATAAGTCTGACTTACGAATAGAGCACTGCTCTATTTCCTAATACAAGACTTAGGTGACATTTTCTTCTCAACCAATGAAAACCATTCACCCAAATGTCCATCTATTTTTATAAATCCATACACGTGGGTAGATTAAAGTGAAGACAAAGTACTCTCGAACAAGATAGTGAAAGTGTCCACAACTGCTTCTTTTAAACCCCCTTCTCTTTTGAGGAAGTGTAAATGCACTTGTCGGTAAAATTATTACAAAACCCTAATAATCTATTCTATTTTAATGAATGAATGTTCTGTTTATGGCTGAAAAACACGTGGAATTTATGAAAATGTTGTTTATAATCTTGAAAGTCTTGCCTTAGCGTGTGAACATGAGAGCCGTACGGTCTGCAAAACGTAAAGTTTTAGACTTATAAGGCAAGCCTTACCGTGTGTACCGGCCCTTAGCAAAAAATTCTCGAGTGGGAAGTTGTACAACAAACAAACATTGTTCTTTGAATTGACGCCAACATCTTGATGTCATAACTAACTTATAATGTCATGACTGATGAAAATATGTACTGCTTTAAAGTCTGCAGATACCCCCCTCCCCGGTTTAGAACATAATTCTAGATTTCTCCTCCAAAGTTTGATTTTGGGGCAGATATTGGTTATTACCGAATATAGACGTCCTTTTAAAAGGTTAAACGAGGTAAAAGTTCAAAATTGTTTTCGTAAGTTTTCGTTTGATTGTTGTCCTAAATTTTATTTCATAACTGTATATTTGTACAACACAACAAGTGTTCCCGAAGAATGTTAGGTCTTTTTTTTTTAATTTTTTTTGTTTTTTGTTTGTGTGTGTTGTTGTTTTTTTTTTTTTTTTTGATTGTCAGTCCCCGAATATAGAATTATTCAAAGACCAGTTGTTGACAAATGATGATTGAATAATCTTAATTTAAACAAAACTGATTTCAACATATTTACAATTACCATACAATGGTAATTTTAACTCTTACTCTACGATGAGGGAGAAATATTTAAAAATCAAGTACCAACAATTCTTTCAAATTGGAGTCGCCCGCGTGGCGCAGTGGTTAGAGCGTTCGCTCTCGAGTCGCGGAGTAAGGAGTTGATTCTTACGTCGCGAGTTCGAATTCCACTATGTGACGTGAAGACCGGTCCATCGGATGATACCGTATAAACCAAGGTCCGTGTCGCAGTAGGTACTGGCAAGAAAAAGTTCCCTCACTGCTCAATGGCCCTGAGTGCCGAGTATAGGTCAAAATTTGAAGCTCTCCACCGCAAGTGGCGTCTCTATATGAGTGAAAAATTCTAGAGAGGGACGTTAAACAATAAACAACGAACAAACAAACTTTCAAATTGGAAAGTTTTTAACATTCTTTGGGAAATTCTTTTACATCCTACACTTTCAATAAATATTAGAAATTGAATTCATTTTAAAACAAATAGCATTTTAAATGAATAAAAATTCTTTTAAGTCATACCACACCTATTCTTTAGCTCTATTATCAAATTAAAATTAAAGTTCCCCAAGCCATGAATAAAACAATAAATAAATCAATGTTGAATTAATAACTACGTTTAACATTCAAATTTACTTTCAACCCAAACCATATGAATTGAGTTTTTTTATTTGGATATTTATTTTATTATAATAAACTTCGTCATTCCTTTTAAAAATGTGATGATTTTTTTAAATGCTAAGTGTAATCTGTTGCTGATTGCGAGTTCGGACAGATTCAAATGTTAGTCATGCTGATTATTGTAGGCCAGTATCGAGAATGAAACAGTCTGCATCGATTAACGAAATGTATTTTATCCAAAAAATATACATACAGTTTTGATGTACACTCTTGTCCTTATCTAGTCCTTATACTTCATCTAAATCTGAGGATTTCGTCTGTCTACTCACATATTACATCGATGCAATTTTTTTGCAGAAAGCAAAGCCAATTTAAGTAGTTTCATGTGTCTTCACATTTGTAAGATACTAGATAGCTAATAAGCGTCATACTTAAAAGCAAAGAGAAGTGTGAACATTTTAATCATAAAATTAAACAAGAGGCCCATGGGCCACATCGCTCACCTGAGCACATTGGCTAGGCAAAAGCACAAATCAGTTCAGTACTGAAAAGATTACCAGAGGAGGGGGGGGGGGCTTGAATTTAAAACTACCTGATGATGCTTCCATGTCAATATAACAAATGGCTTTGATGTACTTGGGAAGATTTAAAAAAAAAATTCCCATATATTCCTTTGTACAAATTTGATCCCCATTGTGGCTCCTTCCTATCCAAGGTGTCATCATTTGAACAAACTTGAATCTACACTACCTGAGGATGCTTCCATATCAATATGACTAAACACAGGTTTCCTGTTCTTGCGAAGAAATTATTTTTTCTATATGTTCATATGTAAAACTTTTGATCCCCCATTGGGTCCCATCCTACACCCTGGGGGCCATCATTTGAACAAAATTGAATTTACACTATCTGAAGATGCTTCCATATCAAAATGACTAATCAAGATTTTCAGTTCTTGAGAATAACATAATTATTTTCCTATATGTTCCTATATAAAATTTTCGATCCCCCATTGTGGCCCCACCCTATCCTCGGGGGTCATCATTTTAACAAACTTAAATCTACGCTATCCGAGGATGCTTCCATACCAAAATGACTAATCAAGATTTTCAGTTCTTCTTCAAAAGATATTTTCGTATATATTTCTATTTAAGACTTTGATCCTCCATTGTGGCCCCGCCCTACCCCCAGGGGTCATGATTTGAACAAACTTGAATCTACACTATCTAAGGATGCTTCCATATAAATATGATCGATCAGGGCTTTGCTGTTCCTGAGAAGAAGATTTTTAAAATTTTCCCTATATATTTCTATGTAAAACTTTGATCCTCCATTGTGGCCCCGCCCTACCCCCCAGGGGGTCATGATTTGAACAAACTTGAATCTACACTATCTGAGGATGCTTTCATATAAATATGATCGATCAGGGCTTTGCTGTTCTTGAGAAGAAGATTTTTAAAGGTTTTTCCTATATTTTTCTATGTAAAACTTTGATCCTCCATTGTGGCCCCGCCTTACTCCCAGGGGTCATGATTTGAACAAACTTGAATCTACACTACCTGAGGATGCTTCCATATAAATATGACTTATCATGGCTTTGCTGTTCTTGAGAAGAAGATTTTTAAAGGTTTTTGCTATATATTTCTATGTAAAATTTTGATCCTCCATTGTGGCCCCGCCCTAACCCCGGGGGTCATGATTTGAACAAACTTCAATCTACACTACCTGAGGATGCTTCCACATGAGTTTTATCTTTCCTTGCCCTGTGGTTCTTGAGAAGATTTTCAAAAGATGCTATTAATTTTTCACTAATTCTTTATTATCTCCCCTTGAAAGAGGGCGTGTTCCTTCATTTGAACAAACTTGAATCCCCTTTACCCAAGGATGCTTTGTGGCAAGTTTGGTTGAAATTGGCCCAGTGGTTCTGGAGAAGAAGTCGAAAATGTGAAAAGTTTACAGACAGACGGACGGACTACAGACAAAATGTGATCAGAAAAGCTCACTTGAGCTTTCAGCTCAGGTGAGCTAAAAAAAAAAACAATGTTACGTTTATGCAACTTAAGGCGAAAAACTGCTCCAGGAAAATTATAGTACACATCAAATCACTGAAATATGTCCACGATTCTATTTTTTTTTCTTAGCATATAATCCAACATTTACAATGGTAAATATCATTATCCCATAGATATCAAGGGATAGGGCGTAAAGAAAAATCAGCTTAATATGCTTTTATGCACCTGTAGAAGTTTCTTTTTTAATTGCATTGTTTTTATTTATGTCCACAATTAATCAAATGAATGTTAATATACCATCTATCATTTAATGATATTAGCTGACATTTAATCCTTCAACTGTAAAAAAGTTAATATGGAAGCAATCCTTATACATAAAAGATTTCCTCGAGTTAAAGAACTCATGCTTGCTGTCGAGTGCATTAAAGCTTTATGGAAAAACCCAGACAATTATCAGTTTTTGTTTTGCTTCCTTCGGGTAAGCCCCGATCCTCTACGATTCAACAATTTTATATTGCTCAGACAATAGATTTGAAAGAAATTGGATTCTAAATCGAAATATAAGCTCAATAAGAATTTTCAATTCAAAAAGTGCTTGTTACTACATGTATTGATCTGTTAACCCGTCATATTTTTGTGAAGGTCTCTTAAATATTGGATCCCTCTCTCTTTCTCTCTCATTTTCTAAATGACGATATTAGTCTATCGGTTATTACCTTTGACCAGCAAAAAAATTGTTCCGTGTTCTAGCTTTCATGCACTCGATTTTTACTAATTAATCAAATAATGTAAAAAAAAAAAAAAAAAAAAAAAAAAAAAAAAAAGAGCTCATAAACGTAAAATTACTTCCTCCAACAAAAAAATAATGAAGGATATGCTTTAAATCCATGTCAATAAGACGTACTGGGATATTGTCAAGAAAGTTCAATGAAATTATATTCAGAAATGGATAATAAAATCAGCAAGAATTAATAAAATTGAGGTAGATCCAGCTAAAGAAATGATTTTTCCTTACCAATCATGTATATCTCGTAAACATTCTAGCAATTTTCTTGAAAATACTACGTATGCTTTGTGGCAATACTTATGATAAGCAAAATATCAAAATGCAAATAAAAGCAACCTCATGTATTCGAGTATATTTGTTTTCATATTTCGTTGTAAGGAAAAACCTGTTAATGCTAATAATAACGCTTCATTTTATTCTGTACATTCTGATTGTATGTCATTGACTGAATCCCCCCCCCCTTTTAAAGATGAATTTAAATTTCCGATTGAAACATACAAAGTTAAAATAACATTTAAGCTAAATTTTACCAACATTTACGCTTTGGAGAACATTGACATTTATGGCACAAAGAATCCATTTAATCTATTTATATGGACCTGGTTAACTTATTTTCAACCTGCTATATTCTATAGGAGGCATATTTTTATGCCCCCGTATCGAAGATTCGGGGGTATATAGTTTTTGCTCTGTCCGTCCGTCTGTCTGTTTGTCCGCAAAATTTTAACATTGCCCATAACTTTTGATTGGTTGGAGCTATGGCTTTCATATTTCACATGTGAATTCCTTGTGACAAGACCTTTCTTTGGGTACCACCATATTTGACATTGACCTTGGAGTTTGACCCAGTTTTGTAAAAATTTACCCAACTTTAACCTTGGATACCAACAAATTTGACCTTGAACTTGGAGTTTGACCTACTTTTGAAAAACTTTAACATTGGCCATAACTTTTGAACGTTTGGTGCTAAGGCTTCCATACTTCACATATGTAATCCTTGTGACAAGACCTCTCTATGGATATCAACAACTTTGGCGCTTTGACCTTGGAGATTAACCTACTTTTGAAAAACTTTGACCTTGGCCATAACTTTTGAACCGTTGCAGCTAGGGCTTTCATACTTCACATATGTTATCCTTGTGACAAGACCTTTCTTTGGATACCAACAACTTTGACCCGTTGACCTTGGAGTTTGACCTTCATTTGAAAAACTAACCTTGGCCATAACTTGTGAACGGTTGATGGTAGGGCTTTCATGCTTCACATATGTTATCCTTGTGACAAGACCTTCCTTTGGATACCAACAACTTTGACCCTCTGACCTTAAAGTTTGACCTTTTGGAAAACTTTAACCTTGGCCATATCTAATGAACCATTGGTGCTAGGGCTTTCATACTTCACATATATAATCCTTGTATAAAGACCTTCCTTTGGATACCAACAATTGTAATCCATTGACCTTGACCTTGGAGTTTGACCTTCTTTCGAAAAAATTAAACCTTGGTCATTACTTCTGAATGATTGGTGCTTCAGCTTTCATATTTCACCAGTATATTTCTTGTGAAAAGGCCTTTCCTTAGGCACCATTAATTTTGACCTGGATGTTTGACTTACTTTTGAAAAAACTGTAACATTTTCTATATCTATTAAATGCATGGTTGCTGCTAGGGCTTTCCTATTTCACAGGTATATTCCTCGAGACAAGACCTTACTTTGGGTACCAACTATTTGATTTGCATTTGAGAAAGTTTAACCTTTGCTATAAGTTGCCATACGGGGGTATCAGTGTTTCACAAACACACCTTGTTGTTTTTGTTGTTTTTTTTTCATATTTGAGAGTTACTGATATTCAAGTTTAATGTTCCTTAAAATTTACTACTTATTGTATTTCAAGTAAAATTGGAGAAGTAATTTTATTTCAGGCTTTTTATGCCCCCGCATCGAAGATTAGGGGGTATATAGTTTTTGCCTTGTTCGTCCGTCTATCTTTCTGTTTGTCCGCAAAAACTTTAACATTGCTCATAACTTTTGATTGGTTGGAGCTATGGCTTTCATATTTCACATGTGTATTCCTTGTGACAAAACCTTTATTTGGGTACCATCATATTTAACCTTTTGACCTTGGAGTTTGACGAAGTTTTACAATATTTTACCTAACTTTAACCATAACTTTTAAACAGTTGGTGCTAAGGCTTTTATACTTCACATGTGTAGTCCCTTTGACAAGACCTTCCTTTGCATACCGACAAATTTACCATTTAATTTTGACCTGATGTTTGACTTACTTGAAAAACTTTAACTTTCTCCATATCTTCTCAATGGTTGCTGCTAGTGCTTTCATATTCCACAGGTATATTCCTCGGGACAAGACCTTACGTTGGGTTCAAACATATTTGATTTGCATTTGAGAAAGTATAACCTTCACTATAAGTTGCCATTCATACAGGGGCATCATTGTTTCACAAATGATGCTTGTTTTCATTTATTATCTCCATGATTTTCGTTTTCACTTCATATAAAATTTAATAAAACTTCCGTAAGAAACATTCGAAAGTCTAATAATTTCAATTTTTAAACCACAGAATTAATTCAATGATGTTAAAAGTCAAAGTAAAATTGGATAGTGAGGATAACTCATCATAGTTCTAAAAGATAAAGCATTGAGGACTTTAACAAAATAGCAATCTAGATTAAAAAAAAATGCAAAGTTTGTGGATGACTTTTTCCCCCATCTGCAATTATTCTGAAAACAAAACCCATACAATCCACATATTGCATGTTAATTGTAAGTATTAACTAATAATATAAAGGTATTCTGGGTTGATCTATATATAGACTATTTTTATGATTTGTCAATAACAAATCTTGTCCACCTTATTTGTTCAATTAATGTTCTTAAAACAAAAGACTCTGCGAGTCAATCATTAATATCAATTGTTATAGAGAATTGCAAAAGACAGTTTACAGATAAACATTGGTTGAAAAAGGACAGAAATGACATAAGAGAATAAACGGCAGTGTAAGCTATAATGACCTAATAAACCGTTACGTAAGCTCAGTCGGTAGAGCGCTTGCTCCGTGATCGGAAGGTGGTGTATTCGAATCAGCGGCTGATCTAAATCAAAGTACTGAAAGTACTCATGGGAGTTGAACATTGTAATGTGAAAGATTTAATAGGAAGTAAAGGAGCTATAGTGTCGGAACATTTTTTCATGCTTTAGATATAAGTCAACTATTGCAGATTTGACAGAGATACATGTACAACACCAAACATTAGAAATAATTTCAAAAACATTTGAATAACGAAGATCATGGAACACAATACTCACCTGAGTAACTTTAATGACTTTAACCGTGCTGTTCTTATTCAGATTTTCAAAAACTTTTACCACTTAATATTCCCATGCAGGGACGTAGCATAGTTTTTTAAAAGGGGGGGGGCTCGAAAATTAACTCGAAAATTCTATTTTTTGGGTGTGGGGATAGGTTTCAAACTTCTTTCAGTATCAAATTTTACTCATACACTACTACATCACCCTTATTTGAATATTCTGCAACAAACAGTGGGGGTGGGGGGGGGGGGCGGACTTTCAATGAACATTTACAATATTAAGATTTTATAAAATTTCATGTTTGGAAAAAAGTGGGGGGGGGGCAGACCCCTCCCCCCTCCCCGACGCTACGTGCCTGTCATGAAAAAAATGTGTCCGCATAAATTAATATGGCAATATCAAACTCATAGGGGTCTCTAAATCTACACAATATTAACAACAATGTTTTGCAATTATGAAGATTTTTTTCCTGTACACATACATTCAACTTAAATCCCAATTTATTTAATTTATTAAATATCCAAAATTCATTTTTAGCCAATTCCACATAGGATCCATATAATATAAGAGCGCAGAACATTAACTGGCGAAATTAGAAATATTCAGCTTACGTCATTTAAATTTTCATCTGTTACAATCATAATGTTTAAAGAGAGACAATGAAATGGGCGGGTACAATCAACATGGACGTCCGAGAAAACATTGGATTAAAATTCTAGTTTGAAATTCATTTTCAATCCACCTGAGCTGTTTTCAAACCTAAAATGTGAATGTATGATCCGAAAGACAAATAATTTCAATTCCCAAATACATGTTGTTTGACATTCATATTTATGAGTACTTTAGCTTATAATTTTAAGGATACGTAAAAGAAGACGGGGATTACTTTTTCAGGGACGGCCATTTGATTCTGGAAGAGGGGGGGGGGGCAAAAATTGTCGAGTAAGATCATGCCTTCACATGATAGAATATATTTATTTCTAGGATGACAAAAGCTTTTTTTTTTAGTTTTGTCTTCACTGAAAACTGTTTGATAAACAAAAGCAGGGAGGGGTTGTCAATTTAAAAGAAAATTTTCATATTTATTCCAAGATCGTTCAGCCCGTCTCCCTCCCAGCACACACATACACATACCAAACATAAATCAAATATTTGTCCATTTATATTTCTTTAAATACACTGGACAGAAAATTCTGATTTATATAAATTTCAAACTATTCCAAAATTGAAATTATTTGTCTTCTTGGTCAATCAGTAACACCGTACGTTCTTGCGTAGCTGAGGTGGATTGAAAATGAATTTCAAACTAGAATTTCAATCCAATGTTTTCTCGGACGTCCGTGTCAAATTGTACCCACCCAAATTGTTCCGCGGTCTTAATTTGTTAAGCAAACTGCATGAATCAACACAACTTTGAATGGTTTGCATTCTAATGGTTCTATTGCAGCAAAGTTCTCTCAAAACAAACGAAACTTTTTAAGTCATTTGGATGTAATATATGAATCAGTAAAATATTAATGGGCATACGATACAGCTTATCCCAATTTCTGAAAATAAAATCTTTATCCTCTGGGCTCCTTTCTTTAATTTTTCGAACATTGATAATTTATTTCAAATACCTAAGAAAGCATTTGAAGCAAGACTCCCTCCCTACTCTCTTCTGAATATGTAGAAGATCCTTGGTGCCAACAACCAACTGGCACTTTTTATTTTCAATGTTACCATCACCAGACGCTATATCGTCATTTTTTTTCCCTCTGATTGGAACAAGCAGTTGATATTATCTTTTGGGTATAACTGGTTCTTTTCGGACACAATAATTAATTTTTATAGAATTTTTGTATTTAATTTTCCTATCAAAATTTTTTTTATCTTTATAACTCAATCATTATGTATTTTTTTTTTAACATCCCATAATTTTTAATTTCATGTCAAGAAATTTCTATATAGAAGTAAGTACCTAGAAGACTTTGCCTTTTGTTTGTTTGTTTTACATCTCTTCGAGAATTTTTACTCATAAAGAGACACTACCACTTGCCAATGGAGGCTAGGGCTGCAAATTTTTACCTATACAGGACACTCAGAACCATTGAGCAGTGAGGGATTTTTTTTTGGTGCCAGCATCTACTGCGAAATGGGATCTCAGTTTATACGGTCTCATCCGTTTCTAAATGCATACCGCAGTGGGATTCGAATCCACGACGTAATGATTAACACATTACTTTGAATCTCAAGAGCAAACGATTTTGAACAACTGTGCAACGCGAGTGACATTTACTATTTGTGATTTTGATTTGATACAAATTTCAGTGTAATTGAATTTCAGGTATACTATATAGCTGAGCTGGACAAGTTTTTCAAACTTTCAATGAATTAAAACGATCGACTTGAATCTGTTTTGATTTTTCAAAAATCAGATGTAGTTTAACGAGCTACTGCAAGAAATAAAACTGTTGTAATAATGAGGATCGATCTCTCTCACATATCGATCACTGGTCTTAATAAGCCATTGTGTCTGCACACGCATGTATTCATTCATTTTAATTGTTTTATTGATAAAATCAAATGAAACATTTTTTAATGATAACGTATTACTGCAATACACTTTTATATGCAGACATGTTGAAATGCATTAATTAATGTAACACACGTTTTTCAAGTTCAGTACTAGTGTTGTACACGTGACCCACTAAATGTTGATAAATTCATGAAATTTAGGATTAAAAATTAATGTCATCTGAAATTGTCACAAATTTACTTCTCTCTTTATAAGTAATTCTTATCTGCAGAGTGGTCAAAAACACTCAGTCTTGTCGGCAAGGTCGGAAAGGAATTTTCTGGACCGATAACGTACAAGAAAACGGTGGTCCAAACGACCGTTTAAAACACTGAACGTGATGCAAATTTCTAAAACGCTGTGCCTAGGTAAGGGCCACAAAACGCCGAAAACGTCCGTATGGTGCCGATTGTCGATCAAAATTGTTAAAGCATGTCTCTGATTAGAGACTCTGTATCATAAGATTGGATTTTTTGTGAGATCGAATATCATAAAACTTAAAAGACTTCTTATTTTAGTGCTATTATTTTTTCCCTTTATCAGCGATTTAGCGTACAAAATAAGATGCATGTATCTGGTCTGTCAAAACTTTGTCCAGTCCAACAGATCATTTGACTTTGTCAGACCAAATGTCTGACAGTGATTCAAAAATTTTGACAACTCTGCTCTGAAAATCACTGCACGGTAAATTCATTTACAGTTGTATAGACTTTACAGTTGTGTCTGTCCTAATGTACTTAGAAGCATAGGTGAAATATTTGCGAGATTTTGCCATGGTTTAATTCCTTCTTCACATGACAATTAATTGTCTGGAAGTTTGAAAAAATAACAATAAAAAAAAAACAGTTTCAGTTTGTTATATGAATCTAACGTAAACGGTTATAATTTGTTGTTTTCCCACTTAAAATTTACATGTACATGTAGTTCAAATGTCAGACTCGGCTGTTCCGACTTATCAAGAATTTCATATATGTGAAATGCTTATAAATTTTATGCCACAACATGAAAACAACTTGAAAACTCAAAAAGCTTAATCTAGTAATTTATCTTAAAGTTTCACCTTTCTGTTTACGTTAATCACCTTCTCTTCGATTTTCTTCCTCTTCGATGTTAAACGTATTAGGATCCAATATTAAACGAACAATTGTTCATTTATATCCAAATCAATGTACATGTAATTTGTTTATTCTTTTGATGTTTATTGTATTACCAAATAAATATTGTTGAAAACTTGGAATATTTATGGCTAAAAAAATATAGGTATAATATTGATTGTGAAATAATTTTTACCACGCGTTAGTCAATGCCAAGAGGTTTCGCGCAGTCATATAGTTACATGTGCAGAGTTGTCGTTAATTTCCATCTCATTGTTTACAGGTGCCGCTGTATGTGCTGCAAGGGAATTTTCAACATCTTTTTAGTTCTGTATAGATCAATTTTAATTTAATCAAAATATAGTATTCAAATTAAGTTAAATGAAATTCAATTGCATTTAGTTTCATGTCATTTATCAAAGTTAGATAAATTCAGAAAATGGACTATTTTATGGCGGACGTTTATGCAAGTTTACATTGAATATCACAGGAGTAAATTGGTCGACACAGAAGCCCCACGGACGGTCACTATATAATCAATACAAATTACTGCGCTTAGAAAGCCCGTGATGACCAAGGGAGATTGAACATAGTTCAACTCCCAAAAAAGGTAGCAACTGTTCCCTCGTCAAGCGCTTGGCACTTCGAAGTGAAAGTTGCGGGTCCTTCGGATGAGGCCTTAAAGACCGAGGCCCCGTGTCACGGTAGGCGTTGGCACTATAAAGAACCCTCACTGCTGACTGGCCCCGAGTGCCAAATAAAGGTCTAAATTAGAAGCCCTTCGCCTGTATATGGAACGTCTCTATATGAGTAAAATATTCTCGACCGGGAAGTAAAACAACATACAATCAAAAAATCTGACCTACTGACTGTAAGATCATTAATTTTTGAAGGGTTTAAATTTCCTTGTTTTCTTGGATTATCCTGTTAATTATCATAGGTGTATAGTCAAACGGAAGGTAAATAAATTCTCTCAAATTGAGTAAAAAATTCCTGACATGTTTAAAAGAGTCCTGTCCTAACACCAGAACCCCAACCAAATGGTCACGAATTTCAAAAATCTCTTAAAAAGCCTTTGCTTATTAAAACTATCAACTTGGTTATCCTCTTAGATGCCCAGGATTAGAGAAATTTTAAAATGAATACAATGGAAATAATGCATTTTCACTAGATCAATAGAGCCCCTAACACCAGAACCCCTGGCCATGAGGGAATAAATTTCACAATTTAGGTAAAAGCACCCTTGTTCATCATAATCATGTACTTAATTTGTTTACTTTATGCTCAGGAGCAGATATTTTCAAAGAAATTATGCATTTTCATAATATGGTCAATAGAGCTCTGCCTAAACACCAGAACCCCTGACCCTAGGGGTATGAATTCTACATTTAAGCAGAGGCAGCCTTTGCAATTTAGGAAAAACGCACCCTTGTTCATGATAATCATGCACTAAATTTGTTTACTTTATGCCCAGGAGCAGAGATTTTCAAAGATTTAATGCATTTTCATAATATGGTCAATAATAATATTTCATATGGTCAATAGAGCCCTGCCTTATATTAACACCAGAAACCCTGACCCTAGGGGTATGAATTCTACAATTTAAGGAGATGCACCCTTGCTCGTCATAACCATGGCTTAATTTGTTTTCTTAATACTCATGTTCAGGAGCAGAGATTTTCAAAGAGTTGAAGCATTTTACTGATATGGTCAATAGAACCCACCAGAACCCCGACCCTTTTACAATTTAAGTAGAGCCGTCCTTGCTTATCATCATCATGCATTTAGTTTGTCTACTAAGAATGCATAGGGAGAAAAGAAGAAATTTTTGAAGAATTAATGCATTTCACCATATACATGTACTTAGTCAATAGAACCCAGTCCTAGGACCAGAGTACCTAACCCTAGGGCCATGTATTTCACAATTCTAGTAGAAGCGCCCCTGTTCGGCATCATATCCATGAACTTAGTTTGTCTACTACATTATCAAGAGAAAAGATTTTTGAAAAATTAACGATTTTCACAATGTGGTGAAAAAAAACCCGTCCTAGTGCTAGAACCACTGATCCAGGGGCCATGAATTTCAATTTTGGTAGAGGTGTCAATGCTCATTATAATCATGCTAGCAGCTAGTTTGACAGCTTGATATCCAGAAGTAAGAAACTTTTGGAAGATTGCATTCATTTTTATAGTTTGGCTCCACCCTTAAGGTCTTAGGACGGCAAGGACCATGAAATATATAATTTTTGTCCTCTTGTACCAAAGTATGCTATACATCAAAATTGGTAGAAATTGGTTCAGCGTTCCAGAAAGGAAACTGAAAATGTTCAAAATGTTAAGGATGCGTGACTACAGACAAAAATAGATCGCAATAGGTCACCTGAGTTACTCAGATGACCAAATATCCGACAACAGAAGGAGCAAAATGTATTATTTCGACTAATGACTTCAATTTGTCTTACAAGATGTTAAGTGTTAACTAAAGTCTGTCGCTTAATATCATAGCAGGTCCATTCATTTATTAAATTCGTTTTTTGTAAGGCAATGACTATGTGAAACGGTCTATATCGATTCCAGATGTGATAGAGACATTTTATTTTACAAACAAGTATTTACCCTTTCAAGTATTATTTTACCCTTGAACTAAGCGTGAAACAAAGAAAACCGTCTAGGATTCAATCTAGGCAGACACATCATTTTAGTACTTTCTTATTCATGTACTTTATATTTTTATATGTACATGTTTCAATGTTAAGTATTTCTTTAAAAAATCATACAATTAAGTTGCGAGAAAGATCTAGCATTTTCATGCTGTTAAGCATCTCACTTTAAGATAGAAGGAGATAGAATAAATAATTATTCAAAATATTAAAAACAAATCATGACCCTCAGGGTTAGGGGGCCATAACAGGAAATGAAACTTTGTTAGAACATTGATTACCGTGATACATTAATTTATTTTTTTCATTTTAAAGCCAAGTAAGAAACTATAAACGAATAATTTCAATAAACTACTATCCTCCTTTAAATCAATAAACGTTTTAAGGAAATTTATACTTCAGGAATATTCGATTTCTTTCATGCAGATGACACGCGTTAAATCTTCCCTAGAGTACCAGGTTTCTGTGGTAGATTGTGGTTATTAGCCTTATCATGAGACAGATCATGTTTGAAATGTCTAGAGCACAACTACTTCCATCTATAAAACTAGATGAAACCCCGCGCAAGCGCGGGTAATTGAATTTATACCACTACCAACAGAAAATTTATTGTAGTTTCTACTGACAGCCTGCAAGCTTATAGCAGGAAGAAATACTTTGTTCAAAATCCCGTTTGTGCGTCTCCAACCCCCCACCCCACCCCCTTTTGCAAAAACTTGAAAAAATAATTTCATTAATTGACGTTTATTGTGAAACCTGTTATACATGTACTATGTTATGGATATTGTATTTCAGATGCTCTTATTTCATTTCCGTCTAAGATAAAAGCAGCGAATATGCACATTTTACTGATAAATTGATTTATTTTTTTTTGGGGGGGGGGGGGGAAGGGGGTAAAAATTCACAGGTACTTGGGTCTTGGTTTATAAATATGTATGTACCTTATTGATTTGTAAAAAATGTACTTTACCCTTTTTAACATATCAATAAGGTACATACATATTATATAAACCTGTGTAAAAATTAGCCTTTAACGCCCTATGAATAAGCCGAGTATTTGATACAAAAGACTGTATTCAGAAAAAAAAAACTGAAATGTATTGATTAAAGCACAGAATTTTACAGTTTTAATTGTATATGAGCAATATCTTATTCATTAATTTTCTCTTTTCATGTAAGCAATTTTATTACGAAGTAGAAAATGTACTTCGGGTTCGTTGCCACGATGCTCTTAGTAAGGAAAATTTACAAATTATACCGATAAAATTATTAGGAAAACCTACTACATATATGTAATAGTCTTTCGATATATACATTTATTCACAACTTAAAGCGTTATCAATGATTTACCATTATTTCAATGACCATTCACACATAAGCTTTTTTTATGTTCCTGCAGCTATAATCGTCTCGGTTTTCTTTTTAACATCGGGCTCGATGCTATTTGATGTTCTAGAAGCTTCCATCAATATTAAGATCGGTGAATGACAAAAATAATTTGCACATTTTCCTTTTTAATCAGTTCTCACAACTTAATTCTTTTATGTCATTTAAATCAAGTTTTGATTGAATAATTCAGTGATGACGTTTTATGAAATAAATAAACGATTGATTGTTATCAGTTTCATTGAAAATTGCCTGAAACTTAGATCCGCCAACCGGAAACGCCACCGTACTCACGTTTTTGCTATTTCATGGCTGTTTATAGAAAATAAAAGTAGACTTTTAATTTAATGTACGATACTTACAATGCGAGTGAAATCTAAATATAGTTTACGGACATCATATTGTATTTAGTGTATTCTTAGAGGAGTAAGTAAAAACTCTGGTGCATCCGTTTCGGAGTTTATTTGCAAAATTTATTAATTTGTAAGTATAGATTGTCAGTATGCTCATCAAAGAAAGTTCATTTATCTCTATAATAAAAGGTTTCGTGAGTTCTCATTACACGTCACTTATTACTTAGAAATGCAACTGACACTCTCCTACGATCCACTTCTTTTTCGAAGGTCTGTTGCGACATCAAAATGACAAAAGCAGTGTTAACTTTTTTGGCCTTCTTTATTTTTCATTTATTTATCAGACCGTGATATACAAATATTAAAAGATAAAGTCTGCTTACATTTTATTTTATAACTGTATATTTTAATAACTGAACAAGAGAACCAAAAGAATGCGAGTATTTGAGTGTCAGATTCGTCAGCCCCCGAGTATTGAAATATCCAAACACCTGTTGTTGACAAACAATGCATAATCATAATTTGAACAGAATTGATTTCCACATATATACTTTATATGTTTTATAAAAACTATCAAATACCATAGAATGGTAATATCAACACCTCCTTCTTTCTTTACGTCATATTCTCTGCCAATTCTCTACGGTGTAAGAGATATCTTTAAAATTAAGTACCATAAAATTCTTTCAAATTGGAAACATTCCTCTGGGAAGTTCTTTGACAGGAATATATTTCGATAAATCTTAATTAGAAATTCAATTCAATTTTAAAAAATAGCATTTTAATTGAAAAAAATCTTTCAAGTTATAAAATACATATTCTTTAGCTCTGCTTTAAAAATAATTATCAAATTAAAAGCTGATTCACACTGATTCAGTTGATAAACATGATGACTTCAACTTTTCTTACTTATGTAGCAATATATACATATGTACACTTATCACCAGCAAATAGGGTTTATGTCTCCCGGTTGATTTAATACGCCAGAGCATGCTATATGTATGATCCGTTTTTTAAAACGAGGCAGGCTATGACCAGCAAGTTGAAGAAACATGGATCTAAACAGTCTCGTTTTAAGTCATCATTTTGCAAGTTCTATCGTCGACACAATGACCTTAGCAGCAAAAACAATCTATCATTAGGTCAAATGCTGACTGACGTTTTTCTTACTATTTGTATACACAATGACATTTTTTACTTTTTATGCCCCCGTATCGAAGATTCGGGGGTATATAGTTTTTGCCCTGTCCGTCCGTCTGTCTGTCTGTCTGTCTGTTTGTCCGCAAAAACTTGGTTGGTTGGAGCTATGGCTTTCATATTTCACATGTGTATTCCTTGTGACAAGACCTTTGGGTACCACCATATTTGACCTTTTGACCTTGACTTTGCAGTTTGAATACCAACAACCTTGACCATGGAGTTTGACCTACTTTTAAAAACTTTAACATTGGCCATAACTTTTGAACGGTTGGTGCTAAGGCTTTCATACTTAGCATATGTAATCCTTGTGACAAGACCTTCTTTTACATACCAACAACTTTGACCTTGACCTTGGAGTTTGACCTACTTTTGGAAAACTTAAAAACCATTGACACAACTTTTGAAAAGTTGTTGCTAGGGCTTTCATATTTCACATCTGTTTTCCTTGTGACAAGACCTTCCTTTGGATACCAACAATTGTAATCCCTTGACCTTGAAGTTTGACCTACTTTTGAAAAACTTGAACCTTGGTCATAACTTTTGAATGATTGGTGCATATTTCACCTGTATATTTCTTGTGAGAAGGCCTTTCCTTAGGCACCATTAATTTTGACCTTGACCTTGATGTTTGACTTACTTTTGAAAACTTGAACCTTTTTCCATATCTATTCAATGGTTGCTGATACATGTAGGGCTTTCATATTTCACAGTTATATTCCTCGAGACAAGACCTTACTTTGGGTACCAACATATTTGATTTGCATGAGAGAAAGTTTAACATTTGCTATAAGTTGCCATACGGGGGCATCAGTGTTTCACAAACACATCTTGTTTTTTTTTTTTTCGTTTTATCCGGTCATGACAAGGAGCACACAAGAAGGATGATCGGTCGCCAGGGGATGCTTAATCTTCCATGGCATCCGATCCCGCCTCTGATGTTTTTGGAGGTCCATGTTTGCTCCGCTCCGATTTGTATTTTTTAGATGGACTTTGAGCTTGAATACTGTTCGATATCTTCAGATTGATCTTACAGATTAATTTTTGTAGACGAAGGTCGAGGACGAAACAGTCTGCATTGATATCAAGTATCATTAACGAAATGATTTCATCAAATATTATACATATAAGTTTGATTAATTCTCTTTTCTTTAAACTTAATTTTGAATCTGAGGATTTCTTCCGTCTTCTTATATGTTACACTAAATATACCCCCGCTCCGAAGGAGAGGGGGGTATACTGTTTTATCCTTGTGTGTCTGTCTGTGTGTCTGTCCGTAAAAAAATTTCGTCGCAGTTTTCTCAGCAACTACTCATCACAGATGCATGAAATTTTAGCACACTCTTTATCTAGGCATGCCATATGGTCGGATTTATTTTTGTACAAATCTGATGTCAACTTCCTGTTTATCCGTGCGTCTGTCTGTAATAAATTTACGTCGCAGTTTTCTCAGCAACTACTCATCGCAGATGCTGAAATTTTAGCACACTCTTTGCCTAGGCATGCCATATGGTCGGATTCATTTTACACAAATCTGATGTCAACTTCCTGTTTATCAGTGCGTCTGTCCATAATAGATTTTCGTCAGTTTTCTTAGCAACTACTCATCGCAGATGCTTGAAATTTTAGCACACTCTTTGCCTAGGCATGCCATACTGCGGGGCTTATTTTTGTATGTCAACTTATGTTATTTCTGATGTCAACTTCCTGTTTATCCGTGCGTCTGTCTCTAACAAATTTTCTTCACAGTTTTCTCAGCAACTGCTCATTGCTGATGCTTGAAATTTTAGCACACTCTTTGTCTATAATTGCTATATGGTTGGATTCGTTTTTGTACAATGTGATTTCAATTTCCTGTTTGTCCGTGCGTCTGTCCGTACCAAACTTCTCAGCAACTACTCATTGCATGTGCTTGAAACTTTAGCACACTCTTTTTCTGGGCATGCCATATGGTGGGATTCATGAGAGCGTATATTCACATCAGAGCGGGGGTATTACTAGTGAGCATTGGCTCACAGACTTCTTGTTCAGTATTTTTTTTTCTTAATGTTTCCTGGGTTTTATAAGAAAGTTAAGCAAATTTCAATATTTTCATGTTTGTTCATATTTGTAAAATACAAGAATACCAATAAGCGTCATATTTAAAAGCAAAGAGAAGAATGAAAATTTTATTGAACATTTTAATAATAAAAAAAAAACAACGTTACGATATGCAACGTGAAAAAAACTACTCCAGGAAAATTGTTTTTAGTACACATTAAAACACATCACTAAAATATGTCTACGATTTATTTTTAAATATCTGATTATAACTGCTAAAATAACTCAACATGCATTCTGGTAGTTATCATGATCCCGTTAGATATCGATATCAAGAGGATAAGCCGTAAAGTCAAAATCAGTAAAGATATGCTTTATGCAACTGCAGCAGTTTTTCTAATCGCATTGTTTGGGTTTATGTCGTCAATTTATCAAGTGAATTTTGAAATGCCATCTCTCATTTAATGATATCAGCTGAAATTAAATCCTTCAACTGTAAAAAGCTATTATGAAAGCAGTCCTTATACATAAATGATTTCCTCGAGGAAAAAGACTAATGCTTGCTGTATATTGCATTTAAGCTTTATGAAAAAAATCTATTTATGATTTTGTAATAAACTTGATTCTAAATCTAAATTCAATTAAGTATTTTCCATTCAAAAAGTGGTTGTTACATGTACTACATATATCTAGATCTTGCTCATATTATAGTTAATGTCTCTCAAATATAGGATACCTTTTCTCTTTCTCTCCTTTGCATCTTCCAAATGACACTATTAATCAGTCATTTTCTTTGACAAAATAATAAATCCTGTATTTTACCGTGTTCTGACTTTCATGCACTCGATTTTGACTCATAAATCAAATAATGTGAAAAAGGAATTATAAATTGATAATTACAGTTAAACTTATCTAATGCAATCATGCTGGGAGATAAATTTTGAGTCGAGATAGACAGGAAGTCGGATTACACAGTGTAAAGAACATTGAAAATAGTAAAATGGGAATGAAAATTAAGGTCGAATTTAACAATGAAACTGATTGTACATGTGTCGGATTACATAGTTTTCACTGAATTTCCTAAACGAAAATTATGGAGGTTATGTTTTGTATCCATGTTGGTGTGATATATTTACATTTACAATGTACTTTAATATCAAGAAGAATCGATAAGATTTTGAGGTAGATCCAGGTAAAGAAAAAAAATTCCCTGCCAATAACAAAAATTCACATTATTTCTCGGAAACTTTCCAGCAATTTTCTTGAAAATGGTACGTAGGAGTATGCTTTGTGGTAATACCTAAGATAAGCAAGGAAATATGAGATGCAGACACTCGACTATATTAGTTTGTGGGGTTTTTTAATGGTTTGTTTGTTTGTTGTTTTTTTTTCCCTTGTGATTAAAATCTTTGCATGCTTATGATAACACTGGAATTGATTCTATAAATTCTGATGTCGGAAAATTGTATTTCATGGACTACATTTCCTCGTTTTCATTTGTATTTAAATTTCGTATCGAAAGAGGCCAAATTAAATTACTGTCTCAGCTCAGTGTATCATGTCAAAATGTACTCTTTGGAATACAGTATGACATTTTGTATGCAAAAAGAATCCATTTTTATTATACATGGAACTGGTTTAGCTTATATTCGACCTGCTATATTCCATGGAGGGCATATTTTTGTTCTTTTCAAAAATTTAAGGGATATTGAAATCAAGTTTAATGTTCCTTAAAATTTAATACTTGTAATATTTCAGATAAAATTAGAGAGGTAATTTCATTATCTTTTATGTTAAGCTATTTTCACTATGTATTTTCCCTTTGCTAATGTTAACATCATTAAGTTAATTCTGTGGTGATAACAAAATAGCAATCTGGAATAGAAAAATGCAAAGTTTGAGAATATTATTTTTTTTCATTTTTGATTCAAGAGATATGGATTTAACATACAATCCACAGATTTGCTGTATGTACCTATTAAGAAGTAAGGGTTTTCTCGGTTGATCTATAGAATATACACTGTAGCTATATTTAAGAAAAGTCTAGAACAAAGTTTACCCACTTATTTCTTCATCAATGTAATACTTTTATAACAGAAAGTTCCGCGTGGTCAGTTCCACATATATATATCATTTGTTGTAGAGATAATCGAAAGAAGCGCCGGGTTTTAAAAGGACAGTCCTGTAATAAATCAGACAACAGCAGTGTACATTCTACTGACCTACTTACTTTTATATCACAAAGTTCATGACAAACTTAGATTAAAGGTCATCATGAAGATCTAGTTATTCTATAGATTTGTAATGTTTTCAGAATTTTGAGATAGATTAATGTTCGTTATCTTCCTTTATCATTTATTTATTCATTTCTATTGTTGGGGTCTTGCTTTTAGTCTCGTTTTTTTATTATTCGAAAGATTTTTTCTAAACAAAACATTCGAAATAATGTAGTTGCTAAAGATCTGATGTATCTGATTAAATTCAAATTTATCAGGGGATAAAAGAGTATTATTTCAAAATAAAAGTAGTATATAGATAAGGTTGAGGGAAAATTATATTTTAAACTCACTTTTTATAATGTCGTCATTTGGAAAATTGCAAAACGCTTAAATTTCGACAGTTTTCCAAGCATTTGAAATGGGAAATTGGTAATGCCAACACAAGCAAAATGGCGATGTTCGATGACGTAACAGCGCACCGGTAGAGCAGTTCAGTAATATATAAAGTAATGACGTCTCGGGAGACTTTCCATGATAACAAAATGTAAAAAAAAAAAACAAACAAACAAACAAACAAAAAAAAACATACTTTAGTATACAAATGGAATTGCATTTTTATAGGGTTGTCCTTTGATCAAGTCCTCGGGTAGAACAAAACATACAAACAATCAGCTATATTGTACTAGCAATAACGGAAAACGTTATATATCACTGCAGAAGATTTAGAAGATGCTACCTTTTTAGTTCCATGAAAGTACCTTCCATTACTTCCTTAAAAAAGTCTTCAGAAGGTCCCATGTTTGTGAGATTGGTTCTTCAACTGTTTATGGGAGGAATAAAGAGGAATTCGAGTGTGTTCATCAGTGAAGTTCCCGAACTATTAAATGGGTCTTATCCAACTTTTTTAAGAAAAGATAAAACGTGACATTGCTTCAGACACTTTGACGTTATCATCCATAGATTTTGCTACCACACATAACATGTAATTCTGTATTTTGTTTATTCATTTTTGTGAAATATTTATTTTTGTGAAATTTCCTATGTATACTGATGAAAAAGGAACTTATGGAAAATTTCTGAAAGCTTTCACTCTAGATTTCTTGTCCGATATTTTTCAGGAAAACTCTCGTATAAAATTTAAAACTACACATGTAATTAAAATCTTAGGAGATCAGACCGGATATCATTCTTCCTGAGAAATTAATCCCTTTCATCCCCAACCCACGGGTTTTTTTTTTCATTTTCATTTGGTGTCAAATGTAACTTGTTTATTAATGACATTATATTAATAACAGACAACAGAAAAAGCAGTATGTACTTCACGTATTTCGATTAATGACCTCAGTTTGTCTTACAAGATGTAAAGTTTGTCACTAAATATCATATCAGATCCGAACATTAATTAATAGATTCATTTTTGCAAGGCAATGACCATTATGAAACAGCCTGAATTGATTCCAGCTGTGTTGGAGACCACATTTTGTTTTACAAACAATTGATATTATTTATTTTACCCTTGAACTAAGCCCGAACTAAAGCGTTTAGCATTTTAATCTAAATTTCATATGACTATATTACAATTCATTTTGCACAAAATGCAAAATATACACACACAAAAAAAATTATGGTTAAAAGTCTACTCGTCTTTAGTACAGCTTTAAATTAAATTTTAAAAGGGAGAAGAGGGAGGGTTGAAAGTTCACAAACAAAATAATAATCCATGAGAAGAAACGTTCTGTAAAAAGATGTATCTTTATTCGTCGATGATATAAATGCATTAGGGCCGAAACATATTTCAGAATACCATATAAATTAAAGGAGAATAATGTGTTTCTTAGCATCTGAACCACAATTTTGCATTTAACGTTTTATTATCACATGCACTGTTAATACAAATAAATTTCTTCCAGGCAGTGAGTAAACTCAATATTTAAAATCTGCTGAATTTAAAAGATATTTAGTAGAATAGTTGTATAGGTTTTGATTTTAACAGAAAAATGTAAGGAAAATAACCTTTGATTTAAAGAAATTGCGGCGAGGGGATTTTTGAATAGGCAGTTACTTAAGTAAAGTCTCTTTACCCCATTCCTTAAGGTTTTTTACACGTCAAAGAAATAAATTTATATCCACAGCAACGGCATTACACATCACTGAATACAAATGACGCATTTTTGACAATTTTGCTATACCACTCTGGAAAATGCATCTCTGGGATTCACCTACCGGCAAATTCTAAATTTTCTTGAGATTGACTGGTTCTCCAGCGGCCAAATCTCACTCCCTGTTGCTTGGAGGAAACACACAACAGAATGTCCATCCTTGAAGGGGGGGCATAATGGGAAGTTCCTGGCATCATGGAACACAGAAATGGGTTTTGATGTTGTTCCATTCACAAAATTAAGAGATACATGGATTATCTGTTAGTACTAAATTGTACTTAAAAATAAAAGAAGACCCATTTTGGTCAAATCCTTCAGAGATAAAGATTTAATGATAGACGTGTATGTATTGTTTAATTTAGATAATTTTTGGACAGCTAGAGACTCTGTTGAACCTAAAAACACAACAAACCAAATATGAAAGTACTAGTTTTGAAGAACCAAAACTACATGTGCAACCTATTGTCAACAGACAATATACGAATCGAGGATATACTTTTAAGAATTTCTCTTGTTCTGGTGGAGCGATGGCTATATCTACCTTTGAACTTATTTAAAGCAAACTTCAATGAAACAATCAATGGGGATCATAGGGATTTGGGTTCGTGGATGTAAAGATATCATCGTCCAATAGTTCTTACGAGAAAGATTCCATTCTCAGCCACAGCTGTTCGTCCCAAAGAAAAATGGTGATGTTTATGAGCCGGACATTACAACCAACTTTCCAGGATAAACTACTTAACTTCTCAGTTTTATACATGTAATTATAAAACATTTTTACAATATAAGGCAATGGTCTTAAGCAATTTCGAGAATAACCGAGAAATGAGTATAACAGTACATAATTTCACCGATTGTCTGTCTGGAAGGTCATTTTTAAAGAATGAGGAGTGTTTGTGTTGTTTAAACCATATTTTGTTAATAGCGAAAAATTATAAATAATCTTTCATGATTTTTTCTTAAATAAATGCTACATCGTATACGAATTCTTTTTTTTTTTTAATTTTAAATACTTGTAATTAGGATTTAACAAAATAAAATGAATTATCCAAAGTAGTAACTTAAGGGGCTAGAGAGCAATGATCGTTGATCCATATTCATAACTAGTTTTCAATATTAATTGATAAGAAGGATGCTGGAAGATTTGTTGAAGAAGACTTGTAATATTTAACTCAGGTAAGCTTGGTTAGAAACAGCCAAATATTGTGTCCAAGTTTTACACCTGTATGTGTCCGGTTCCCATGGAGATTGGTGTATTTACTTGGACCATTTTGACCGAATTAACATTGATGAAATGTCGATCGGGGGGGGGGGGGGGGTCGATTCTCGCTCCCGGCACCGCGCAAAACATAAGATGTAAACGTAAGTCGTGACTGTTCTCTCGCAGGGCAATTGGCACTAGAAGTGAAGGTCATGTGTTTTTGTTTTTTTGGATGAGACCTTAAAAGCCAAAGTCCCGTTTCTCGGTAGGCGTTGGCATGATTCAGAACCCACATTGCTAAATGGCCCTGAGCTCCAACTAAATGTCTATATGCTGCATCTATAAATTGAACCATGATTATATGATAATAAGAACTTTCAAGATATTCAGGGCAATTGTTTATTCTAGAAATATTTCCACTCTAAAAAAAAGGTACAAAAAGAAATTGATTCTGAAAATTAAAAATTATAATTTGAGAGATTTAAGGCTAAATCTTAAAAAAAAATGTCGAAGAAAAACTTCCAAATCTCGTGAATGCTTTAAAACTTTAGGATCAGTAGTGTCATTTCATTGAAAAAAAATTATAACGTATTAATAAATAGATGTTCTAGAAAATTTAAAAAAAATTATATTTAAATTTATAATATTGTTTTATAGTTTAGATGCCATTGCTGGATAATAAGGACTATGGGAACTCTCTTCAATTAACTTGTATGCCAGTTAGTGGTGTCATTACACTGTAACATATTGATTTTTTTTTTACAGTATTCAAAACTCGGTATGTTAGTGACAGAAGCTGAACACCACTGCTATGCACAGCATAATTATGAAGATGGTACCCAGAGAAATAAAAAAAAAACTGCTGTCCCCAAAAAGAAATGAGAACCCAATCTCAATATTGTGTGAAATTGTGAATAACCACTTGTTCTTGATGATGAGATATTCATGAGAGCAGTATATTTTAACTTTTTTTTCAAGCTTCTATATGATAGAAAATTATTAAAAAAATAATTCCTTAAGTGTCAAGACATCAATTTCTGGTGTTTGATGCTATCTATAGAAATTACCCCTTTCTTATATCGTGCAAAGTCAATGGATACGTTTCCATAACAAGCGGGTGCATGTGTGAAACCTCTGACACCACATCTAGTAGTTTCTAACCAAGACATGCAGTTTCCAAGCCTGTAGTAGTTACTTGTGCTTACAGAGAATGCATATTAATTACATAAAACCTTTATCTAAACTGACACGATATACACGATGTGATTCAACATGAAAATAAACAAATTCATAGAATTGTGATCCGTTTTATCATTGCAGATTACACTTTTTTGGTGCTCGAGTGCAACTCAGATCTAAAACTAGGTTAGAAATATTTTCCTATTGGTATTTGATTTTCCCTTATATGCCTTTGTATGAAAATTTGCAGTATGATTTGATTGACTTTCATCATTTGACCTAACAAAATTTTTCCTTCAATTGTAAAAAAAAAAAAAAAAAAAAAAGAGAGAGAGAGAGTTTGGGATGATTTGCGGGGTGTAAAGATGTGGAGTCATAGATCGGAGTCTAGATTGTATAATTGATTTTCCATATAAATCATAAATAGATATCAAAGCGAATACGACCCCCTACCAGAGGAATAAAGATGAAAATGTTTATTATTTTTTTTTTATTCATTTTTTTTATATTGTTGTTTATGTATTTGTTTAACGACCCTTCGAGAATTTTTACTTACAATGAGATTCCATCACTTTCCAGTGGAGGACTGCAAACTTAGACCTGTATTCGGCACTTGGGGCCTTTGAGCAGTGAAGGACCTTTTTCATGCCAGCACCTACTGCAACACGGGCCCTCGGTTTATACGGTCTCATCCGAAGGCGAGTTCTTCGCCTTACACAGTGGGTTGGAGCCCGCGACGAAAGGATCAACTCCTTACCCCGCGACGCTAGAGCAAATGCTCTAACCACTGCTCCACATGCAGTATAGGTAAAAGCACAACACGAGTGGTTGAGTATATCGATAAAAAATTCCTTTCAATAATTTGAGTCTGGAATCTATAAACTCCGATAGAACCTATTGACAAATAATACAGGCTATATACTGAGTATTACAGTGGATAACAGCTTCTGAAAGTTTCCCCAAATTAAAAAGTAAAAGGGAGATAATTCAATTTTTACAACAAGTTGAGGAACAAGAAACAATGAAATGAGAGACACAAAAAAACCCAATGACCTTCAAATATCAACAAAAAGGGCAGCGGGCACATTAATAACTTTTTATAAAGATCATATAGTAATTGATAATAATTATGTACCTTAATAATTCAAATAAATGTTATGATCTGTTTTCAGTCCAGTTGTTTGTTTGATATTCAAGCTGTCTAAATGCTGTATAGGATAGGAGTCAGGGTCATATATCTTGACTTTGACCTACATGTAGAAACTTGGTTCAAAATTACTGAATACCCTTGACCCACAAGAAGTCGATAGTATAGCATGAACAAGATTGACCGAGGGTCCTTAAGCTTTGACCTAGAAATTGGTTCAAGGTCACTGCAGTATTTGGGTGAAGAATGAGCCATTCATGTAGCACCAAGAGGACGCAAAATATACTCCGGACAAGTGATATAGGAGACGGACTGATCTCTGTTAATAAGGAATTGAGTAGTGCTCTGATAATTTTTTTGCGCAATAAATGATCCCAATCATCACTTACTGTACGCTTACACAATTCAGATTTAATGTTTCTACAATATACATACTATGTACACATTAATTATTAACATAACAAGAATAGATATGGGTTACCCCATATCCAAGATTTTCGACTGTTAATTTACTTGAATTTTCACCATGTTCTCTGCTAAGCTGATCTCTGAGGAAAAAAAACTGCAATTTGTATGAAACTGGTATAGTTCATGTCCGTAGCAAATATTGTTACCAGTCTTGCGTCACTAGCAATCAGTACACACATCTGTGCTTCCAAGACCAAATAGCCTAGGTCTACACATGTGCGATCAGAAATCTGTGCATTTCGTCATTAAACAACAAAAGAAAAACATATCGAAAATCAAAACAAACACACAATTAATGATTAACAGAAACAGTATGATAATTAGCGAACAATAATCATAAAAGTTATATACAAATGTAATTGGTGAAAAATTGTCCATCGAAGAATGACCTGTATATTTTATCGTGAAAAAGACTAGGAAGGCAGCTAGCGTAGGAATATGTATACTTCTTATTTACATTTCTGGGGAAAAAAGTGATTTTCTTGAAAGCACTTTACAGTAATTCTGTTTTCTTCCACTTAGCACATACAAATCGATATTCTAAACATTTTTTGTAATGTTGTGTCTTCTGATCATGAATGGAACTATATTTTTTCAGAGCAACTGTGTGAAGAGTACCTGACTTTAGTAAGGCCAAACAAAAAAATATGTGTGGTTCCGGTTACACTTCCAAAAAAATTAGGGTAGGTAGGTAGGGATTTTTTTTTTTTTTAATTTTTTTAACAAAATGATTTTCTTAATTTTTTCTAAATAATACCTATCACTGCTTTGCAAATGGCATTAATATGTGGTGTGATAATATACTAGTCAATATTGGTAGGGGACACCTACATGCTAGCTTGCTTTGGATTTAACACTATTAAACACTTGCAATATGTTTTGCAAGGAGGCCGTCATTGCTGAAACTAAAACTTAAACTGGAGCCATTGATGGAAATCGGGGGAAATTCCGGAAAAAATATGAAAATTGCCAAAAAAAAGTTTAGGGTCGGGGGTATAAAATAGGGAAGGTCGGGTAACCGGAACCACACATATTTTTTTATTTGGCCTAATATATCTAGAATAGATAGTATGCACTAATCGAATATATTTAAAAAAAATGTAAGGAACAAGATGTGTTTGTGAAACACTGATGCCCCCGTATGGCAGCTTATGGCGAAGGTTAAAGTTTCTCAAATGCAAGTCAAAATCCAGGCCAAAAGATAAAAAATGTTAAATTTGAAAGCCCTAGCTGCAACTGTTCAAAAGTTATGGCGAAGGTTAAAGTTTTTTAAAAGTAAGTAAAACATCAAGGTCAAGGTCAAAGTTGTTGGTATCCAAAGGAAGGTCTTGTCACAAGGATTACATATGTTAAGTATGAAAGCCCTAGCTGCAACCATTCAAAAGTTATGGCCAAGGTTAAAGTTTTTCGAAAGTACGTCAAACTCCTATGTCAAGGTCAAAGTGGTTGGTTACCAAAGGAAGGTCTTGTCACAAGGATTACATATGTGAAGTGTGAAAGCCCTAGCACCAATCATTCAAAAATTATGGCCAAGATTAAAGTTATTCAAAAGTAGGTCAAACTCCTATGTCAAGGTCAAAGGGTCAAAATGGTTGGTATTCAAAGGAAGGTGATGTCACAAGGATTACATATGTGAAGTATGAAAGCCCTAGCATCAACCATTTCAAAGTTATGGCCAAGGTTAAAGTTTTTCCAAAGAAGGTCAAACTCCTAGGTCAAGGTCAAAGTTGTTGGTATCCAAAGGAAGGTATTGTCACAAGGATTACATATGTGAAGTATGAAAGCCCTAGCACCAACCGTTCAAAAGTTATGGCCAAGGTTAAAGTTTTTCAAAAGTAGGTCAAACTCCTAGGTCAAGGTCAAAGAGGCTGATATCCAGAGGAAGGTCTTGTCACAAGGAATACACATGTGAAGATTGAACCCCAAGCACCAACTATTCAAAAGTTATGGCCAAGGTTAAAGTTTTTCAAAAGTAGGTTAAACTCCAAGGTCAAAAGGTCAAAGTTGTTGGTATCCAAAGGAAGGCCTTGTCACAAAGAATACATATGTGAAGTTTGAAACCCCAAGCACTAACTGTTCAGAAGTTATGGCCAAGGTTAAAGTCTCGTAAATTTTGCAAAAGTGGGTCAAACTCCAAGGTCAAATATGATGGTACCCAAAGAAAGGTCTTGTCACAAGGAATACACAGGTGAAATATGAAAGTCATAGCTCTAACCAATAAAAAGTTATTGGCAAGGTTAAAGTTGACAACGACAGACAGACAAACAGACAGACAGGACAAAAACAAAATAACCCCGGGATCTTTCGATCCGGGGGCATAAAAAACTCGAGGGGATCATCACTTACTATTATGCATGCTTTTCACGCTTCATAAATTGAACCTGGAGGAATCGAGTGCGCATAGCAACATAAAACTGGCGTTCTGTCATCAGCTGCTGTAGTCTTCATCAGACCAGCCAAAGCTGGTTCCTAGCAATCTATGTGTTAATTAGACAAGTCATCAAATATGCGAAGTGTCTGATCATTATGATCTGCACGACAGGTTTGTCACACAAGCAAGAATGTACACATGCTTAATGGATATTTCGTCAAAATGATCTACTTCTGCAAGTTTATCGAAATTACAAATCAATTTTGGTTATTACTGTTGAAAAAATCGAATCTCCTTCGCATCATACTTACCTGTTAGAGTTTACAATATCTACTCATTCCCGGAATTTGTTACCACCGCTGAGTCAAATTTTATACACTCCCCAACCCCATATAGCGCCACCTACTTCGGCGCATGCGCATCTTCATTCTCGGCGCCATTGAGAAAAGTTTTTTACCGATTTCGAGAAGTATTTTTTCTTTCGCGACAGTGTACATTTTATGTTTCTACATGATGGGTAAAGATAAAGAAAAACGTGTTTAAGAGTTCTAAAGAGTCGGGGGAAGCGATTTCTCCCCCGCAAGAGGCGAATGACACCAGAGTTCCTGGTAAGGAACAACTACCTCGTGGTTCTGGTAAGAGCCAAACTACGAAGAATCCTGGTGAGGATTCAAGACATGAAAAGACCTCATCGTCTAATAGACAGTTTATTCCTCTTGTACCAGATTACCCGGAGCCGATGAACTCCGATATTTAACCTGAGCTAAATTTTTCAGCGTATTTGTCCCGGACGTGAAGTCGATGCGATGTTTGAAACGAGATTTTCAGCTTTTGAAAATAAAATTATTAATCTTCTTTCTGTCAATAATAAAGATTCATCGGCAAATAATAACGCCGAATTCAATGAGCCCCCGTTAAATGTAATGGCTGATTATGACGATACTTGCAGTTATTTAGACACTTCGTCTCCAGACAAACGCCGCTCGTGGCAGCGTGAGCGTACTTGTACAGGTTCTAGGAATGTATCTCATGTATTTAACATTACGTCGCGGGTTCGAATCCCACTGTGGGACGTGGAGGCCGGTCCTTCGGATGAGACCGTATAAACCGAGGTCCCGTGTCACAGTAGGTGCTGGCACGAAAAAGATCCCTCATTGCTCAAAGGCCGTAAGTGCCGAGTATAGGACAAAATTTGCAGCTCTCCACCGGCTGAGACCGTATAAACCGAGGTCCCGTGTCACAGTAGGTGCTGGCACGAAAAAGATCCCTCATTGCTCAAAGGCCGTAAGTGCCGAGTATAGGACAAAATTTGCAGCTCTCCACCGGCAACTGGTGGCGTCTCCATACGAGTGAAAAATTCTCCAGAGGGACGTAAAACAACATACAAACAAAACATGTATCTAACATCGTAGGTATCACAGTTGATGCACCTCTGCATTGTAATGCTGCAGAGGAAGACGAGGAAATTGAATCTGTTCCAAAATCTTGGGACATGATTCAAGTGCAAAATATTCTTGGCATTGAAACTTAAGAGCCTCAACAGACTGCTAGGAAATCTTTTTCATCTCGGTCATTCTCTGGCCTACCATCAAGTAAAAACAATCTGATGGACCTAGTTTACCAGCAGCTGGCATTATATATAGTTAATGAAGCGGAAAAACCCTTGCCGGAAATTGTATCCTTCAAAAATCGTCATAGATATCAATATAGGTGGTCAGATGAGGACTTTGATAAGATAGGGAAAAGTCCAGATATATATGCAACAGTCAGTACATATACAAGTACTAATAAAGGGCTCAAAAATGATCATGGGCCAAGAGAACTTTTTTCGTCAGAACGCAAGTCAAATGTAGCCTTGGCAGCAATCGATCAAAGTTTTAAGATTCCAACAGAGAGCTGTGTCTCTAGCATCTCTCATACTATCAAGACTTGTCAAAGGGCTTGAAAGGAGAATCTGAAATTTCAGATTAAGTTTTATCTCAGTTGATAGGAGGATGAGCAAATGCTATTGTAGATATTGGTGACCTGTCAGTTAGAGCGTCAGTACCTTATGTGCTTGCCAGACGTAATATCGATGCTCTGAATATTCCAGATTCTGCTGCAAAAAGTGCCCTTGGAAGGGGACAAGTTGTTTGCTGGTCAAGGCCAGGAAATAACCCACAAATCTTCAGAGATGATACGTGATGTGCGAGGGTGGGCAGAAAGGTCCTTCTCTTGAGAAATCTGATGGGGGTAAGCCTCCATACAAAAATTTAAACGTTTGGACAAGTCAGGTACTTACAGTTCAAGTGGCAGAACTAGTGTTTTAAGTAAATCTTACACAACCTCAGATGCAAAGAAATCTTATACTTGTAGGCGCTGGTTGGGGTACGCAATCAAAATCAACTTTTCAACCATCTAAGTTCCAAAAAAGGGGAAATACACACACAGAGTCCCCAGGATATCCAATGAAAAACTACGAGAGCGACACAATTCATACATGGATAGTGGCAGTGTATGAGATGCCCCCAGCCAGTCATGGAAGCTGTCAAAACCCAATATCAGAGTTGGAGGAAGACTCCAGCATTTTGCTCAAAATTGGAAACAAGTATCAAACTACAAATTCATTCTCAGAGTCATATCAGAAGGTTACAAAATCAAATTTTTGAAGAAGCCACCTTCTTTCACAGGTGTCAGGCACAGAGAAATTCCAAAGGATCCAGAAAAACGGAAAGTAATTTTAAAGGAAATAAAATTCCTACTAGACAAAAATGCAATAGAAATTCTAGATCCCAGAGACTCAAATGTGGGGTTCTATTCAACAATTTTCATTGTTCCAAAACAATCGGGGGGATTTTGAGCAGTCCTAAATCTGAGAAAATTGAACAAATTTATAACAAATCAACATTTCAAAATGGAAACTTTAAGGTCTGTGATTCAGTTACTAAATATAGGGGACTGGGCCTTTTCTATAGATCTTTCAGACGCTTCTTCTCATGTTCCTATCCATTTAGAAAGCAGAAAATATCTCAGGTTTGCTGTAGAGGGAAAAATATATCAGTATCGAGCACTTCCCTTTGGACCTTCTATTGCCCCACGCTTGTTTACAAAAATAGTGTCTATTCTATTAGGCCACTTGCGCCAAAGAGGATTGCATCCTCATGCCTATTAAGACGACTGGCTCATCAAAAATCAAAGTTATCATCAACTAAGAGCAGAAAAACAGTTCATTTTGGAACAAACTCTGAGTTTGGGTTTCATAGAAAATTGGGGAAAATGAAACCTACAATTAACTCAAAAACTGGTTTTTCTGGGTGCTTTCATAGATTCTGAAAAAGGTTTGATTTTTCCAACTTCAGAACGTTACCACGCTTTGACAGAATTGATTTATCTGTGCCAAAAATCAGAACAGATTCAAGTAAGAACACTTCTAAGACTTTTAGGAATAATGAATTCCTGCATAGATCTGGTACCCTGGGCAAGATTACACATGAGGACCATTCAACTGCATCTTCTTTTTCACTGGAAAATGATGGAGAAAAATATTATTCTGGAGATACCCCTAACAGATCATGTGAAGTCATACCTCAATTGGTGGAAAAACCAGGAAAATTTCTTCAGAGGGGTACCTCTGAAAGACAAACCAATCTCTCAAACCTTGGTAACGGATGCCTCCATGACAGGTTCGGGAGCGCATCTAGGTCAGATGCAAGTGTCAGGTGCTTGGTCACGGGATCTAACTCATCAGCATATTAATTACTTAGAAATGATGGCAGTTTTTCTTGCACTAAAGCATTTCCAGGAAATACTGAAGGACCAAAAAGTGTTGATCAAGACGGACAACACCATTGTTATGACATATATCAAGAAGCAGGGGGGGGTGGGGGGGCACACTCTCCATTTCTATGCATTCTGGTCTGGAACATGTATCAGTGGCCTATAGACAACAATGTCATCTTAACTGCTCAACATATAGCAGGGAAAGCCAACATTCTAGCAGATCTTCTGTCTCGAAGATCAAAAATACTTCCAGCAGAGTGGATGCTAGACAAGGCAGTTGCGCAGACGATATTCAATATGAGGGACACACCACAAGTAGACCTGTTCGCAACTCGTTGGAATTGTCAAACTCAGACCTTTGAGTCTCCGTTCCCAGACGAACTAGCTCTGTCGGTGGACGCCTTGAGTCTCCGTTGGCAGGGAATAATAGGATATGCTTATCCTCCTGTGGTTCTAATCCCCAAAGTACTGCAGAAAATTCAGTCATCAAACTGCATTATTATACTGATAGCTCCTTTTTTGGGCAAGACAACCATGGTTTTAAGAATTAGTTCAACTACTAGTAGATTATCCAGTAAGGCTTCCAATGCGACACAACTTGATAAGTCAACGAGGAGGCAGGTTTCTGCATCCAAACAGAAATGTTAAAGTTGACAGCATGGAAATTATCCGCAAACGGTTCAATAAGAAAGGGTTTTCTAGATCAGTGTGAAAAAAGAGAAGCAGCCTGTAGACGAAACAGAACAAACAAAAGATACAATAACAGACTCAGAATTTATTTGATTGGGCCCAGGGGGAAAATATTGATCCTTTGCAAGCATCTGAACCTCAGATAGCTGACTTTCTTTTTTCAGTAAAGAAATTACAAGCTAGAACTATTGCAGGATACAAATCTGCAATTGCTGCCGTTCACCTTGGTTGGGAAGGAATAGGTGTTGGTCAGGTAGAAAGTTTATAAAAACTTTTAAAAGCATATTTTATTGCTCGTCCTCCAAAGAGGAGACTTCTCCCTACATGGGATATAGGTTTTGTTTTACAGTCATTACGTAAATATCCTCTTGAGCCTTTATGTCAGGTAGACCTGAAATTTTTGACTTAAAAAAACACTATTTTTAGTGGCTGCTGCTCCTAGTAGAAGAGTTAGTTGCTTACATGCACTTACAGTTGATGAAGTACATATAAGATGGGACAGAGATGGTGTCTCTATAATACCTTCACCTGAATTTTTAGCAAAAATGATTCCTTAAATTACATGACAAACAAAATTACACTGCCAAGAATGTCAAAATTTTCCTCTTTTGAAGAGGATGATTTGCTTTGTCCAGTACGTGCTTTGAAGATGTACATTAAGATGACAAAGCACTTAAGAACCGGGTCAAATAAATTATTTATTTGTTTTAAGAAAAATCAACATAATGCAGCTTCAAAAGATTTTACAGAAATTACCACGTTGGACGGTTCAACGAGCTCTAAGAAAAAAAGAATGTATGTACTAATACACTTCACATTTTATCATTATAGTTCTGCTTGCTGCTACCTGAACAAGTCCCACTGTGAACTATGTGTATTGTTGAAATGTTGTGTTTAAAGATTTTAACTAGAAGTTCCATTACTGAAAACGCATATTCTTCATTAGAAACATCTTCGTGATATTATAAAAAAGACTATAAAGAATAATGGACAATATCTGCCCCAAAATTAAACTTTAATAGGGAAACCTAAATGTTCTAAGCCAGACATACGCAGACTTCAAAGCATTAAACATTTCCATTGGCTGTTATAAGTTAAAAATGACGTCAGAGAATGACTTTATTCACAAATCAGCAAGCAAACCAAACATATACTGGAATCCAAAACTCCATTAAAATCCTTACAAAAAAGATACATAGCGGGTTCTGAGAAATGTTTTACACAGCCTGTTTCTTTACTTCTCACTAAAATATTTACAGCAGTGAGGGAGAAACTTCAGGAATACTGTACAACAGTATATTCGAGAAGTTGTGTAAATCAGATGTTTTGTAAATCAAATGTGGATATATAAAAACTCCATGGTACTTTTAGAAAAATTTTAAATCACAGAATTTTATCACGTACGACTTTTCAACACTTTAAACAACCATTCCCCGTGATGAATTAAAGTCCTGGTGTTTGACATCATACGCGGCTGCTTTTTCAATAAAAATGGAACTCGTAAATATACTTACCTTGTCATTGGTCATTTGCAAAACTATTATGTTAAAAAATCATGAACACAAGTACTCTGAAGTTGATATTAAAAAGATACCTGAGTTGACAATATACATGTAGTTTTTGGAGATCAGGGCCCCGTTTTACAAAAGAACTTACGACTAAGACCAAAATGTAATTTTGCAAATAACTTTCCTTTTTTCATTAATATGACAATGGTTTTAATCTTTTGAAAAAGATTTTAAAAAGATATATTTATGCTGGCAAATTGTAATAGAAACATCAATTGTGCAAGATTTTACAATCACCTCAAATTTTTGGTCTTAGTCGTAAGTTATTTTGTAAAAGGGACCCCAGGTCCTCCAACAATCTGTTGTTGGAATTTCCATAGGTACCAATTGTGCCCAATTTTAGTAGACCTAATTTTTGTATTCATATGAGCAGAATTTATTCAAAAACTTCCACATGAAAAGGAGAAAACACTTGCTGTGGAGTTTAACTCAACATTTAGATAAATCGTATTATCAATTAACAATAGTTACTTCCACTCATACGTCGTTCGATATATCCCAGTGAACTTGAAATAAAAGATACCACAGAGTCTGACACATCTGTTTCATATTTTTTTTTTTTTTTTTTTATGCCCCTGGATTGAAAGATCCGGGGGTATATATTATTTTTGTCCTGTCTGTTGTCAACTTTAACCTTGCCCATAACTTTTGATTGGTTGGAGCTATGACTTTCATATTTCATATGTGTATTCCTTGTGACAAGATCTTTCTTTGGGTACCATTATATTTAACCTTGGAGTTTGACCCACTTTCGCAAAATTTTATGATACTTTAACCTTAGCTATAACTTCTGAACAGTTGGTGTTTGGGGTTTCAAACTTCACATGTGTATTTTTTGTGACAAGACCTTTCTTTGGATACCAAAAACATGTGTATTCCATGCGACAAGACCTTTTTCTGGATATCAACCTCTTTGACCTTGACCTAGGGGTTTGATTTATTTTTGAATAACTTAACTTTGGCCATAACTTTTGATCGGTTGGAGCTAGGGCTTTCATACTTTACATATGTAATCCTTGTGACAAGACCTTCCTTTGGATACCAACCACTTTGACCTTGACATAGGAGTTTCACCTACTTTCGAAAAACTTTAACCTTGGCCATAACTTTTGAATGGTTGGTGCTAGGGCTTTCATACTTCACATATGTAATCCTTGTGACAAGACCTTCCTTTGGATACCAACAACTTTGACCTTGACGTTTTACTTACTTTTAAAAACTTTAACCTTCGCTATAACTTTTGAACAGTTGCAGCTTGGTTTTTCAAATTTCAAAGGTATATTCCTCAAGACAAGACCTTTCTTCTTTGGGTACCAACATTTTGTATCTTTTGGACTGGATTTTGACTTGCATTTGAGAAACTTTAATCTTCGCCATAAGCTGCCATACGGGGGCACCAGTGTTTCACAACACTTCTTGTTTTTTACTAGAAAAAGACTTAAATGGTAACATATAACAACAAAGCGTTATGATAAACCTGATGACTTCAATTTTTCAATCGTCAATTTCCCTTACTTAGGCCAACATTTTTATTTATTAAATGATTTACGGGATTTTTTTTTTTTTTTTTTTTTTTTTTTTGAAAAATTGGGTCGGGGTGGATAAATAAAAATCAAAATAAAATTCCATATTTTACCACTAAAAAATAAAAATAAAATTGGAAAAAGTGATTTTTTTTTCAATTATTCCATAAAAATTGCCATATATATGGTGTGGAGCTTAAAATATGTTAACCGCAACACAAAAATTAAAGTAGACTATTACATGTAAACCCTTATGTGAAATGGAGGAAATCAAAGAAAATTTTATATCAAAATATTCATCATGACCACAACAAGATGATCAAAGAAAAAGGTTTATAATGAGAACCTCACTATGCTCAAAGTACTGAAAAATCATGAACCAACAAATCAAAAATAGAAAATATTGTTATAAAGAGAATCTCAATATAATATAAAACCCAGAATCATGATTTAAACCTGTATTTTACAATACAACATATGTTTATGCATATATAATATTAACAAACTTCTGATAGCTTGAAAGTATTAACACATTAAATACCGTTTCGTTTGCAGTTGTTTGTTTATATCTATTCTAAAACTACTTAACACACACAAAATACTTATGAATTTCCAGTCTGTATAGTACTGCATGTGATCTTCTAAAAATGTTTGAAAACGTTTCTTGGAAAAACATGCAAACTAGATACGTCACATTTTATTATTCATAAAATTCGTGTATTTTCGATTTCCATTCTTTTATCAGCCTCATCAAAGGTATCAAAATTTTAATAAGAGAACTACTGTATACGGTACCCACAGCGAAAGATATAGTCCTGTCAACATATCCTTTAGTAAAATTATGCTCATCATTCCTTTAATTTCTTTTTAACTCCAACTTAACTTCGTCATCGAACATACTCTAATTGATTTTCCTGTTAGCTATGGTTGACTTGGAAAAACTATCGTGTATAAGGACAAAGTATTCTCAACTTTTGTATTTTGACATTTCTGCATCCATGTTGGCACGTTTTATACACTTCTGAAACAGTTGATAACAAACGTCAATTGATTGGATGATAATAATGGCTTTCAACAGAGCAGCCGATCATAATTGCCGACTTATTTGCACATTATTTTATTTTCTTCGTGCACTTTCAATTACGATCGGCGGGAAATTTAAAAATAAATGCTCTAACCACTGAGCTACCGGGCCGACTTATCCAGTCCCCGTTACACTCTTCCCCCCTTTTTCTTGAGGTTTTCCATCCTGAAAACCTCACCGAGGCTCTTTTAAACCACCCGTGGGTTTTTTATTGTTGGGCGCCAAATGTAACAGACGGGGAAAAATGTCAGACAGACTGGGACTCGAACCCGGGACCTCCCGCTAACCGTGCGGGTGCTTTAACCACTGAGCTACCGGGCCGACGTACCCAGTCCCCGTTACACACACGGCGGGTGATGCTCACTCCTACAAGGCACCTGATCCCACCTTTTAATTTTGAGGTCTGTGTATGCTCTGCTCCCGTTTTTGTATTGTGAGCTTGAATACTGTTCGTTATCTCAATTCACATGAAATGAGATTGAGCAATGTGGATTTGAAGTTCCTTCCTGCCAACACAACTTCTGTGCTGCAACCCCTGGATTAAGCGTGCCTTCAAGGCTAGGTAAAGGAAGCTGATGATCAAGTCCCTCATAACAAAGATTGACCAGACCAAATCATCCCCAGAATTCTGCAAGGAAATTTCAATTCTTAATGCCAACTATTGGATATCAAGAGCTTGGAAGGACACAAAAGACTCCACCATACTTTCTTATTTTATATGCAGTTTTCATGAATAAATTACCGTTTTCTATGTATACTTCCGGTCGATTGCTAATGTTTAAAAGAGTGCTTCTGAAAAAAAAGAAAACCTATTAGAGATATTTATTACCCCCAAAGAATTGGAAAACTAGTGATACGTCTGAAACACTGAGGATTCCTCTGTCCATTATGGCTTCACGTGGGACAAAATATTGAAATGGTAAGAGAGAAAGAGCTGATGGGGTGTACATTTAACATTCTAAATTAGATTGAGATTGGCATGTTTTGTATTCTTCGCTTTGTCATGTTATCCCAGTCAGATAACTAAATGCGCCTTTAATTTGAAGAGTTCCAGTAATTGGCCAAGTGGTTCTGGACAAGAAGAAAAAAATGAAAATGTCAACAGACAACAGGACAACACTCATAATTACCATTCATGTTGCAAGGTTCATCCAAAATGTTCATGCTTTTAGTAACCTCTTTCCAATGCAGCTGCTATATGCTCCATTTTTTTCTGAAATCAAAAGCATTTTTTTTAAAATGAAAAATATTGATATTGCTTAAATACTAATTTGAAAATATTTTTTCATTAGGACTTTAATATTAGAATTATATGCCTACATACCGTCTTTTCGAGTAACAACAGTCTCATTCGATATTGCTTTCCTCTTTCGCTGTGGTGTTGCCTGTCTGCAATTATTAGAAAACAAACAATAAGTTTAAGGACATCATCTCAAGACATAACTTGACAATTTTACCTCTTGTGTATTGCAAGACCTGTTCCAGTAAAAACAATTTTTTCAAAAAATAACATTTATAGTAAGAATTGCACAATGAGCGTAAAAATAATAATTTTAGTTGATATACTAATTTTGTACAGTGTTTTAATTAATATTTTAAATATTATGTTTTGAATTATAATTGATACTATCAGTGTGTAGAGGGACGGACAATAACCTCTTAATTATGAACTTGTTGACAAACTATGGGAGATTGGATACAACAAGTGAGCGTCTTCATTAGACGGACAATTAGTTTTTACGATGTGTTGTTCTCTAACATTGACACTTTCCGTCAGACTTTGTGCAAAGCTGCAACCATCTAATTAACTGAAGAATGTGCAAGATACACAGTGTTAATGTAAACAGAGAACATTGCCGTATCCTTTAATGAGATGCAGTGAGGGGCGGACTAAATCAATATTAATTATGTGACACTGTAACTTACTGATTGTTGTTACCAAATAGGTGATCCCTAAGATGCATCTTCTTGTACAGAAGATGTGCGCACTGATCATGAGTATCAATAGCTTTTAACATCTTAGCTCTAAGACTGACAACGAGAGTTTTTTAATATCTTAGCTCCTAGACTGAATATGTGAGCTTTCACCATCTTGGCTCCGAGACCTGCAGCCATTGAACTTTTTTTTATATACCATTGTTTTTTTGACTTTGCTGTGACTTTCTAATAAAACTATAAACTTACAAAAAAAAAAGTCTTCTTAATCCAAACACATTGAGTAATTATGTTATATATGACTCATAATATTGAAAAAAGAATTGATACAGATAGAAAAGTTGCTATTTGAGACAAATTAGTATTCTTTAATGAAAAACAGCTTACTTTTTACTGCTTGGGCTTTGTGGAGAACCTTTCTCTTTTCCTAGAAATAAAAATGAATATTACAAGTAATACCAACAGATAACATGACAGTCTGGAGAGACAAGTTCTCCCCATTACTCAGCAAAGTTCATTTCACTTCAGTGGGAATGGAATATTACAGTAGATAAATAAAATCTATCAAAGGGACTTGTACACGATTTGAGCTCATGACAAATATTTTAACTTATTCCGAATTAATGTTTAGAATGGTAATAATTTAAAATTTCCATTGCTTGACTAAAATTATTGACTTTTAATATAAATTATTGATTTGTTCATAGGTTAATACAATGTATGTCTAATACATATAATTATACATATTTAAAACAAACCTGAATATGGCCTATCTGTAATGCCTTCAACATCTTTACTTTCATCCATCAAATCGACCTCCGACTGTGTATTCATATTTCAATGTAAATTCACCACTGATTTTCTCTTTTAAAACAGTTCGATCCTCTGTGCAAATGGTGTAAAAAAAAAATAACTAGTAAGTTAATCTATATAAAATTTTAAAAATTGTTATAATGAAAACTGTTTTTATTATCAGATAATAAATGATATATGTACTGGTGTACAGAAAAAGAGTGATACCCCAAATTTTATAACATTATAGTAAGTCAAGTATGTACAAAATTTGAAAATGTTACAGTGAAAACCGTTTGAGTTATCGTGTCACATTTTTTTAGAGTGGTGTGGTGTGGACAAATCGACAAGGCCAAAAAAGAAAGAGTGTTTTCAATTTCTCGACCGACCCTAATTTTATGCGCCGACCCTAGCACTTTTTAGGCCAAAAAAAGTTTCCTGTAACATTACCCAAAAAATCAAGGATCGGTAGGTCGGGATTTTTTTTTTGGCTTATGGATAATGGGTTCAAACATCCCCGGACTGAATTAACCAGATGTTATATTTACGGGGGGGGGGGGGCACCCAACATGGCTGCCTAGCAGCAGAAAACGAACTTCAAAAAGTTGTGGGGGGAAATTGTTGTTACAAATGATTACTCTGTATATTTAAGGTAATTTTTGACTATTTTATATCTCAAATTAAGCTTCAATTATTTGTTTGAATAAATGGAATCAGCTGATTGATCAAACGCAGATTTGAGAGAAAAAAATCCGCCTGGGGGTAATTTTGAATGGGTCAGTCGGGTTACCGGAAACAACCTAGACCTTAACACAACCAGTACATAATAGCAAGTACATCCTGGTCTTTAGGGCAATACATTCATCAAAATTTATTAATTTATTTTAGTCACAGGTTAAAAAACATATTTGTTGCACTCCATATTTAAACGACTGTTGTGACGTCATACACCGAAAGATGGGGCAATTTTTTCCAATACATTGATCAACACAGAAGTATATAAAAGTTCACTTCACCTATCTTATAATAATAAGAAATAATATAATGTCTCCATTTTCACTCAGTCTAAGGTCGCATTTTCAGGCTGTAGGACTTGTTATATATTGGCATAAATACGTACCATTAATATTAGAGATCCTAGCTTCATAAGCCTTTTTCCCATACGTTGCGATGATGCATTTCCCTTCAACATAATCAAAAACTGATTTTCTGGGTTCTTTTTTACGTTCTCTAAGCTAATATTGCTTACAAACTTATCCTCCCAGTGCACGACAGCGTACTTTGGTGGCATGGCGGTTCTTCTCTACTTCTCCCGCTTAAAATGGCGCGGTTTGGAAACTCGGCCAATCGGATCGGTTGATACAGATTCTGACCAATGATGATATGTCCAGTCGATTTGTACACAAACCGATTCGTCAATTTTTTTTTAATTTGATATGTTACGGATTTTTATACAGAAATATATACAATTAAATTAATTGCTTGAATATTTATATAGACAAAGAAAACCTTCTGTAAGAACTGATTTATCATATTTGTAACTTGTTCACAAAAATGAAACAGACTTAACTTGTATACGAATCGGTTTGAGTACGAATTGCCTTCCCTCGGAAACCTGATTCATATGAACGTTTGAAATTGCAAAAAAAGATGTTTCAAGTGGTAAACATGTGAAAAACACTGATAATGAACTTGCGGGAAGAAGTTATCATGATCATCAACATGCAAGTTAGGCAAGTTTCCAGGTTTGTTCTTATTTTTTTATTCTTTTTACGGGGATGATGGGGAGTTACTCCATTTTGTACAAAATTTTAAGATCCGGTGATGTAAGAACATTGGATGTGGGTTTTTTTCTGAGCTTGCATCACAGGACTAAAGAGTTGTGATTATAACCCTTTTACACTGAAAGGGAAACTATATTTAGATTTTGTGCAGTTGTGAATCTGGTATCTACGTAGTATATCTCTTGTTGTAACACCTTTTGTTTTAGTATTCTATAATTTCATGAAGACATTGTTAATACCATAAATACATGAATTACTACACCTTTCTATATGTAATATATATGTGTAACATGTTTGCTATTCTGTTATTAATTTCAGGTGATCTTGCTGTAAGGCAAAAATACAAATAGTATGAACTAGATTCTTCTGTTTCTGTTCCTAAAAGCACAAAATCTGAAGAAAAAGAAAATTCAGGTACTTCAGATCAGATTTTCATGAAACTTTCAGCAATGATGGCAAATCATCTGAACTTGGGGAGTTTTTTTTATTTTGCCGTCGTCACTTCCGGTCGCGAAATACGGCCACATTTCTTTTTTTAAAGTTGCATTTTGTCCGAAAGTGTTCTCAAAAACGCTTTGAGATTGAGTCTTGAAACTTTCAGGGATGATAGATTGTGACTCGTAGATTTGAATTTCTTGATTAGTGTATGTTGCCGTGACGTCCGTTGTCCACCGGAAGTAGTTTTAAAAAATGCAATTTTTTATTTTTTTATTTTTTAAATGTTTACAATAGAGATAATAGAGGCAAATAGACTGTTTCAAGTCATATTATTTCCACCGGAAGTTATTTCTTCCAAACCGGAAGTAGACAAGAAAATGCTCATTTTTCTTCGAAACTTTGAGGGATGACTCCTCCACACTCAGTGAGGAGTTAAAAGTCATTTTGAGTACTTCCGGTCATACCGGAAGTTAATATAAAAGACCGGAAGTTGTTTGAAATTGATAGATTTTACTCTTTCATGTGTTGCTAAGCATATTTTGATGAATTAATATGAATATTTTTTTTTTATTTGAAGTTGTTTTACTTTCTTGTATTAATCAAAATTTCCCAAATCTAACGGAAGACCTACTCGTTGCTCGCAACGAGATCTCATCTAGTTATTCTTTTTCTTCTTCTTCCTGGGTACTTTTTTGTCCGCGAGTGATCTCGTAAACTACTCATCCGATTGAGGTGAAACCTTTTTACTAGGCATGTTATGTAGATTGGCGGAACGAAGGTCATTTTGCGCGCACGTGCACGCACGCGCGTGCAATGTGTAAAATGACCAATATACTTGATATAGCTGTAACTTTTATATTTTCTGATGAAATGCTTTGATACTCAGAATATAAGGATATATTAAAAGTGTAGACAAGATGACATGGTCAACATGCACATGCATGCGCAAAGCGTAAAATGACCAATTTACTTGATAAAGTCGTAACTTTTTTACTTTTTGATGAAATGCTTTGATATTCAAAATATTTATATATATTAAAAGTGTACGCAAGATGACATGGTCACCATGCACATGCATGCATATGCATGCGCGTGCAATGTGTTAAATGACCAATATATTTAATATAGCCGTAATTTTTATATATTTTTTTATGAAAAGCTTTGATATTAAGAATATACAGATATATTAAAAGTGTAGACAAGATGTTGTGGACATCATGCACATGCGCGCGCGTGCAATGTGTTAAATCACCAATATACTTAATATAGCCGTAACTTTTATATTTTTTTATGAAAAGCTTTGATACTAAGAATAAACAGACATATTATAAGTGTATACAAGATGGCATGGTCATTATGAACATGCATGCAGTTGCGCGTGCGCGCAATGCTCAGATGACCAGTATACTTGATATAACTTATATATATTTTGATGAAATGTTTTGATACTAAGAATATAAAGATGCATTAATAGTATAGACGGGTTACATGGTCATCCTGCACATGCATGCACGTGCGCGCGCATGCAAAAACCGACCAATATACTTGATTGCCTTATTTAATGAAGCTTACAGGAAATAAGACACCAAAAGGGAGTTGGGGAGCGTTTGGGGAACATCTGTAACGGTCCCCGTTACAATTATAACTAGTTTTACATCATTTTTTAGGGATGAAATTATATTTTTAATATATATTCATAAAAACAGCTTTTTGAAATAGTGTGCTGCAGATAACAAGTGTCATATTATTTTCCGAATTTGAGTCGCAAGCATGTGCGGAAAATCTGAGATTGCAGCAATTGTTGTAGTAATTGTTGTGATAATAATCATCAAATTTCTACTTTTAGTGCTTATCAACCTTATATGGTGTATTACCATGTGTATTAGGGTGATGTCTCTGACCTCACTCCATTTAGGTAAAAGAAAAAAATGTATCGATTGATATTTTCAAGACCTGTCATTTGAAAGAATTTTTATTGAGTTACTGACGTAAATTATCTCTCTATGTAAATCTCAATGCATGCAAGTTTGTTAACTACATGTATACCTAATCTTTTCAGGGAAGTGGACAGTTCAGGACAAAGAGAATCTGGTGATTGTAATGGTCAGCAGAATTGTGAAGAAAAGGGATATCAAAATGCAGGGACTGATGGAGGAAATGATACTTCATGCCCAACATTGAAACATTTACCAGTTGACACTGAACTTGATTCATGACTACTGAATAGATAACATTTTGAGTTGGACAATCAGTGAATTGACTCTGAGCTGAAGAAACCAATTGAAAGAAAATGTATCCTTTAGGCCAGGAAATTTACAATCAACCTTTAGATTTTCAGAGTAGTGTAAGGCACTTTTATAGATCACCTGAGCCAATGCTTTAGATGTTTAATCACAAGCTCCCCTCCTTCATAAGTTGATAGTGATAGATATAAATCTGGTAAACAAATTCTTTAAGGACTAATAATCTGAATGTTTATTTTTCCTAGCCTTAGATTATATGTGAGCATTGGTACATTTTTCTGGAAACTTTTTAAAGCAAAATTCATTCTGAAGCATTTTTAGGGTATAAAAAGAAAGAACTTTTCAATAAAGATTCTTAAAAGTATTTTTTTCTCAATTTATTTCTTCCATTTGTAATTGTCTTTTAATTTGTTATTCTGATATCTATATTAATGCAAATAGATGATACATGAGATATGCATTTCTTCTGAAAGGTATGATTTGCTGTATTAAACACAATCAAAAGTGAACAATGGAACAGAAGTACTAAATTATCGCAAGTTAAAAAAAACAGACTAAAAGAATTTTAATCCACTCAGTATGACAAATGCTGTTTTGACTTGCTGAGTGTGCAAAGACTGTTCTCCAACTTGTATCTTGTAAGTAAAATCGGAAACATCAGGATAATTGTATTTAAATTTTAGTGATTCAATATGATTCTAATTCCATTTACAGAATCACCTAATTTTACATAAATATCCCAACATTACAAAAACATTAAGATTCTCATTTGAAAGGGTTGGCATTAAACTTAGCTTCATAAAGCAAAAAAACGCGCTTTGATACAATAAAAATGAAAAAAGTTACAGATTAAAAAAATGCATTGAATACCACATTTAGACTTAGAAATTTAAGAACTGGCTACCGAAGGGGATAAAAATGACTTCAAAGGCAATTTGTCCAGCCTTTTCCGGCCTGTAAAATTTCTAAGTTCAATAATTATGTTAAAGTTAGGGTGTTGAAAAATTTTAAGTCCAGCTTTCCAGTAATTTTCCACCCATTTTCCATGATGTTTATGTTCACTGTACATGGTGTCCATGTATACTGTACATGGAAGTCCAGCCTGTTTTGTCTATGTTTCCTGGACTATGTCAAAGGTTTCCAGGCTTTTTCATGGAATATCTATGGAAAAGCCTGGAATCCACGGAAAAATGAGACATGTCCATGGAAGTTCTACAGCCGGGTACTAGTCCTTGAACACGGGAAGTTACGTTACAGGTATTTTCTTTCAGCTGTTTTTTTTTTCCAAATTCTTGAATTCTAAACGTCCAATTCCGAATAGCGATCTCCGTGTACTTTCACTGACTTCGACCTCCTGAAAATTGTAATGAAATCGTTGCCGTTCTCGTTTCCCTCCGTTTGCGTTGACATCTTTAATAATCAGGTGGTCTTCCAGTTTTGGAAGAATCTCTCACTCTTCGTAAAGTCTCGTGCCCTCAAAATTTGTAAGTATCCCTGTTCTTTAGATGAGAAAATTTTACCAAGACACTCCCGAGTCTATCCACATCCGCTTACAAAAATTCTATGTACTTCCTCTCTTCAATGGTGTCATCACTTTGACATATAGCAGACTCGTCAACGCAGTATTCACTCACTCTGTATCTTATATCCTCTTCGTCGACTTCTCTGGCATCTTCACTGTCATTTTCTAAGTGGTTTGATGACAAAATTGGAGAACAAGGAACTTACTCATGGAAGTACTGTGCAGCTTCCTCCTGAAAGTCATCGCTCCCAGAACCATGATTCTCCGTGGAAACCCCATCCATACTGCTCACTGAATTAAATAAAATCATGAAATCAATTTATGTTTTCTTCATGTGCTATTTTTTTATGTTTAATTCCTATATTTTAATTTTGGGGGTGGGGTGGGGTAGGATTGTCTCTGTACAACCAGAATTTTTTTGTACTTTAAATCTTACGAGCTCATTGCATGTCGGACTATTTTACAATGAATCTTTAGTTTATTTATTTGTCTATACGTACATATACATGTATTTAATCTTATTAAACTTAGAGTATATGTGTATTTCCAGCGAAAATTTGAAATAAAATACAATTCGATTTTCAAGAAAGAAAACAGATTTCATTTTTAAATGTCCATCATATTTCATTAGGATATAGTGTCTATTCTTGATAAACTTTCATATGAAACCTACCAGGGTTGGGGTCAATTACTTTTAAATGTAATTTAATACTTTCAAATACATTGAACATTTTGTCAATTACTTGCAATTACAATTACATTGATTTTTACAAATGTAATTAACTACTCTCAGTTACTTTGAAGAATGTGATTAAATACATTTCAATTACTTTTATTTCACTTTAAAAAATCTTGAAGAACAAATACATGTAAATTTAAGGTAGGGGGAATATTTAAAATAAATAATGTCAGGTGTCTGTCATGTTTGTGTGTTTTATCAACATAAGACTTATAATTAGTCCTTCATGTACATTTATCAATTGACTGCCTTTATGAAATTTGATTAAAAGCAAGTTAACCTACTATAGAGCCTCTAATTATAAACATTCACCTCTGCGCGTCAAAAAAAGTAATGACTTCAACATGTTTAACGAGTGGAGATATTTCTATAAAAGGTCGAGCGAATCAGGATTCTACCAAGTGGAAATGCTGAATAAATAGGAAATTGATAAATTTGTAGTTGTTTTTTTTAATTTAGTAAATTTAATTCGTAAAATACATTTACAAGTATCTTTCCCGTGAATTGCCTTACTTAATATCAGTACCTAGATCATTACTTATCATCGAATAGAAACTTATATTTACGGTATTTTTTATATAAAGGATATAATTTAGAAAGTTTTATTTCCTGTAAAAAAAGTTTTAAAAAAGTATATTAATATTAACAAGCTAATTCAGAGAATTTGTGTCCCCCGCTTAGGGAAAAAAGAAGATCATACGCAGTTCAATTTGGGGGGGGGGGGGGGGGGGTCGGACAAACTCATAAAATCATTATAATTAGTGTGATAAATATTCTTTATAAAAAGAATCTTCTATACACATATTAAAGAATAAGCAATCAAATCTTTATATCCATATTGGCATTTTTTATTGGCTTCAATATACATGTATAAATTTAATAATTCTTCAAATCAAGGGAGGGGGGACCCCCCCCACCCCACCCCCTAGAACTGCGCGTGCTATTCATTTTTCCCTAAGAGGGGGACACAAATTCTCTGAATTAGCTTGTTTAGACTGAATCGTAATAAACTTCGCAAATTTTATGGCATTGTATCTGCCTCCAACAACTCTTTTATTAACTGATTAAGATGTCGTGATCTTTTCTTTCCCTTTCCGAAAATATTTTTCTAATATCGTGTAGTATGAACAACAGATGCCAGAAACTCGAGCAATCGTAAAATTTCGATCAGCTTTTTTATGTTTTATTGTATAAAATATCCACAAAACGTCTCAGATAAAATATTTATAAAACATGCAATTCCGCAACAAGGAATGTGCAGCACAGGCACTTTTTTCGTATACGGTGCATCCCTACTTATTTTTATCACAAGGTACCTAACTCAATTTCAGGCACCCCCGCTTCAAGCTCGTATTTTGTTTATATATACCAATCATTATCCTACTTTAAAATGACATCGTTCGCTTCGAAAGATTTTTTTTCTTGTCAAATTAATCGTTTCGGACGTCTCTGGTCGAGCGTCTTTATTGTAAACCACTCATTTCTTCCTCGAAAATTACCTAGATAAAGAATAAGACTTTGAATGGGATACATAGACTTCCAGTTGGGGTTATAAATGTAGAATAAATCCAGAGACGTACGAGTATTTCTTATCCTACATTTATATCCCATTGAGCAGTGAGGGATCTTTTTCGTGCCAGCACCTACTGCGACTTGGGATCTCGGTTTATACGGTCTCATCCGAAGGACCGGTCTCCACGTCCCATAGTGGGATTCGAGGGACCGGTCCTTCGGATGTCATTGAAATAACTTATTATTAATAAGTGTATTTTTTTAACCATGTGCATTTTATTTTAGAACATCGAAACAACCTTACTTTCATTATTTCGACTCTGCAAAAGCCCCGCTAGGGTCCCCGTGATTTTACACTGTTTATTTATAGGCCAGAGTTGCAGCAATAGCTTGTGACTATAAATAGCCACCGTCTAAAAATGGTTAAAATGAACTTGATGAAATACGACGGGTGATCAAAAAGTTCGCGAACTAATAATTACTTCCTTAAAAGAAATAAAATGCCATTATTCTGCCCATGCGCGAATCACGTGATCCAGGCAGTCACATGACATGCTCCTCAGCAGTCTATTCACAAATGCTGAAAGAATTTTCCGAGTCTTATATTTCTTACCATGCAAGTTATTTTTCATAAAAAAACAATCCATCTGTCAGAAATGGCCAAATCTCGGCAATAGGATGGGTGGATAAGGATATCCCTTCCCACAATTAGTATGGTGACCCATCAGAACCCGAGTCCTCTGTCTCGGAAGCGTCGTTTATCCAATGTGGATAAAGCATGGGCGCCTTCTTTTTATCATATCTCCTATGTTTAAAGTCTAAAGTAAACGATATTTGAGGGATTTGATAATTATATCATTGTTAAGATATTCAAGCATTTTTCTAATTGTAACTTGACGATGTTTCGTAACAAATTGCTCAACTAAGGCCATCATTAAAAATATCTTTGTTTCCCCTAACCCGACCCAAAAATCTCAAGTTGGGTAGGTAGGTAGGCAATTTAATTTTTTTTTTTGACAGCAGCTTTGAAAATACATTCTTAAAATTAAATGGAATGATACTTTTTTAAATAAGTTAAGTACAAAAGAAAGCGATTTGTAAACAGCTAGAATACCATACAAATGCCGTTAAGACTAACATTTAAGATAAATTAATTCACGACTATTATAATACTCAATCGAACGTGTGAAATCTCTCATACCAGAGTAAATTTGTTGAAATTGAATACATCTGTTTAAAAGATTCTAGTGTAAGCAAAGACCGGACATCCGAGTATTTATTTCATACCTACTATCAGCTTCCAGTGCTTGCACATACAGTGTACTTTTTCAAGGGCTTCGAATAGTGCATTGGTTCTAGAGCATTTCGTTTTGGAGTCTCGATTTAAGGAGCTAATTCTAAGTTGTATGTTCAAATCCTAATGCGGGACATTGAGACCGGTTCTTCGAATGAGACCATAAAAACTTGGGTCCAGTGTCGCAGTAGATACTGGCACGAAAAAAATCCCCCACTGCTCAATGGCCTAAAGTGCCGCATGCAAGTCTAAATTTGGAGCCTTCACCAGACAAATGTTTAAATAAATGTTGTTGTCCCAATAATTATCAAAGGAATTCAAATCAAAGAAACAACCAATCTTCAAGGGCCTTATTAAAGAAAGATACAAGGACGTCTCAGGAAGCTTGTATCATAATTTCAAATCTATTTGGAAAAAGTATGTTGACCATGTTTAATCGAGACAATCCATATCTAAAAATGATAAAATGTCATACACAATGTCAAAGTCATGAAGTTTAACCCATGAATAAAAGGCAGTTAGAAAAGACGTGTGAATTATATTCATTAGGATGCAATATGCAGACTTATTTACAACTCTTATGGTCCCATATACATGTACTAAACATAGGAATATTGATAAACTGTTTATAAGATCGAAACTCAAATAAAATGCAGTGAAATTGATTGGTTTGTTTACAAGGTGGGCCCTTTGTCTGCTCATAAGGGGTATCATGAGGAGGGCCTACGGACCTAAGCATGCTTTCTACGTACTTAATTTTAAGACAGGTTGGCAAATACAACCGAAACACGCTTAAAAGGTCATTGTATATTTTATTTTAGTAACAAAGTGTTTCAAGAGTGTAGGATTCTTATATGCTAAAGGCATAAGGTTGATACGTCGTCGTTCTGTTAAAAGATGAACTAAGCCTCGGTGACCGAGACATGTTTGGGCGCCATTTTGTTTCCAACAAACGCTTGAAAATCACAGAACAAAATCAGTCGTTCTGATGAAAACGGATTTTGATGGAATTCTATTTTAGAAAAGATGATAAACATAAAAAAAAATATTGGAATAATCTTATGAAAAAAACTTTCCAGTCGGCGCTTTTTAATTGGGTCGGTCGCGTTAGAGGAAACAAAGGTATTTTTTATTTTGGCCTAAGGACACATCTTTTCCCCGGCTTGCTTTTGCTGGGCAACAGAACAAACATCATTTTTAACCATCTCCCTGCCTTCACTTAAACAATGAATCCAATTAATGATTGAACTTCTGGTAAGTCCTGTTTCTTCATAAACCTTGTACAAATTATCATATTCTACTGCAAAGGAATTTCCAAGATTTACGTTAAACTTTACAGCCGTTCGTTACTCGAGTACGACTGAGTCAACCATTTTTTGTCACAAGTGACCTACATATTGACGTCATTTTCACATTGTGACGTCACAAACACGGAGCAAAACATTATTTAACATCAGCTATTTATAGAACATGTGTATGACTATATGTGTGCAAAATTTCACTCTAATCTGAATAGTGGTTTTCTAAATATAGAGATAGTTCTCGAACTTTTTGATCACCCCTCGTAGGGTAGAATTACGTTAAGTCTATAATACTCTGTTTGATACAATAAAACCACAGAATCAAGAACGATAAGCGGGTTAGAAAATTAACAACTGGAATAGCTTTCACCTTTATTTCTCCGTAGAGGAAAGGCCAAAAAATATTACGACTTGTTATTTAACATTCTTTCATATAAAGCTTTAGATTTGTCTGATTTAAAAAAGTGAAATCCTATTAATAGTCTTAAGAAATATGAACCATTTCCTATGACCTTTAAGGTCTCATCCGAAAGACCCGCAACTTTCACTTCAAAGTGCTGAGCGCTTGGCGAAGGAACAGTAGCTACCTATTCTTATTCTCGACTTGGGAAGCTCGCGGCCATGATTCGAACACACGACCTTCCGATCTTGAAGCGAACGCTCTATCGACTGAGTAACAACGTCGAAGTGCAATGTGTATTGCATCAATATTAAGTAAACGAAAAGATACAATAGATTATTTCTAATAAAATTTACAACTGGGGCCTGGATACTACCTTACAACACTGTAATAAATAATAAATAATATTCTAAAGTCCATCCCCATACATATTACAGAGTGACAAACCACTAAAATACCGGTACAAGAATAAGCTGAAATCCACCCCCTTACATTAATAATACAATATTTAGTCCTATAATATTACAATACCTTCCAAGCTATTATAATTACACTGAGAATTTCTTTCATCTTTATATACATGTATACTGTAACACTATAGTTTGTTTAAAAAGTTAACAATTTGAATGAAAAATAATCAATTTGTTGTTAATGATTACTACAAATACGCCCTAAATTGTACCACAAAGTGATAACTTAAATAACCAATCATTTATTTTAGATAACAAATCATTAATTATAGACATTACAATTATTCGTTCTTACAAAGAACTAAGTACGTTATGTATTGTTCGAAGGCCCACAATTTTTCGTATTTTGATATACACGTTTGCAAAAATATAACTACCATGTACATGTAGAAGAAGATTGGTAGTTTTGATATATGCATAACAAAATTTTGCAATTACGTTGATTAGAGGTATTCACAGGATTAAAACATCCGTTCTTTCCGGAAATTGCTATTTTTCCCACTATTTTTACAACAAATTCCCAAAACTGAAGTAGTGCACACCCCTCGAGCAAAATAAAACATATATATATTTGAAAATAATTTGATAAAAGACAAGCAATAATAATGGTAAGAATTTGCTCGAGGAATGTGCAGTATGTTAATTTTGACATTTCATGACTTTTCCCAGTGGCGGATACCAAATTAGTCGAGAGGCGAATTCTTATCTAGGTTAGTAAAAATAATGGTGTATTTCGTGTAATAATGTTAAAAAATAAATTTTTCTTTGATTGACCATATTTATATTTCTCATACAAATATATTTGTCATGAAAATAGCATAAAAACTAAAAAAAAATGTCTTAAAGAAATGACAAAATGCGATATTATTTTATACAAATAAGCCTTACACTTGATAAATGTTACCAACAAGAAGGGAAGAGATCAATTTAATATACTAAAACAATAAAATAAAAATGTTCAGCTGACAGGTGAAATCACAAAAAGTATTATTGCAGAAAAGTAAATGCTTAAATCCTAGCATTTATTTTATTTTGCTACTGAAACGGCCTAGTTGACGTCTGCATGTATGTAAATAAATTACGCAATAAACTCAAAGATGACGTCACAATAGGTCCCCTTGCAACACTTTTTTTTTGGAAGGTGTGATAAATTCCCAATCTTTTGTATGCCGTTGTTCAAGACTGATCAGATTAATTAATATTTTGAGGTCTTGTATTTTCAGTCATTTATACAAGTGCACAGTTGATATTATACAATTATGGACTTCAGTGTAGGTCGATATGTGGTTATAAGGACTCATGGCAATTGATATTGACCGAAGACACAGAAAGTGATAGCGACCGAGCCTGAGATTTTTTTAAACACCATGACGCAATGTTTTTTGACGTTATAATGTAGCTCCGGGGTTTCCAAACATGTTGATTTTAAAATTAAGTAAATTGATTTCTGTTAAATCGAGTGGAATAAAACTTCACACATCAACAAAATAAATATTTTTTGTATAAGAAAATGTGTTCTTTTTTTAATATTTCTTGAAAGTAATAGAACGAACTTTCAAACAACCCTCGTATTTGCATAGCGTCGCTAGGTTGACGTCATAGTGTTATTTTCCAAAGAAATATCTATATTCAGATAGCTTTGTAGGAAAATTGATTTGAGATAATTACAAAAATTAAGCTGAATTAAAAAGAGGACATCTTGGACATGTTTCAAAAAAATCTTCATCAGATTTGGGGACATGGCCGATTTTGATACATAACGTACTTTCTTCTTACTACATTTTAATAGTGATTCTCTGTAACCACTTAAACTTTTTTGCCACGCATGGTCACCGATTTTGATGAAACTTTGCCCATTATTATAACTTGACACCAGAAACATATATCAAATAAAATTTCGTTGCTATGTGTCTTGGTTGCCATGGTAACAGCCAGAAAAGTTGGAAAAATTGAGATTTTCAGCTACCTTGAATCTTTATTAAGCCTTAACAAAGACTAACGAACAAACCATTCTCACAAAAACCTGACACCTTGTTGCCACTTATGCTATAAAGAAACTATTTAGAATTGATCTCTAAATAAGTGGTAACCATGGGTACATTCGGAATACATTTTAGATGCTGAAAAATGCAGAAAAACGCTCAATATTCACTAATGATAGGTGTTAAATGATCAAAATTCAATCAACAACCTAAGAAAAAAACAATAAAAATATTTGACCTCAAGTAATTAGGTATTGGCAATATTATTCTAAAAATAACTTTCATGGTTGCCATGGTAACACAGTGTTAGCATGCAAAATGTGTTGCTAAGATTGGGTTAATGCTACTATCTTCAGGAAAAACAATAAATTTCATGACTGGCACATATACATCCTTAGGACCTTGCAACACCAACAATATAAGAAAAATTGAGATTAATTGTTACTTTGCAGTGTAACCATGGAAACGATGAACCAGTTGTTTAAAGTGATATTTTTTTGCTGCCTTAGGAATTTACTTACCAATCATTCAAGAAACATATTATTTGATTCACCTTGAATAGTACTTATCTGGTAGAACTAAAGTTGAATATCATATATTGATAACGTTTGTTGAAAAATACAACACTGTTGCTATGGTAACCAAGAAGGGAAAATGTTCGATTTTGTTAATTTTATATCAATATTAAACCCTATGTGCCAGCTTTTTGCATCCAGTTAGAGATTGGGTGGCAGTCAAAATTGAAAGTCAGGTTAGTTGTTCATAATTATCAATCATAAAAGTTTTGGGAATCTACATACAAGGGTACGTATCCAAGGAAACAGAATATTTTTTCATATTTTTATGCATATTTTTCGGCTTATTTCCATAGCAACGCTCTATTCAAAGAATTGAATTTGAATTTTTTGAAATGTGAAAATTAGGGCCACATGAACATCTTTAAAAATTGATCATTAGTTATATAGAAATATGCTTTTTAAAAAGATAAGATTAGATTTAAACACTAAGAGAGTAAATTTAAAATCCTTTCTTGGTATTAAAACCATGGCAACCATTGCCAACCTATAAGAAATATCATATTTCTTCCTTGATATATGTTACAAGGATCTTTTGTCTATTATTTGCTTGCATTTCAACCTATATATTTTTTTTATTCTTAAGTGTATGATTTTATAAAATTAAATGAGCAAAATTATTACTTTTGAATACTTTGTTTCCATAGTAAGGTATGTAATAGTTGATTTACCAAACATGTTTATCATGCATTTAAGACATCAGGCCTTCAACTTTCAGAAACAATCATTGACACTTGTTTGCTTTGCTGCAAACGTTAACTGTGAGACTCTGAACATGTTGAAAAATGCCATTTTTCAAACTTTAGGACGTGTTGCCATGGTAACCATGACATATAGCAACCAATTTCTGCCTGATTTAAGTTTACGGTATCAAAGACTTTTATCAAAGAGAGTTTGGAGAAATTCTGAGACTATGCGTGCCACAGCTCCTACATAAAAGTTCAAGTCGTTACAGAGAATGGCTCTTAATTTGTAAAAACAATTAACATATTGCTTTATTTGTTATTACATTTTATTTATTTATTATTACAAATTACTTGCTTGCAATTTCAAATTACTAAGAGAAGGTATTGATGAGGTCCTTCCGGAAAAAAAGATAGGAAAAAGGATACCCCTCTTTTTTTTGAAACGGCACATTGCATAGGCCTACATGTAGAAACTGGATCAAAACGCGTCTCTTTCTATGAAGGTGCGGATTCGGCCATTATGACGTTCTTATTATGACGTCACAATTACTTTTGTGTATCAGTGAGACAGAGCAGTCGTAAAGCTGTAATGTGCTAAAATGGTGAGTACAAGTAATTCTGAGTTTCAAAAGTATTGTCCAGTGAACTGTGTAGAGTAAACTCTGCAGTCTTTTCTTACGTTATATATATGTGGTTATTTTTTTCCCTGAACTATGACTGAACCTCGTGTGAATCAGCAATAGTTATAGTTTACCGAAGAATAAAAAAAACGAGGTTAAAATGAGTTCAAATCTCGGCCGCGACTGACGTAAGTTGATGAAAAATGGGTAGCAATTGTTCCCTCGCCATACGCTCGGCACTTTGAGGTGAAAGTTGCGGGTCCTTCGGATGATACCCTTAAAAACCGAGGCCCCGTGTCACGGAAGGCGTTGACACGATAAAGATCCCTCACTGCTCAATGGCCCTGAGTGCCGATTAAAGGTCAAAATTTGAAGCCCTTCACCGGTATATGGTGACGTCTCTATTTGAGTGAAAAATTCTCGAATGGGACGTAAAACAACATACAATCAATCTTTAATATGTTACTAACTGGAGATCAACTGCACACATTATGTCGTGTTAAAAAAAAAGAGTTACAAGTCACAATTTACAAAACAGTTCTCCACAGGTGTTTAAAGCTGTAACACGTACACTGGAATATATGTACTTGTAATTTTATCTTAATTACGCATTTTTAAGAAGTAATCTTGTTGCTTAAATAATTCAAATTAAGTATGTTTAATGTACAGGTATATATAAAATTAATTTCGAATAATAAATCTCGCCTCACGGTAATTATCACTTTTGAAAGTTAATATAGATAAGAAATGTACTGCTGTTTGGATGTCTAAAAATGACACATAAATAAGACGACGGCACTGTTATCAGAAACTTTGCTACACATATATCTACATGTGTAAGACCGATAAATGACCTTCTTGCTCGAAAGCCAATTACCTAACGTACTCTGCGCACCGTTTTGCTGAGATATGAAGTTGGTGATAACCGATGGTGGTCAGTGAGGTTGCAACAGAATCACTTAATCCCACTTAAAAATCAAATAATATCCAGTGAGTAGAAATTGAAAATTAGTCAACCAGCATGACCAGTGCCACGCCGTTCATACCCCTTCACCAACTTTTGGTTGCTCCAATTTGAATTTGTCGTTTGGTGACTACTTAATTCTGTGTCTATCTATAGAAAACATGTTTGTTAATCACTTTAGCAACAATTTTTCACCAGAAGAAAGATTAATCTTCTGATTGTTGTCATGTTCTACAAATTTCTGCAAACACCATACTGACTGCTTTAGCACGCTCTTCTGGGGTCAAAATCCGCATATGGTGTAATTTTTTTCTGAGTTTTTAATTAGTACAGACATAAAGAACACAAAACACAAAGAAAAAAATAGATATTTTTTCCTCCAACAAGACTAAGTGTAAGCATGATTTTGAATTTTCTCATGGAATGGTTACACTTTATTTAATATTGTACTTATTTATCAGTCAAGACATTTAATTACCTCATTTTTGCGTCGCCTGCAGAGCAGAACTGCACTTAGGGATCACTTTACCAGGCGTCTGTCTGTCTGTCCGTCTGTCACACCTTGTATCTCAAGAACTGTAAAAGATATGGACTTGATATTTTGCACATATATTGCTTGGCACTATGGCATTTGTGCATTGCCATGGTTACCGACCTCGTTACCCTTGACCTTTGACCTACTTTACAAAAAAGTTATTGGCAGTATATTTTGACATTTAAGGGGTAAGTCTATGCTATTTAGCATGTTCACTGATGGTCATAAAACAATATGAAAAATACCAGCGTGACAATTTACTTGACCTTCACCTATTTGCAAAAAATACCCCGGCCAGTTTAATTTAACTTAAATAAAGACTTTTGTATTTTGAGAGGCGGGGTGTTGATATTTAGTATTTATACATGTTTATGAGCTCATAATACTGTATTTTGAAACTGATATTTAAATATAATGAAAATACATCGGGATCGGTATCCCAAAACGGATCGTGTAGAGTGACAATTGATGTAAAGACTTTGAAAGACTTACTAACACATGTAAAATGATAAATAATTATTTATAATAATTTCAATTTAATTATTCATTTGAGGGTTGGGAATCATATTTTCTTTGTTTGTCAGACTCTATGACAGTCTTATACTGTGCGTGGATGCTTTTTTTGTGCATTCATGAACTATCATGCTAAGTAGTAAACAAATAGCTAACTACACCTTGATTTATTTACATCTTTAATGAAGCTACAAAGCAGGCGATACATGCGTTCCTTGGAACACTCTACTTTTACTTTGGTAACATATTTTATATATCAAATACATCATAAACAGTTTTGAAAAGAAAAAAAATTTATTTGGTGGCGCGTTAGCAATTTTGTCTTTTAAAGATATATATTACTAGGCTGAAAAGGACAAAGGTGTCGAGAGTGGTAAAGAAGAGAATAGTCAGGATGATGTTCCCAACGTCAAGCAACTGCTGGCAAAGATAAAAGAACAGAGAAAGGTTCTTAGTATTCTGTTTGAGAACTTTTTTCTCCAATCACTAAAATGTATGGACTCCACATTCTAGCCCTTCATTGCATTTGTTTTAATTATGAAAAATAATGATCAAAAATAATTTAGCAGAGTATTCCTTCAAAGATAATTTTGGCTAAAACACGGGCACCTGAAATTTTATCAACAAGTAGGAAATAAAACCCTATAGATAAAAAATTCTTCTCTCTTCATGTTTATAAAAAGCACTGTATATATATATATATATATATCACAAATAAAATTTCAGGTACATTTGAAGTAAAAGCAGTAATGGTAAATGTTCATGATAATACATATGGGTACATAAAGCACTACAAATTCTTTTTAATTTTATAACTTATAGGCCTCCCCTTCCCGGACCCAGTGGATGTAGGATGGGGCCAAATTATCAAAATACTGAGTATATAAAATTATATAAAATTCTGTATACTACAAAGCGTCTAAGAGACGTACTGATTGCAGAGTTATATCAAGGACGGGCTTCTCAAAGGAAATTATGAGATTCATGACCCCTGCTTCATGCTCCAGTGTGGGGCTAAATGCAGTTTATCAGGATCATGTATTTTATCTTTTAAAACCTTTTTTGTTATTTTGAGGACAATTATTGCAAAGCATTATCTGCAAGCGTGCAGAAAAAAAGTGTGGAAAACCAAGTGGGAAAGACTGCATACAGGCAGGCAGACGAGGGACAAATAAAAAGGCAGTGATCTTAATATTAACTTCAAAATTCATTTCCACTACCTGAGGGTTCAGATAATAGGTTGGGGCTATACGTATTTTGTATGTATTGACAGTAGTGAAAATGCATTTAATCTCCGAAGAATAAATTTAAATAAAAACAAAAGAAGCTTTATGGAAACAAACTGAATGGAGGGCAAAAACAAGCAAGTTGATCTAAGACATCATGGAATTCCTCTGTTCTGCCCAAGGGGTCAGGTACAAAAATGTGAGGCTTTCATGTAGTGAAAATACGGTTCACAGCTCAACATAAATAGGTGAAATATATAAAACCTTGCTCAAGGGCTCAAATCCCAGTCCCAGGGTGGGCTAGATCGGCTGAAGGCAGTTCAAATCTTAACATTACTGGTTGCCCGCGTGGCTCGATGTTAGAGCGTCTACTCTAGAGTCGCAGACTAAGGAGTTGATCCGTACCGTACGTCGCAGGTGCGAATCCCACTGCGGAATGTGGGGGCCGATCCCTCGGATGAGACCGTACAAACCGAGGTCACGTGCTGGCATGAAAAAGATGGCCCACTGCTCAAAGGCCGTAAGTGCCGAGTACAGGTCTAAATTGGCAAGCGGTGGCGTCTCCAAATAAATCTTGAATTAAACCAGAAACAAAACAAACAAACAAAAAATACTTGTATGTACATGTACTGAATATTATTAAGCAATCACAGATCAATTTAAACAAAAATGAAATTCAGATTGTGCGGCTACATCCAGTAAAGGCAAAATTTATAATTTGTTTACTAACAGTACTTTAACATCTAGAAACTATTTAAATGCCAATATGCCATTGAATATTATCATTTATAACCTTTGTAAATTCATTAATATTTATATAGTTAATAAGAGAGTTACCTCTCCAGGTTAATATAAATTGCACACTTGCATCATGTATTTTGTTAGATATTGTTGTATTTTCTCTATGTTGTTTTACACAGTGTGAGAATAAATTGAATTGAATTGAATTACAATTTCAATGTGCTTTCTATCAATTATAGGCTGCAGAGGACACAGGTGTTAAGAAAAAGGAAGAAGAGAAAATCCAGAATGTCTCTGTTGTTAAAAACAGCAAACGACAAATATTAAAAGGAATCTTAAAACAGGAAAAGGTTCTTTATAGTATTTTGTAGTTCATGATAGTTTATTCCTTCAAGTGATCATTATAAGGTATCCCCCTTTCATCCCTACTTTGTAATATTTCATGAAAAATAAACAATGATGAAAATTTCACTCCCAGAATGCAGCCACTGCAACAGCAACAAAAAAGTGAAGTTTTTATTCCCTCCTCAAAGGAGTAATGCTACAGGGCCACCTACATTTAGTTACGTGGAGGTTTCTGCGGTAAAGTATAATTTATTGGTTAAAAGTCTTTTTTCTAGCTAGTAGAAAGACAGACAGACGGTCAAGTGATACAAGTTACGGAGGGAGGGTAAAATGTATTGTGCGTAAAATGAAATGATACTAAGTAAATGAAAATGACCGGTCAACAGGGGATAGTTACTCCTCCATGGCACCTTTAGAGGTCCGTGTTTGATCTACTCTCAGTTTGTATTGGACTTATGACTTTTGAGGTTGATTACTGTTCGTTATTGTCATATTTCATGTAAATTACCTGAATTTTTTTTTTAAACTTTGAAAATGTTCTGCATTTCTTTATAAGACTGAAAAGGACATCACTGTCAGAAGTGTTCTGAGAGGAGAAGAGAAAAGCCAGGATGTGATGGAGGTTAAAAACGGCGATCAACTACTTGCCCAACTTAAACAGAGCCTCAAAGAGGAAAAAGTTCTCAGTAATTTGTACTTGCATTGGAGATTGATTGTTTTTGAAGTGGTCATTGTAGTGTATGGACTATAAACCCAACCCCTTCTCTGTATTTCTTGTAATTCGTATGAAAAATATATTGGTGAAATATAAGTTATGCATTTCCTCTGTCTATTCCCTCGATTTTTTTTTTTTTTTTTTGGAGGGGGAGGGGGTCTCCATTCCATTTTGATTTTTACGCACTTCGGTTTTCTTGCACAGTTATAAATCAACACCAGGTTGGTTTTTTAGGTGAATGAAGTTATATTTAAAGTAGTTGCATCATGCATATGAATTGAATAATAATGAAATTTACTCATGTACACGAGTACATTGTAGATACACATATCTGTGAACGAAACTTTAATAATTTGAATAAAAGAATTAGCTCTAAATACATTTAAGTACCAAGGCACAACTGTATAAACATATTTTCATAAAACTAAATCCTTTTAAATACTGTATAAAGTTAAAAATTAAAAATTTCGCCCCGGTTTTATTTCCTCCCTCGTAAAAAGGGGGCGAATTCAACGAAGGCAGTATTTTATCTTTAACATAAATTTTTCTGGGCGAATTCAATACAAGTGGAAGGCGAAAATTACCCTGTATACAATATGTACATACTAGTACAATTTGGAATAAGTATTTTGATTTAATAGTCCTTTAATCGGAAGTTTTGTACTTAATATGAAGTTTTTCTTTTGTAGCCTTTCAAATCTAGAAAAGGAGACAACTTAAAAGCTCCGTTTCGTCATACCCAAAAACTTGGAAAGATTAAAGTAAGTTAAGTTATTAATGTTCAAAACACATTTGCTATAGATTGCGAGTCTTCAATTAATTAAGAAACTGGGGGGATAAGGCGAGCCATATGCCTATATAACGATCGATAAAAAATCAATAAATTCATTTTACAAAAATTTCACTTTTTGTTGAATTAATGTAATGCTTATTACCATTTGCATATAAATTTGACAAAACCTGAATACTGTAACAGCGAAAATGATTCTGATTAACACAACAAAATGGCATCACGCTCAATTTTCACAGAAACTGACATAAATTGGATGATATAACTACATTTTTTAAATAGAGTGGGTCATCGTACCATATTTTTGAGAACGATTAATGAAAGGCAATGGAAAGATGTTGCTTTTTACACTTGCAAAAATTTGGTATGAAGACCCACTCTACATAAAAAATTAAGTTAACCTACTTAAATTTTCACCGTGGTCTTAAAAAATTCTAAGTCCAAAAACGCTTGCTAAATATAGAGAACATTAAAAACATTAAAATGCTTAAGTAAATTCGAACAATTGAGAGATTTTTTCCAATAAATGTTCTTGCATAGCCGAAAAATGGGCATGGGCACATGGCTCGTCTTATCCCCCCAGATTCTTTATTTTACATGACAGGAAAATGAAGAATTCCGCGTCAGACAGGACGATTGGCGGTATGGAATATTTCAGTCGAGTGGGGAAACTCTGACTCCGGGTCGGACTGGTCCGAAGGAGGACCCGACGTCTACATGGAAGTATGTGTAAAATTAATAATTTTACCGAGTTAAGAAAGAAAGGAGACTATTTCTTAACCCACTAAAATAGATATTCAACACTTTACTGAATTAAGTTTTACTTTCTACTATTATTTTTTTTTCGAAGCGCGATTGTGTAACACCAGTCAAGTACTATTGTTGCCTCTATTGCTTTAGAAGGAAGAGGACTGCAAAGGTATTGATCTAGGCCTTGGTTCAATTACTTATCAAAATTTGATTTTATTTTGACTCATATTTGTATTTCTCCAATCTAGACTCCGCCCTTTACATTTAAATGGGTGGGGGATAAACAAGATAAGAAGGACACAGAGGGAATAGAGAAGGAGGATATGGAAGTGCAGGATGAAAATGAAGAAACAGAGAAACCAAAACGTGTTGGGGTATGTTTCAATTTATAAGAAGTCTTGTATCAGATTTGTTTTCGTGTTTGCTTCTAATCTTTCAAATATAATAATTGTTTATACATGAATTTGGTGTCTGTCTTTAGCTGAATTTCGGATCTCACGAATTTATATTTCAGAGAATGAAGAGAATCAGCAATTTTCTGAGAGGATTATTTTGTTGCATGAGGTAAGTTGGGGGAAACAATGCTCGAATTTTGTTTTGATGCAGTGATGTTAATTATGAATTAAATATGTTCCATACTTAAAATTTAATTGCTCGTTTTCGAAGTTCAAATGTAATTCCTCCTTTGGTTTTCAACATTTTATGAGGGCTGTCCAAAAAGTTCGTTGACACGTTTTCCTTTATAATGACTGAACTGCCAAAGTGGAAAATATATATACTAGTATTTATATGATAATATTTTTATATAGATATGATTGATTGAATATATAAAAATCAAAACAATACACAGTACATGTACTTCTCAAGTGTTATGGGTAAATACTTTGTGTATACCATCCGCATGGCAATGTCTAACATGAAAGCTAGTTTCATATAAACGTGTTGGATATAAGGGCACCATATTACATGTACATTGGTGATGAAATTCGCTTCTTGCAGTGTCTCTAAAATTGTACACACCGTGGAAAAAGTGTAAATTTATGAACTAGAAATATTCCGATTATTCCCCGTTAAGTTATTTCTTTGTCTCTTATCGGTTTTAACAATATATATAAACAACATCTTTATCTACTTGTAGGACCATTCGATATGACATAAAGACATTGGGCCATCATTAAAAATATCTTTGTTTCCCCTAACCCGACCCAAAAATCTCAAGTTGGGTAGGTAGGTAGGCAATTTTTTTTTTTTTTGACAGCAGCTTTGAAAATACATTCTTAAAATTAAATGGAATGATACCTTTTTAAATAAGTTAAGTACAAAAGAAAGCGATTTGTAAACAGCTAGAATACCATACAAATGCCGTTAAGACTAACATTTAAGATAAATTAATTCACGACTATTATAATATTCAATCGAACGTGTGAAATCTCTCATACCAGAGTAAATTTGTTGAAATTGAATACATCTGTTTAAAAGATTCTAGTGTAAGCAAAGACCGGACATCCGAGTATTTATTTCATACCTACTATCAGCTTCCAGTGCTTGCACATACAATGTACTTTTTCAAGGGCTTCGAATAGTGCATTGGTTCTAGAGCATTTCGTTTTGAAGTCTCGATTTAAGGAGCTAATTCTAAGTTGTATGTTCAAATCCTAATGCGGGACATTGAGACCGGTTCTTCGAATGAGACCATAAAAACTTGGGTCCAGTGTCGCAGTAGATACTGGCACGAAAAAAATCCCCCACTGCTCAATGGCCTAAAGTGCCGCATGCAAGTCTAAATTTGGAGCCTTCACCAGACAAATGTTTAAATAAATGTTGTTGTCCCAATAATTATCAAAGGAATTCAAATCAAAGAAACAACCAATCTTCAAGGGCCTTATTAAAGAAAGATACAAGGACGTCTCAGGAAGCTTGTATCATAATTTCAAATCTATTTGGAAAAAGTATGTTGACCATGTTTAATCGAGACAATCCATATCTAAAAATGATAAAATGTCATACACAATGTCAAAGTCATGAAGTTTAACCCATGAATAAAAGGCAGTTAGAAAAGACGTGTGAATTATATTCATTAGGATGCAATATGCAGACTTATTTACAACTCTTATGGTCCCATATACATGTACTAAACATAGGAATATTGATAAACTGTTTATAAGATCGAAACTCAAATAAAATGCAGCGAAATTGATTGGTTTGTATACAAGGTGGGCCCTTTGTCTGCTCATAAGGGGTATCATGAGGAGGGCCTACGGACCTAAGCATGCTTTCTACGTACTTAATTTTAAGACAGGTTGGCAAATACAACCGAAACACGCTTAAAAGGTCATTGTATATTTTATTTTAGTAACAAAGTGTTTCAAGAGTATAGGATTCTTATATGCTAAAGGCATAAGGTTGATACGTCGTCGTTCTGTTAAAAGATGAACTAAGCCTCGGTGACCGAGACATGTTTGGGCGCCATTTTGTTTCCAACAAACTCTTGAAAATCACAGAACAAAATCAGTCGTTCTGATAAAAACGGATTTTGATGGAATTCTATTTTAGAAAAGATGATAAACATAAAAAAAAAAAATATTGGAATAATCTTATGAAAAAAACTTTCCAGTCGGCGCTTTTTAATTTGGTCGGTCGCGTTAGGGGAAACAAAGGTATTTTTTATTTTGGCCTTGTCCACAAACTTATTAGGCAGCTCTCGTACAATGTATAAGGTCTGACGAAACGCTCCTCGAATACTTCCCTAATACTAGTATACATAAAATATTTGGTTTGAGCATATTTTTATTGTTACTTTTAATAACAAAGGGATTAAACATAAATTCTAAAAATTTATTTCACCCTCTCCCTAAAATATTTATACATGTAATTATCTTCCGATTTGTAAACTTTTCAAAATGTCTACAAAAAATATAAATGAACCAAAAATTATGATATCAGCAATATATAGGAATGCCATCTTCTGAAATCTTGCATAAATGCTTGGTAATGTACATGTATTTCGTTTGTTGTGAGGACACTTATTAGAGGAAGTATACTTGAGTCACAAACTCTTGGGGAAGTTAAATATTTTTGAGGAATGTTTCGTTTGACCTTAAGTCATCAAAATGTTTAATTGACGTTACTTTCAATTGTAGGAAAAATAATGATGACTGAAAAATTGCTGCTTCTACATATCTGGATTTTAATTATTTTTCTATAATGACATTTCCATTTCTTCATATTTTTTTAAGTTTAATTGATTCCTTTTCTTTATTTGGTTGTTTCTTCAAATTTTCCAGAATGTGGGCAACAGGGCAGAGAAAAAGCTCTGTGGCTAGCATTGCTGACAAAATTTACCTTTTCTAAATTCTTCTTTGGCTTTTTTAATCTGCTAATAAGGCAAACGGGACAGACCGTTCTGCCTAGTTACCAGAGCAAAATTACTTTATGACTTTCGGAACTTTCGACCAACCAGGAAACACCCATTCCTATATAGAGGGATGGGATTTATGTTTCCTGTCAAAAACTGTAAATTGTAATTGTTACATCCATTTAGAGATGTTTGAAAGCTCCGTTGTCTTCTCTTTTCAAAATTCTGTTAAATTCTTTTTATGAACGTTAAATCATTCGTGAAATCATTAAATTGTATCGCAAGATTGAGGTTTTTTTTTTTTTTTTTTTTTTTTTTTTTTGGTTGTTGTTGTTGTTGTTGTAATTTGTGTGTGTCTGTGTGTGTGTGTTTGTTTTGTTTTAGTGGTGTAGTGGTGGTTAGGGGTTATAGTAGAATCACATTGTTTGCCGTTTATCTGTAGACATTTCCTGTCTGGAAGTTATTTCGAAAACTACTCAGTATTCAATAAATTATTTTTTTAAGTTATTTTTTTTTTAAATATATATTTCACTTCTTTATTTTCAAGTTTAATTCGTAAACATTTTTGAAATGTGGCTTGATTAATAATTGCCTTAGTCACAACTTTGAAATGTTAAAACTTTATTTATAACTGTATTACGTGTTGTGATAGTAATATGCTGTTTTAATTATTATGTAAATGGTACAGGTAAGCTAAAAACTGTACACCTAGACAGAGAAAGAACTGATTGAGGTCTGCATGTACAGTTTGGGGATCTTTATTGTTTTAAGTAAAGGTTTATAGGCCGAAAATCGTCCAGTCTATGAAAAGAAAGAACTGTTAGAGGGCCGTTTTTTCACACATAGATGTTTACATTTTTTTAAGGGGTGTCTTGTTCCCAAAGGTTCTTCTATATGTTATAAAAGGGAAACGGGTCTTTTAGAAATAATTAATGGAGGAATGATTGAATGTTTAATTAATAGCACGATTTCGGTTTTTTTTTTATTGTATCCAGACTGTAATAAGTTCGGTAGATGTAGGGGTCGATAAGTGACTTGAAGCATTGCATTTTTTTTTAGGGAAAAGGTAGCAATTTTAATAGTTTATTTCCTCATTGAAAATAATTTTCTCGCACAATTATCAATATGATGGTTCTTTTATAGTTATTTGATAGAGACTCTATTTGTTTTCTAGCAGTATACAGTATCTTTTTCATGCATATAAAAATAACTATTGCGCCGTCGATCAGGTACAGGGATTTGGGGAGACGTAACTACGGAACAGAAAGTCGATAATTACATGTAATTATTTACACAACTGTTAATAAGCGAAAGGGAGGGGGGGGGGGGGTCTACAGGCCTGTAGAGGTGAAAAAATTTAACTTGGAGAATATTAAAATTGCTTAAACACTTGAATAATGGATTGTGAGTTGTTCTTAAACGGCTGCATTATCATTAAATGATAGAAATAACTGCCAATTTTATTCCTTTAAAATCATCCACTAGGAATATATCTATGACATTCATCATTAGAACGTCGGGTTATAAGGTTTGATCAGTACATAGCATATCAGTCATTCACCACTGCCTTTTAATTTATTATAATAGTTCAAAATGTTCAAGGTACCAATCATTCTCTGTGCTTTTTTAATACTTAGAAACATCAATTGTTGAATATTCCCGGACAATACTAGCAGAAAAAATTGAAGGACCAGAGTGGCAAAAAATATATACACATGTATATATATAATTAAGACAAGGAAAAAAAAACTTAATATCACGCACATACTCAAGAAACAAACACAAGCACACACAAACACCTGGAAAGTATCACTAAGACGAACATTAATTTTTTATATCCATATGTTGCTCAGGCCCTTGGCAGGGGATGGGGGGCCAGGGGGCCGTCCCCAACTTTTCTGAGTAAAATCCCCCCTCCCACTTTTTGTTGCTATAAGGTCGAGCAATGGCAAACTCCTGGATATGGACGGTTAAATTGGTTTTCTGCTTGTTAGATCTAGAGAACTTGCCCCCCCCCCCCCCGGGGCCCACTTCTGAAATCGCTGCTACGGGCCTGTTGCTTGATGCTTTGAAGACGATTTTTTAACATCCTACTTTGTGATTCTTACCTGCAAACCAACCGATGTAACCCCCCCCCCCCAAAAAAAAAAAGAAAAATATACTAGACTCTTGTTGCCATGACAACAAAAAAGTCTTCCGTTCTACTAAATCTGTAAGAATTTGCTTTTTTCTGTGTAAAAAACATAAATATCATATTTACTGTGAAAGAAATAAATAACTGAAGGAAAGTCCTTTCAGTACTTAAGGTACTTTGATTTTCATGATCAATCTTGTATAATGCATTTGGCACCTATGAGAGATTTACGTATATCATAGAGCAAGGATAATTAGCATTTTAAAAAAAATGTTTGCAATCATTTCTGAGACAAACAGACGAACGAACACCGTACTATCATAAACTTTACTGTGTATATGTTTTGGCATAATTGTGATGGTGTTATAAAAAAATATAATGAATTAAGTTAGTATCACACTAAACGTAAAGTAACTGAGTTTTGTAAAGTTATAAAATCAAGATTTGACAGCATACCTATAAGACAGATTATTCAATTACAGTAATTCTTCAGCAATCGATTGATTGATTGATTGATTATACGTATGTTGTTTAACGTCCCTCTCCAGAATTTTTCACTCACATGGAGACGCCACCACTCGCCGGTGGAGACTGCAAATTTTTGTCCTATGCTTTGGCACTTATCGCAATTGAGCAGTGGGGAATCTTTTTTATGCCAGCACCTTCTGCGACAAGGGACCTCCATTTATACATGTACGATCTCATCCAAAGGACCGGTCTCAACGTCCCACAATCGAAGTTCATAATACCGAGATATTTTATTTTTTATTTTATTCTATTTTTTCACAAGTTTGTTACATCAGATTTACTTAAAGATCATACTTCAAGATCATTTCGAACTCAGGCTACTTAATTGCAGTGCATACAGCGTCAAGTGATTTTGATTGACAGGTCAACACACGTGCACTTCGTGTGGTACTTTATACAGGAAGTGACCATGACTGTCTATGAAATCAGAAAACATTTAATAAAGAATGGGTGTGACCGATATAGAACTAATTTTTGGTCTATGTAAATGGATAGGAGGATCGGGATCGGGATTAAGAGGGAATCTCTCTCTCTCTCTCTCGTAAATTGAACATTTCATAATGACAAATCTACCATTATAGAATATGAAATTCTGTATACATGTAAATGGTAATTATATTCACATGTTTCAGATTTAAATCTAAAACGAATATATAATTCAAATGCCTAGCTGCACGAACGTCTCCAAATATTAATCAAGACGGGAGGGGGGGGGGGGCTTCAAAGGAATTAGATAGTTTTATGTTTTATGAATTATAAGGAAAAGTACGGACGTCAGTTGCATGTACATAATTATATATCATTGCATAAAATTGTGTTCATTCAGGTATACTTATCCCACATATCAAGAGACCTGTGCAATTTTTTTTATCATGTTTTTTTTTTTTCAAAAGAAACATATAGCGTACCATTATTTCACACAGAATCGCGTTTTCACATATTTTTTTTACTCTTTGAGTATTTCACAAGAATCCAAGAATCGTCTTTTCACATCTTTTATAATTCCTTGGGTATACAGAGTATAGATCATGTGTCATAAATGATTTAACTTTTTATCAAATATACATGTAATAACCAAATCTAATCTATAGATTGATTTTCTTTCTTTTAAGTGGCAGATATCAATTTATTTATAAAGGCTTTAAAACAGTACTGTATTACAATTTTCTATCGCTCAATTCCTTTTTGAGTGTATGTAATATTTTTTAATATCGAAAATAAAACTCGAGATAATTTCGCATTCAAATCATGGAGAATAATAAATCGTCTACATTATAGAAGGCTTATAACTATCGTAATCTGAACTAACTATACGAGATAGATAAAATTGCATGCCTGTCCATCACTATAAATGTATATTCAGTGCTTATAATATATTTACTTGAATTAGGTACCTAGCATATATATTATTTTTTTTTTAGATATATTCATGTGGAAATCAATTAACTGTCAATACAGACTTATACACTGGCAACTTTAAACTATACATGCACTGGAAGCGGTAACCAACGTACTCTTACATTTAGAAGAGTGCATATGGAACGTCTAAATATTTTTGATATGGAGAGTGTATATGTCTCTGACGTCATCGATAATATTTCCGCCTTTATCTCGAAAGTTCTATTCTCACTTACAAGTCAGAGTTATCTTTCTTTGCCCATTGTATACACACTAGGTAAATGGGGAAAATGACGGTACCTAAAATCTAGAAAATGCGCAATCCAATTTTAAAACAAATTATATATTTAGTATTTGTAGAATAACCTCTGTTATACATAATAATATCTTGAAAAAATATTAAAAAACAAAAAAGTTGAAAATTGACCAAACACAAGTTCACTTCCGGTTCGAACAGGAAGTACCGGAAACACACGAAAACAACTTCGAAACAAAGAGAATGTCATGATCTAATACTCCTTTAAATTTCACATCTTTACCTCAAACCGTTTCCGAGAAAAATTCCGGACAAAAGTCCATTTAAAAATCGGAAATTCGGCCGTAGCTTCGGACCGGAAGTGAATTTTTCAAAAAACGGAATTATATATAAACTTCATATATCAGCCTACTATCATGTGAAAAATTGTGAAAATCTATCAAACCATCTCTGAGTAATCGAGCTCACAAAATTTGGGAGGAATAATAATAACTAGACTCTTGTTGCCATGGCAACAAAAAAGTCTTCCGTTCTTCTAAATCTGTAAGAATTTGCTTTTTTTCTGTGTAAAAAACACATATCATATTTACTGTGAAAGAAAAAAATAACTGGAAAAAAGTCCTTTCAGTACTTAAGGTACTTTGATTTTCATTATCAATCTTGTATAATACATTTGGCAGCTATAAGAGATAAACGTATATCATTAGCAATTTAAAAAAAAATTGTATGCAATCATTTCTAAGACAAACAAACAGACGAACGAACACCGTACTATCATAAACTTCATTGTGTGTATATTTTAACATAATTGTGATGGTGTTATAAAACAAGAATAGATATGGGTTACCCCATATCCAAGATATTCGACTTTTAATTCAGATGATTTCTAATAAAAAAAACAAGTATTTACTGACAAAACGTCAGAGATACTCAAGCTGTAGAAAGTCAACTATAAAAGTGCCATATACATAAATATCCTAAAATGACATAATATTTAGGCTACTGAGTTTCAACATCTTTTGTTGAATAAAATATGCATAGAGTAGGAAACAAACTGCATGTACATATATAACGTTACATGCATGTAGTGACTTTATCACAAAGTTGCACATGCATAAAAATAGTTTTAATTTCACATTGAACATAAACTAAATATAATTAATCGTATAATTTTAAAAATGTATTTAACGCCTCACTCATTTTCAGGAATATTTAATCCAAATAGCATGTTACAGGCCTATAGCAACGTTTTCAAAGTGAAAGGGGGGGGGTGGGACTCCCAAAAAATCCCGCGTACTATGGGCCTGTGCTACATGTGTACCATCTAACTTTCCAATGATAGAATCTTCTGTAAAAAAAATTCAAAACAAGTCCAAGCCGTTATGGATTATCAAAGATAGCCCATTTTCACAAATAGCAAAACTTTAGATCTATCAAGGATAGATTTTAATTTATTTTTTTAATTTTGTGCTATTAAAAAGTACTATCACTCAAAGTATAGGTAGATGTTAAAGATGTTCCAACCTGTCACCTTTTAGAGTAATCAATGAACTCGTCCAGTGATGCATTGACGGCCGTTGTTAAACGCAAAGGAAAGCGCGAGATCGGTTGCGGCTATGGAGCATCACTGAATATTCCTCCACCAAATACTGATTTTGAATATACAGACGTTTTGAAGATAAACTTCATTTTTGTTTCTAGAAATGTTTTTATTTACAAAAATAGTACATTTTCGTGTTAGATCGATGACCATAACTCAGCCCCTCTAGCCAAGTCTAGGGCTTCACCTTGAGTAAAAAACCTGCACTTGTTATGAAACTGGTGTATAGTTCTAAACTTCTTTATGTCCGTAGCAAGTACTGATACCCAGTCTACTGATCTAAGCGTCACTAGGGAACGGTGCACACACCTGTTCTTGCAAGACCAAATAGCCTAGGTCTACACACGTGCGAAGATCTTTCCGAGCTCGGAAAATCACGTTGCTTTGCCGAGAAGTGTTTAGCCATAATAACCATTCCGTTATTTAAAAAAAGAGAGAAAAAACACACACACACAGTTAATGATTAACATTCTAACTCAAAAGAAAATATACGGCAATTAACGAACAATAATCATGACAGTAATATAACTGGTGAAAAGATTTATCATTATCAATCGAAGTGTGACCTATATATTTTCGTGAAAAAAGACTGAGGAGGCAGCGAGCGTAGGAATATGAAAACTTTTTATTTGCTTTTCTGGGGAAAAAGTGATTTTCTTAAAATCTTTTAACGTTAATTTTGTTTTCTTTAACGTATTAAATATACATGATTATTCTTAATATTTGTTGTAATGTTTTATCTACTGATCATGAATGGAACTATTTTCATCGGAGCAATTGTGTGAAGAGTACCTGACTTTAGTAATATATCTTGAATAGATAATATGCACTGATCGAATATATTAAAAATATAATGAATTAAGTTAGTATCACACTAAACGTAAAGTAACTGAATTTTGTAAAGTTATAATATCAAGATTTGACAGCATACCTATAAGACAGATTATTCATTTACAGCAATTCTTCAGCAATCGATTGATTGATTGATTGATTATACGTATGTTGTTTAACGTCCCTCTCCAGAATTTTTGAATTTTTCACTCACATGGAGACGCCACCACTCGCCGGTGGAGACTGCAAATTTTTGTCCTATACTTTGGCACTTATCGCAATTGAGCAGTGGGGAATCTTTTTTATGCCAGCACCTTCTGCGACAAGGGACCTCGATTTATACGATCTCATCCAAAGGACCGGTCTCCACGTCCCACAATCGAAGTTCATAATACCGAGATATTTTATTTTTTATTTTATTCTATTTTTTTTTACAAGTTTGTTGCATCAGATTTACTTAAAGATCATACTTCAAGATCATTTCAAACTCAGGCTACTTAATTGCATTGCATACAGCGTCAAGTGATTTTGATTGACAGGTCAACACACGTGCACTTCGTGTGATACTTTTTAAGCTGAAAAATATACAGGATGTGACCATGACTGACTATGAAATCAGAAAACATTTAATAAAGAATGGGTGTGACCGATATAGAACTAATTTTTGGTCTATGTAAATGGATAGGAGGATCGGGATTAAGAGGGAATCTCTCTCCCCCTCTCTCTCTCTTTCTCTCTCTCAGACGTAAATTGAACATTTCATAATGACAAATCTACCATTATAGAATATGAAATTCTGTATACATGTAAATGGTAATTATATTCACATGTTCCAGATTTAAATCTAAAACGAATATATAATTCAAATGCCTAGCTGCACGAACGTCTCCAAATATTAATCAAGACGGGGGGGGGGGGGGAGGCTTCAAAGGAATTAGATAGTTTTATGTTTTATGAATTATAAGGAAAAGTACGGACGTCAGTTTCATGTACATAATTATATATCATTGCATAAAACTGTGTTCATTCAGGTATACTTATCCCACATATCAAGAGACCTGTGCAATTTTTTTTATCATGTTTTTTTTTTTTTTCAAAAGAAACATATAGCGTATCATTATTTCACACAGAATCGCGTTTTCACATATTTTTTTTTAACTCTTTGAGTATTTCACAAGAACCCAAGAATCGTCTTTTCACATCTTTTATAATTCCTTGGGTATATAGAGTATAGATCATGTCATAAATAATTTAACTTTTTATCAAATATACATGTAATAACCAAATCTAATCTATAGATTGATTTTCTTTCTTTTAAGTGGCAGATATCAATTTATTTATAAAGGCTTTAAAACAGTACTGTATTACAATTTTCTATCGCTCAATTCCTTTTTGAATGTATGTAATATTTTTTTAATATCGAAAATAAAACTCGGAAATCGGGATAATTTCGCATTCAAATCATAGAGAATAATAATCGTCTACATTATAGAAAGTTTATAACTATCGTATTCTGAACTAACTATACGAGATAGATAAAATTGCATGCCTGTCCATCACTATAAATGTATATTCAGTGCTTATAATATATTTACTTGAATTAGGTACCTAGCATATATATTATTTTTTTTTAGATATATTCATGTGTAAATCAATTAACTGTCAATACAGGCTTACACTACATTGGCAACTTTAAACTATACATGCACTGGAAGCGGTAACCAACGTACTCTTACATTTAGAAGAGTGCATATGGAACGTCTAAATATTTTTGATATGGAGAGTGTATATGTCTCTGACGTCATCGATAATATTTCCGCCTTTATCTCGAAAGTTCTATTCTCACTTACAAGTCAGAGTTATCTTTCTTTGCCCATTGTATACACACTAGGTAAATGGGGAAAATGACGGTACCTAAAATCTAGAAAATGCGCAATCCAATTTTAAAACAAATTATATATTTAGTATTTGTAGAATAACCTCTGTTATACATAATAATATCTTGAAAAAATATTAAAAAACAAAAAAGTTGAAAATTGACCAAACACAAATTCACTTCCGGTTCGGACAGGAAGTACCGGAAACACACGAAAACAACTTCGAAACAAAGAGAATGTCATGATCTAATACTCCTGTAAATTTCACATCTTTACCTCAAACCGTTTTCGAGAAAAATTCCGGACAAAAGTCCATTTAAAAATTGGAAATTCGGCCGTAACTTCGGACCGGAAGTGAATTTTTCAAAAACGGAATTTTATATAAACTTCATATATCAGCCTACTATCATGTGAAAAATTGTGAAAATCTATCCAACCGTATCTGAGTAATCGCGCTCACAAAATTTGGGAGGAATAATAATAATAATAATAATAATAACTAGACTCTTGTTGCCATGGCAACAAAAAAGTCTTCCGTTCTTCTAAATCTGTAAGAATTTGCTTTTTTCTGTGTAAAAACCATACATATCATATTTACTGTGAAAGAAAAAAATAACTGGAAAAAAGTCCTTTCAGTACTTAAGGTACTTTGATTTTCATTATCAATCTTGTATAATACATTTGGCACCTATGAGAGATATACGTATATCATTAGCAATTTAAAAAAAAAAATGTTTGCAATCATTTCTAAGACAAACAAACAGACGATCGAACACCGTACTATCATAAACTTCACTGTGTGTATGTTTTGGCATAATTGTGATGGTGTTATAAAAAAAAAATATAATGAATTAAGTTAGTATCACATTAAACGTAAAGTCACTGAGTTTTGTAAAGTTATAATATCAAGATTTGACAACATACCTTTAAGACAGATTATTCAATTACAGTAATTCTTCAGCAATCGATTGATTGATTGATTGATTGATTGATTGATTATACGTATCTTGTTTAACGTCCCTCTCCAGAATTTTTCACTCACATGGAGACGCCACCACTCGCCGGTGGAGACTGTAAATTTTTGTCCTATACTTTGGCATTTATCGCAATTGAGCAGTGGGGAATCTTTTTTATGCCGGCATCTTCTGCGACAAGGAACCTCGATTTATACGATCTCATCCAAAGGACCGGTCTCCACGTCCCACAGTCGAAGTTCATAATACCGAGATATTTTATTTTTTATTTTATTCTATTTTTTTCACAAGTTTGTTGCAGCAGATTTACTTAAAGATCGTACTTCAAGATCATTTCGAACTCAGGCTACTTAATTGCAGTGCATATAGCGTCAAGTGATTTTGATTGACAGGTCAACACACGTGCACTTCGTGTGATACTTTTTAAGCTGAAAAATATACAGGATGTGACCATGACTGACTATGAAATCGGAAAACATCTAATAAAGAATGGGTGTGACCGATAAAGAACCAATTTTTGGTCTGGATCGGGATTAAGAGGGAATCTCTCCTCTCTCTCTCTATTTCTCTCAGACATGTAAATTGAACATTTCATAATTATAAAACATGAAATTCTGTATACATGTCAATGGTAATGTTATTCACATGTTCCAGATTTAAATCTAAAACGAATATATAATTCAAATTCAAGACGGGGGGGGGGGGGGCTTCAAAGGAATTAGATAATTTTATGAATTACAAGGAAAAGTACGGACGTCAGTTGCATGTACATGATTATATATCATTGCATAAAATTGTGTTCATTCAGATATACTTATCCCACATATCAACAGACCTGTACAATTTTTTATCATGTTTTTTTTTTCAAAAGAAACATATAGCGTACCATTATTTCACACACTCTTTAACTCTTTGAGTATTTCACAAGAATCCAAGAGTCGCCTTTTCACATCTTTTATAATTCCTTGGGTATATAGAGTATAGATCATGTGTCATAAATAATTTAACCTTTTATCAAATATATATGTAATAACCAAATCTAATCTATAGATTGATTTTCTTTAAGTGGCAGATATCAATTTATTTATAAAGGCTTTAAAACAGTACTGTATTACAATTTTCTATCGCTTAATTCCTTTTTTGAGTGTATGTAATATTTTTTAATATCGAAAGTAAAACTAGGAAATCGGGATAATTTCGCATTCAGATCATAGAGAATAATAAATCGTCTGCATTATAGAAGGCTTATAACTATCGTATTCTGAACTTAATATACGAAATAGATAAAACTGCATGCCTGTCCATCACTATAAATGTATATTCAGTGCTTATAATATATTTACTTGAATTAGGTACCTAGCATATATATTATTTTTTTTTAGATATATTCATGTGTAAATCAATTAACTGTCAATACAGGCTTACACTACATTGGCAACTTTAAACTATACATGCACTGGAAGCGGTAACCAACGTACTCTTACATTTAGAAGAGTGCATATGGAACGTCTAAATATTTTTGATATGGAGAGTGTATATGTCTCTGACGTCATCGATAATATTTCCGCCTTTATCTCGAAAGTTCTATTCTCACTTACAAGTCAGAGTTATCTTTCTTTGCCCATTGTATACACACTAGGTAAATGGGGAAAATGACGGTACCTAAAATCTAGAAAATGCGCAATCCAATTTTAAAACAAATTATATATTTAGTATTTGTAGAATAACCTCTGTTATACATAATAATATCTTGAAAAAATATTAAAAAACAAAAAAGTTGAAAATTGACCAAACACAAATTCACTTCCGGTTCGGACAGGAAGTACCGGAAACACACGAAAACAACTTCGAAACAAAGAGAATGTCATGATCTAATACTCCTGTAAATTTCACATCTTTACCTCAAACCGTTTTCGAGAAAAATTCCGGACAAAAGTCCATTTAAAAATTGGAAATTCGGCCGTAACTTCGGACCGGAAGTGAATTTTTCAAAAAACGGAATTTTATATAAACTTCATATATCAGCCTACTATCATGTGAAAAATTGTGAAAATCTATCCAACCATATCTGAGTAATCGCGCTCACAAAATTTGGGAGGAATAATAATAATAATAATAATAATAACTAGACTCTTGTTGCCATGGCAACAAAAAAGTCTTCCGTTCTTCTAAATCTGTAAGAATTTGCTTTTTTCTGTGTAAAAACCATACATATCATATTTACTGTGAAAGAAAAAAATAACTGGAAAAAAGTCCTTTCAGTACTTAAGGTACTTTGATTTTCATTATCAATCTTGTATAATACATTTGGCACCTATGAGAGATATACGTATATCATTAGCAATTTAAAAAAAAAAATGTTTGCAATCATTTCTAAGACAAACAAACAGACGATCGAACACCGTACTATCATAAACTTCACTGTGTGTATGTTTTGGCATAATTGTGATGGTGTTATAAAAAAAAAATATAATGAATTAAGTTAGTATCACATTAAACGTAAAGTCACTGAGTTTTGTAAAGTTATAATATCAAGATTTGACAACATACCTTTAAGACAGATTATTCAATTACAGTAATTCTTCAGCAATCGATTGATTGATTGATTGATTGATTGATTGATTATACGTATCTTGTTTAACGTCCCTCTCCAGAATTTTTCACTCACATGGAGACGCCACCACTCGCCGGTGGAGACTGTAAATTTTTGTCCTATACTTTGGCATTTATCGCAATTGAGCAGTGGGGAATCTTTTTTATGCCGGCATCTTCTGCGACAAGGAACCTCGATTTATACGATCTCATCCAAAGGACCGGTCTCCACGTCCCACAGTCGAAGTTCATAATACCGAGATATTTTATTTTTTATTTTATTCTATTTTTTTCACAAGTTTGTTGCAGCAGATTTACTTAAAGATCGTACTTCAAGATCATTTCGAACTCAGGCTACTTAATTGCAGTGCATATAGCGTCAAGTGATTTTGATTGACAGGTCAACACACGTGCACTTCGTGTGATACTTTTTAAGCTGAAAAATATACAGGATGTGACCATGACTGACTATGAAATCGGAAAACATCTAATAAAGAATGGGTGTGACCGATAAAGAACTAATTTTTGGTCTGGATCGGGATTAAGAGGGAATCTCTCCTCTCTCTCTCTATTTCTCTCAGACATGTAAATTGAACATTTCATAATTATAAAACATGAAATTCTGTATACATGTCAATGGTAATGTTATTCACATGTTCCAGATTTAAATCTAAAACGAATATATAATTCAAATTCAAGACGGGGGGGGGGGGCTTCAAAGGAATTAGATAATTTTATGAATTACAAGGAAAAGTACGGACGTCAGTTGCATGTACATGATTATATATCATTGCATAAAATTGTGTTCATTCAGATATACTTATCCCACATATCAACAGACCTGTACAATTTTTTATCATGTTTTTTTTTTCAAAAGAAACATATAGCGTACCATTATTTCACACACTCTTTAACTCTTTGAGTATTTCACAAGAATCCAAGAGTCGCCTTTTCACATCTTTTATAATTCCTTGGGTATATAGAGTATAGATCATGTGTCATAAATAATTTAACCTTTTATCAAATATATATGTACATGTAATAACCAAATCTAATCTATAGATTGATTTTCTTTAAGTGGCAGATATCAATTTATTTATAAAGGCTTTAAAACAGTACTGTATTACAATTTTCTATCGCTTAATTCCTTTTTTGAGTGTATGTAATATTTTTTAATATCGAAAGTAAAACTAGGAAATCGGGATAATTTCGCATTCAGATCATAGAGAATAATAAATCGTCTGCATTATAGAAGGCTTATAACTATCTTATTCTGAACTTAATATACGAAATAGATAAAACTGCATGCCTGTCCATCACTATAAATGTATATTCAGTGCTTATAATATATTTACTTGAATTAGGTACCTAGCATATATATTATTTTTTTTTAGATATATTCATGTGTAAATCAATTAACTGTCAATACAGGCTTACACTACATTGGCAACTTTAAACTATACATGCACTGGAAGCGGTAACCAACGTACTCTTACATTTAGAAGAGTGCATATGGAACGTCTAAATATTTTTGATATGGAGAGTGTATATGTCTCTGACGTCATCGATAATATTTCCGCCTTTATCTCGAAAGTTCTATTCTCACTTACAAGTCAGAGTTATCTTTCTTTGCCCATTGTATACACACTAGGTAAATGGGGAAAATGACGGTACCTAAAATCTAGAAAATGCGCAATCCAATTTTAAAACAAATTATATATTTAGTATTTGTAGAATAACCTCTGTTATACATAATAATATCTTGAAAAAATATTAAAAAACAAAAAAGTTGAAAATTGACCAAACACAAATTCACTTCCGGTTCGGACAGGAAGTACCGGAAACACACGAAAACAACTTCGAAACAAAGAGAATGTCATGATCTAATACTCCTGTAAATTTCACATCTTTACCTCAAACCGTTTTCGAGAAAAATTCCGGACAAAAGTCCATTTAAAAATTGGAAATTCGGCCGTAACTTCGGACCGGAAGTGAATTTTTCAAAAAACGGAATTTTATATAAACTTCATATATCAGCCTACTATCATGTGAAAAATTGTGAAAATCTATCCAACCATATCTGAGTAATCGCGCTCACAAAATTTGGGAGGAATAATAATAATAATAATAATAATAACTAGACTCTTGTTGCCATGGCAACAAAAAAGTCTTCCGTTCTTCTAAATCTGTAAGAATTTGCTTTTTTCTGTGTAAAAACCATACATATCATATTTACTGTGAAAGAAAAAAATAACTGGAAAAAAGTCCTTTCAGTACTTAAGGTACTTTGATTTTCATTATCAATCTTGTATAATACATTTGGCACCTATGAGAGATATACGTATATCATTAGCAATTTTAAAAAAAAATGTTTGCAATCATTTCTAAGACAAACAAACAGACGATCGAACACCGTACTATCATAAACTTCACTGTGTGTATGTTTTGGCATAATTGTGATGGTGTTATAAAAAAAAAATATAATGAATTAAGTTAGTATCACATTAAACGTAAAGTCACTGAGTTTTGTAAAGTTATAATATCAAGATTTGACAACATACCTTTAAGACAGATTATTCAATTACAGTAATTCTTCAGCAATCGATTGATTGATTGATTGATTGATTGATTATACGTATCTTGTTTAACGTCCCTCTCCAGAATTTTTCACTCACATGGAGACGCCACCACTCGCCGGTGGAGACTGTAAATTTTTGTCCTATACTTTGGCATTTATCGCAATTGAGCAGTGGGGAATCTTTTTTATGCCGGCATCTTCTGCGACAAGGAACCTCGATTTATACGATCTCATCCAAAGGACCGGTCTCCACGTCCCACAGTCGAAGTTCATAATACCGAGATATTTTATTTTTTATTTTATTCTATTTTTTTCACAAGTTTGTTGCAGCAGATTTACTTAAAGATCGTACTTCAAGATCATTTCGAACTCAGGCTACTTAATTGCAGTGCATATAGCGTCAAGTGATTTTGATTGACAGGTCAACACACGTGCACTTCGTGTGATACTTTTTAAGCTGAAAAATATACAGGATGTGACCATGACTGACTATGAAATCGGAAAACATCTAATAAAGAATGGGTGTGACCGATAAAGAACAAATTTTTGGTCTGGATCGGGATTAAGAGGGAATCTCTCCTCTCTCTCTCTATTTCTCTCAGACATGTAAATTGAACATTTCATAATTATAAAACATGAAATTCTGTATACATGTCAATGGTAATGTTATTCACATGTTCCAGATTTAAATCTAAAACGAATATATAATTCAAATTCAAGACGGGGGGGGGGGGGGCTTCAAAGGAATTAGATAATTTTATGAATTACAAGGAAAAGTACGGACGTCAGTTGCATGTACATGATTATATATCATTGCATAAAATTGTGTTCATTCAGATATACTTATCCCACATATCAACAGACCTGTACAATTTTTTATCATGTTTTTTTTTTCAAAAGAAACATATAGCGTACCATTATTTCACACACTCTTTAACTCTTTGAGTATTTCACAAGAATCCAAGAGTCGCCTTTTCACATCTTTTATAATTCCTTGGGTATATAGAGTATAGATCATGTGTCATAAATAATTTAACCTTTTATCAAATATATATGTAATAACCAAATCTTATCTATAGATTGATTTTCTTTAAGTGGCAGATATCAATTTATTTATAAAGGCTTTAAAACAGTACTGTATTACAATTTTCTATCGCTTAATTCCTTTTTTGAGTGTATGTAATATTTTTTAATATCGAAAGTAAAACTAGGAAATCGGGATAATTTCGCATTCAGATCATAGAGAATAATAAATCGTCTGCATTATAGAAGGCTTATAACTATCGTATTCTGAACTTAATATACGAAATAGATAAAACTGCATGCCTGTCCATCACTATAAATGTATATTCAGTGCTTATAATATATTTACTTGAATTAGCTACCTAGCATATATATTATTTTTTTTAAAAATATTTATGTGTAAATTAACTAACTGTCAATACAGACTTACACTACACTGGCAACTTTAAACTTTACATGCACTGGAAGCGGTAACCAACGTCCTCTTAAATTTTGAAGAGTGAATATGGAACGTCTAAATATTTTGATATGGAGAGTGTATATGTCTCTAACGTCATCGATACTATTTCCGCCTTTATCTCGAAAGTTCTATTCTCACTTACAAGTCATAGTTATCTTTCTTTGCCCATTGTCTACACACTAGGTAAATAGGGAAAATGAGGGCACCGAAAATCTGCAAAATGTGGGATCTGATTTCAAAACAAATTATATATTTAGTATTTGTAGAATAACCTCTGTTATACATAATAATATCTTGAAAAAATATTAAAAAACAAAAAAGTTGAAAATTGACCAAACACAAGTTCACTTCCGGTTCGAACAGGAAGTACCGGAAACACACGAAAACAACTTCGAAACAAAGAGAATGTCATGATCTAATACCCCTAATACCCCTGTACCCCACATCTTTATCTCAAACCGTTTCCGAGAAAAATTCCGGACAAAAGTCCATTTAAAAATTGGAAATTCGGCCGTAACTTCGGACCGGAAGTGAATTTTTCAAAAAACGGAATTTTATATAAACTTCATATATCAGCCTACTATCATGTGAAAAATTGTGAAAATCTATCCAACCATCTCTGAGTAATCGCGCTCACAAAATTTGGGAGGAATAATAATAATAATAATAACTAGACTCTTGTTGCCATGGCAACAAAAAAGTCTTCCGTTCTTCTAAATCTGTAAGAATTTGCTTTTTTCTGTGTAAAAAACATATATATCATATTTACTGTGAAAGAAAAAAAAAATAACTAGACAAAAGTTCTTTCAGTACTTAAGGTACTTTGATTTTCATTATCAATCTTCTATAATACATTTGGCACCTATAAGAGATATACGTATATCATTAGCAATTAAAAAAATTGTTTGCAATCATTTCTAAGACAAACAAACAGACGAACGAACACCGTACTATCATAAACTTCACTATGTGTGTGTTTTGGCATAATTGTGATGGTGTTATAAAAAAATATAATGAATTAAGTTAGTAACGTCATTGAATTTTGTAAAGTTAAAATATCAAGATTTGACAGCATACCTATGAGACAGATTATTCAATTACAGTAATTCTTCGGCAATCGATTGATTGATTGATTGATTATACGTATGTTGTTTAACGTCCCTCTCGAGAATTTTTTTAATTCACATGGAGACGCCACCACTCGCCGGTGGAGACTGCAAATTTAGCACTTATCGCAATTGAGCAGTGGGGAATCTTTTTTATGCCAGCACCTTCTGTGACAAGGGACCTCGATTTAAACGATCTCATCCAAAGGACCGGTCTCCACGTCCCACAATCGAAGTTCACAATACCGAGATGTTTTATTTTTTGTTTTATTCTATTTTTTCACAAGTTTGTTGCATCAGATTTACTTAAAGATCATACTTCAAGATCATTTCGAACTCAGGCTACTTAATTGCAGTGCATACAGCGTCAAGTGATTTTGATTGACAGGTCAACACACGTGCACTTCGTGTGATATTTTTTAAGCTGAAAAATATACAGGATGTGACCATGCCTGACTATGAAATCAGAAAACATTTAATAAAGAATGGGTGTGACCGACATAGAACTAATTTTTGGTCTATGTAAATGGATAGGAGGATCGGGATTAAGAGGGAATCTCTCTCTCCATCTCTCTCTCTCTCTCTCTCTCTCTCTCTCAGACGTAAATTGAAAATTTCATAATGACAAATCTAGCATTATAGAATATGAAATTCTGTATACATGTAAATGGTAATTACATTCACATGTTCCAGATTTAAATCTAAAACGAATATATAATTCAAATGCCTAGCTGCACGAACGTTTCCAAATTTTAATCAAGACGGGGGGGGGGGGGGGGGGCTTCAAAGGAATTAGATAGTTTTATGTTTTATGAATTATAAGGAAAAGTACGGACGTCAGTTGCATGTACATAATTATATATTACTGCATAAAATTGTGTTCATTCAGGTATTCTTATCCCACATATCAACAGACCTGTACAATTTTTTTTCGTGTTTTTTTTTTTTCAAAAGAAACATATAGTGTACCATTATTTCACACAGAATCGCGTTTTCACAATTTTTTTTTACTCTTTGAGTATTTCACAAGAATCCAGGAATCGTCTTTTCACATCTTTTATAATTCCTTGGGTATATAGAGTATAGATCATGTGTCATAAATAATTTAACTTTTTTATCAAATATACATGTAATAACCAAATCTAATCTATAGATTGATTTTCTTTCTTTTAAGTGGCAGATATCAATTTATTTATAAAGGCTTTAAAACAGTACTGTATTACAATTTTCTATCGCTCAATTCCTTTTTGAGTGTATGTAATATTTTTTAATATCGAAAATAAAACTCGGAAATCGGGATAATTTCGCATTCAAATCATAGAGAATAATAAATCGTCTGCATTATAGAAGGCTTATAACTATCGTATTCTGAACAACTTACTATACGAGATAGATAAAATTGAATGCCTGTCCATCACTGTAAATGTATATTCAGTGCTTATAATATATTTACTTGAATTAGGTACCTAGCATATATATTAATTTTTTTTTTAGATATATTCATGTGTAAATAAATTAACTGTCAATACAGACTTACACTACACTGGCAACTTTAAACTTTACATGCACTGGAAGCGGTAACCAACGTACTCTTACATTTAGAAGAGTGCATATGGAACGTCTAAATATTTTGATATGGAGAGTGTATATGTCTGACGTCATCGCTACTATTTCCGCCTTTATCTCGAAAGTTCTATTCTCACTTACAAGTCAGAGTTATCTTTCTTTGCCCATTGTTTACACACTAGGTAAATAGGGAAAATGACGGTACCGAAAATCTGCAAAATGTGGAATCTGATTTCAAAACAAATTATATATTTAGTATTTGTAGAATAACTTCTGTTTTACATAATAACATCTTGAAAAAATATTAAAAAACAAAAAAGTTGAAAATTGACCAAAAACAAATTCACTTCCGGTTCGGACAGGAAGTACCGGAAACAAACGAAAACAACTTCGAAACAAAGAGAATGTCATGATCTAATACTCCTGTAAATTTCACATCTTTATCTCAAACCGTTTCCGAGAAAAATTCAGGACAAAAGTCCATTTAAAAATCGGAAATTCGGCTGTTACTTCGGACCGGAAGTGAATTTTTCAAAAAACGGAATTTTATATAAACTTCATATATCAGCCTACTATCATGTGAAAAATTGTGAAAATCTATCCAACCATCTCTGAGAAATCGCGCTCACAAAATTTGGGAGGAATAATAATAATAATAACTAGACTCTTGTTGCCATGGCAACAAAAAAGTCTTCCGTTCTTCTAAATCTGTAAGAATTTGCTTTTTTTTTCTGTGTAAAAAACATACATATCATATTTACTGTGAAAGAAAAAAATAACTGGAAAAAAAGTCCTTTCAGTACTTAAGGTACTTTGATTTTCATTATCAATCTTGTATAATACATTTGGCAGCTATAAGAGATAAACGTATATCATTAGCAATTTAAAAAAAAAATTGTATGCAATCATTTCTAAGACAAACAAACAGACGAACGAACACCGTACTATCATAAACTTCATTGTGTGTATATTTTAACATAATTGTGATGGTGTTATAAAAAAATATAATGAATTAAGTTAGTATCACACTAAACGTAAAGTAACTGAATTTTGTAAAGTTATAATATCAAGATTTGACAGCATACCTATAAGACAGATTATTCATTTACAGCAATTCTTCAGCAATCGATTGATTGATTGATTGATTATACGTATGTTGTTTAACGTCCCTCTCCAGAATTTTTGAATTTTTCACTCACATGGAGACGCCACCACTCGCCGGTGGAAACTGCAAATTTTTGTCCTATACTTTGGCACTTATTGCAATTGAGCAGTGGGGAATCTTTTTTATGCCAGCACCTTCTGCGACAAGGGATCTCGATTTATACGATCTCATCCAAAGGACCGGTCTCCACGTCCCACAATCGAAGTTCATAATACCGAGATATTTTATTTTTTATTTTATTCTATTTTTTTCACAAGTTTGTTGCATCAGATTTACTTAAAGATCGTACTTCAAGATCATTTCAAACTCAGGCTACTTAATTGCATTGCATACAGCGTCAAGTGATTTTGATTGACAGGTCAACACACGTGCACTTCGTGTGATACTTTTTAAGCTGAAAAATATACAGGATATGACCATGACTGACTATGAAATCAGAAAACATTTAATAAAGAATGGGTGTGACCGATATAGAACTAATTTTTGGTCTATGTAAATGGATAGGAGGATCGGGATTAAGAGGGAATCTCTCTCTCTCTCCCCCCTCTCTCTCTTTCTCTCTCTCAGACGTAAATTGAACATTTCATAATGACAAATCTACCATTATAGAATATGAAATTCTGTATACATGTAAATGGTAATTATATTCACATGTTCCAGATTTAAATCTAAAACGAATATATAATTCAAATGCCTAGCTGCACGAACGTCTCCAAATATTAATCAAGACGGGGGGGGGGGGGGGGAGGAGGCTTCAAAGGAATTAGATAGTTTTATGTTTTATGAATTATAAGGAAAAGTACGGACGTCAGTTGCATGTACATAATTATATATCATTGCATAAAACTGTGTTCATTCAGGTATACTTATCCCACATATCAACAGACCTGTGCAATTTTTTTTATCATGTTTTTTTTCAAAAGAAACATATAGCGTACCATTATTTCACACAGAATCGCGTTTTCACATATTTTTTTTTAACTCTTTGAGTATTTCACAAGAATCCAAGAATTGTCTTTTAACATCTTTTATAATTCCTTGGGTATATAGAGTATAGATCATGTCATAAATAATTTAACTTTTTATCAAATATACATGTAATAACCAAATCTAATCTATAGATTGATTTTCTTTCTTTTAAGTGGCAGATATCAATTTATTTATAACAGTACTGTATTACAATTTTCTATCGCTCAATTCCTTTTTGAATGTATGTAATATTTTTTTAATATCGAAAATAAAACTCGGAAATCGGGATAATTTCGCATTCAAATCATAGAGAATAATAATCGTCTACATTATAGAAAGTTTATAACTATCGTATTCTGAACTTACTATACGAGATAGATAAAATTGCATGCCTGTCCATCACTATAAATGTATATTCAGTGCTTATAATATATTTACTTGAATTAGGTACCTAGCATATATATTATTTTTTTTTAGATATATTCATGTGTAAATCAATTAACTGTCAATACAGACTTACACTACATTGGTAACTTTAAACTATACATGCACTGGAAGCGGTAACCAACGTACTCTTACATTTAGAAGAGTGCATATGGAACGTCTAAATATTTTTGATATGGAGAGTATATATGTCTCTGACGTCATCGATACTATTTCCGCCTTTATCTCAAAAGTTCTATTCTCACTTACAAGTCAGAGTTATCTTTCTTTGCCCATTGTATACACACTAGGTAAATGGGGAAAATGACGGTATCTAAAATCTAGAAAATGCGCAATCCAATTTTAAAACAAATTATATATTTAGTATTTGTAGAATAACCTCTGTTATACATAATAATATCTTGAAAAAATATTAAAAAACAAAAAAGTTGAAAATTGACCAAACACAAATTCACTTCCGGTTCGGACAGGAAGTACCGGAAACACACGAAAACAACTCCGAAACAAAGAGAATGTCATGATCTAATACTCCTGTAAATTTCACATCTTTACCTCAAACCGTTTTCGAGAAAAATTCCGGACAAAAGTGCATTTAAAAATAGGAAATTACGCCGTAACTTCGGACCGGAAGTGAATTTTTCAAAAAACGGAATTTTATATAAACTTCATATATCAGCCTACTATCATGTGAAAAATTGTGAAAATCTATCCAACCATCTCTGAGTAATCGCGCTCACAAAATTTGGGAGGAATAATAATAATAATAATAATAATAACTAGACTCTTGTTGCCATGGCAACAAAAAAGTCTTCCGTTCTTCTAAATCTGTAAGAATTTGCTTTTTTCTGTGTAAAAAACATACATGTCATATTTACTGTGAAAGAAAAAAATAACTGGAAAAAAAGTCCTTTCAGTACTTAAGGTACTTTGATTTTCATTATCAATCTTGTATAATGCATTTGGCACCTATAAGAGATATACGTAATATATCATTAGCAATTAAAAAAAAATTGTTTGCAATCATTTCTAAGACAAACAAACAGACGAACACCGTACTATCATAAACTTCACTGTGTGTATGTTTTGGCATAATTGTGTATGGTGTTATAAAAAAATATAATGAATTAAGTTAGTATCACATTAACCTAAAGTATCTGAGTTTTGTAAAGTTATAATATCAAGATTTGACAGCAGACCTATAAGACAGATTATTCAATTACAGTAATTCTTCAGCAATCGATTGATTGATTATACGTATGTTGTTTAACGTCCCTCTCCAGAATTTTTCACTCACATGGAGACGCCACCACTCGCCGGTGGAGACTGCAAATTTTTGTCCCATACTTTGGCACTTATCGCAATTGAGCAGAGGGGAATCTTTTTTATGCCAGCACCTTCTGCAAAAAGGGACCTCGATTTATACGATCTCATCCAAAGGACCGGTCTCCACGTCCCACAATCGAAGTTCATAATACCGAGATATTTTAATTTTTTTTTTTTATTCTATTTTTTCACAAGTTTGTTGCATCAGATTTACTTAAGATCATACTTCAAGATCATTTCGAACTCAGGCTACGTAATTGCAGTGCATACAGCGTCAAGTGATTTTGATTGACAGGTCAACACAGGTGCACTTGGTGCACTTCGTGTGATACTTTTTAAGCTGAAAAATATACAGGATGTGACCATGACTGACTATGAAATCAGAAAACATTTAATTAAGAATGGGTGTGACAGATATAGAACTAATTTTTGCTCTATGTAAATGGATAGGAGGATCGGGATTAAGAGGGAATCTCTCTCTCTCCCCCTCTCTCTCTCAGACGTAAATTGAACATTTCATAATGACAAATCTACCATTATAGAATATGAAATTCTGTATACATGTAAATGGTAATTATATTCACATGTTACAGATTTAAATCTAAAACGAATATATAATTCAAATGCCTAGCTGCACGAACGTCTCCAAATATTAATCTAGACGGGGGTGGGGTGGAGGTGGGGGGGGGGGGAGTCTTCAAAGGAATTAGATAGTTTTATGTTTTATGAATTATAAGGAAAAGTACGGACGTCAGTTGCATGTACATAATTATATATCATTGCATAAAATTGTGTTCATTCAGGTATACTTATCCCACATATCAACAGACCTGTGCAATTTTTTTTCATGTTTTTTTTTTCAAAAGAAACATATAGCGTACCATTATTTCACACAGAATCGCGTTTTCACATATTTTTTTTTAACTCTTTGAGTATTTCACAAGAATCCATGCCCAAGAATCGTCTTTTCACATCTTTTATAATTCCTTGGGTATATAGAATATAGATCATGTGTCATAAATAATTTAACTTTTTATCAAATTTACATGTAATAACAAAATCTAATCTACAGATTGATTTTCTTTCTTTTAAGTGGCAGATATCAATTTATTTATAAAGGCTTTAAAACAGTACTGTATTACAATTTTCTATCGCTCAATTCCTTTTTGAGTGTATGTAATATTTTTTTTAATATCGAAAATAAAAGTCGGAAATCGGGATAATATCGCATTCAAATCATAGAGAATAATAAATCGTCTGCATTATATATAGAAGGCTTATAACTATCGTATTCTGAACTTACTATACGAGATAGATAAAACTGCATTCCTGTCCATCACTATAAATGTATACTCAGTGCTTATAATATATTTACTTGAATTAGGTACCTAGCATATATATTAATTTTTTTTTTTTAGATATATTCATGTGTAAATAAATTAACTGTCAATACAGACTTACACTACACTGGCAACTTTAAACTATACATGCATTGGAAGTGGTAACCAACGTACTCTTATATTTAGAAGAGTGAATATGGAACGTCTAAATATTTTGATATGGAGAGTGTATATGTCTCTTACGTCATCGATACTATTTCCGCCTTTATCTCGAAAGTTCTATTTTCACTTACAAGTCAGAGTTATGTTTCTTTGCCCATTGTTTACACACTAGGTAAATAGGGAAAATGAGGGTACCGAAAATCTGCAAAATGTGGAATCTGATTTCAAAACAAATTATATATTTAATATTTGTAGAATAACCTCTGTTATACATAATAATATCTTGAAAAAATATTAAAAAACAAAAAAGTTAAAAAATTTACCAAACACAAGTTCATTTCCGGTTCGGACAGGAAGTACCGGAAACACACGAAAACAACTTCGAAACAAAGAGAATGTCATGATCTAATACTCCTGTAAATTTCACATCTTTACCTCAAACCGTTTCCGAGAAAAATTGCGGACAAAAGTGCATTTAAAAAGTGGAAATTCGGCCGTAACTTCGGACCGGAAGTGAATTTTTCAAAAAACGGAATTTTATATAAACTTCATATATCAGCCTACTATCATGTGAAAAATTGTGAAAATCTATCCAACCATCTCTGAGTAATCGCGCTCACAAAATTTGGGAGGAATAATAATAATAATAATAAAAAGAAACAATACAATCACTATAAGTCTTCCGTTGTGAACGGAAGACTTAATAATAAAAAGAAACAATACAATCACTATAAGTCTTCCGTTGTGAACGGAAGACTTAATAACAATACAATCACTATAAGTCTTCCGTTGTGAACGGAAGACTTAAAAAGAAACAATACAATCACTATAAGTCTTCCGTTGTGAACGGAAGACTTAATAAAAAGAAACAATACAATCACTATAAGTCTTCCGTTGTGAACGGAAGACTTAATAATTATCATCAGGCATAGAAAACAAGTATAAGCTTCTGTTAAACGCTCTACCAAATGAGCCAATGGCATCACATAACTATGAAATAACGTATACAGTCCTTGTATCTGTTTTAGAATGAATATTTAGTAATCGATATAACTTAGAGGAATATATATATTTTTAGCACTTCTGATAACTAGAATTTTCGTTTTCAAGGGGTAATTTTAAGTACATGTTTCCCCATGGGATTTTTATCTTTGCCACTTAATATCTCAAAAACTAGCTAAAAATGTTGGATTTTTTATTTCATAAATCAATTTAAATATAAAAACCCCACCATTTAAAAAAAATCCTAAGATAATAGCTTTAAAGGAAAAGGGTGCGCAAATTCGGAAAAATGTCCATTCCGAAGTTGTCCGTCCCACTGTTAATGGTATAATTATAATGATTAGTTTGTAAATCCACGAGAAGACTGTGTGCTTTCCAATAGTCTTATCTTACATAGAGCTGATGCACGGATATAAAAATTTGTGTCTCGTTCCCTATCTAGTTGAAATTAAATTTAATTTTCACTCAAGGTAAGAAAATGTTTTTGGGGAGATTCTAACTTTTAAAAAGATGAAATATGAAAATAATGAACAGTATTCAACCTCGAACAGTTTGGGAGCAGAGCGAGCACGAACCTCTAAAAAAAACATCAGAGATGAGATCAGGTGCCATGGAGGAGTAAGCATCCCTTGTCACATCCGCCATGTGATTCTTTTCCTGGTCGGGCAAACGGAAGAATCAGCAGACAATTTAGTGTGAAAATAATTGCCTAACACTTTTTATGAAAAACGGCAGTCAATATTCGACTTAACGATAGATTGTACCTACTGACAGGTCATTGTATCAGCCATTGAATTTGCGAAATGTTGACTTAAACGAGGTTGTTGATATCCTTGTTTCATCAATTTATTTGTCGATAGCTTACTTCGTTATAAAAAGTGTTCATAGGTACAGCATGCTTTTTTGTATCAAAACAACTTTTAAATGCCATTTGCAGGAGGAACAGTATAATGCTACACAAGTAAGGGACATTGACGATTGAAAAAGAGGGCATCATGTTTATCGTAGAATATCATAAAATTTTGTTGTTAGGACTTCTTATATTTATGTAGGAGTTTTTGAATTAATTCTGCTTCTTATGTTTGTTTGTTTGTATGTTGCTTAACGTCCCTCTCGAGAATTTTTCACTCATATGGAGACGCCACCACTTGCCGGTGGAGAGCTGCAAATTTTGTCCTATACTCGGCACTTACGGCCATTGAGCAGTGAAGGGTCTTTTTCGTGCCAGCACCTGCTGCGACACGGGATCTCGGTTTACACGGTCTCATCCGAAGGACCGGTCTCCACGTCTCACAGTGGGATTCGAACCCGCGACGTAAGGATCAACTCCTTACTCCGCGACTCTAGAGCAGACGCTCTAACCACTGCGCCACGCAGGCGACCTGCTTCTTATGAATACAATTATACGTCTGCTAATAACGTGGTACAATAAGTGCCCATGCATGTGAATTCAGATTGTTGGAAGTCTCAAGCTGATTTTCAAAGACCATAGATATTGTCAATCATAATCTCAAGCATCTTTTTAACATTAACTTCGGTGTACTTGTGTTTATAATCAGAATGTTTTTAAACAAAATTCTGCAACTGACCAATGACAAGTAAACTTACGAGTTCTATTTTTTTTTTTATGAAAAAGCAGCTGTTTATGATGTCAAAAAGCCTAGACTTTAATTTATCGTGAGGAAGGGTTGTATAAAGTTTTGAAAAGTCGTACGTTTTCTTCATCGTGTTATTGATTTTGGTGAAATATTGTGATTTCATTTTTTTAAAGTTTCATGGAGTTTTTAAGCATCCATATCTGACTGATTGATTTATTTTATGTTGTTTTACGTCCAGTTCGAGAATTTGTCACACATATAGAGACGTCACTATATACCAGTGAAGGACTTCAAATTTAGACCTTTACTCGGCACTCAGGGCCATTGAGCAGTAAGGGTTCTTTACCGTTCCAACGCCTATCGTGCTACGGCGCCTCGGAAGACCCGCAACTTTCACTTCAAATGATCAAGTGCTTAGCGAAGGAAAAAATGCTATCTATTTTTTATCGACTTAAGTCAGTCGCGGCTGAGGTTTGAACCCACGACCTTCCGATAATTATTATTATAATAATTATTGCTTTTACACAAATTATAATGAGCAGTTAATGAAACTTGAGTGGTTTGATAAAAATAATTCGAGACCATGTTTTTTTTAATTAAATATTAAACTCCTCTCGTATATAAATAAGTGTTTCGAAACTTGTTTTTAAAAAAATAATTACAAGTGTGAATTAAAGACATTTAAAAATGTGCACTTTAAATTAAATTTTTATTTTATAATGCCGAAACATTATCAACTAATTCTGAAGAATTTTCAAATTGGGTCTAATATATGTTTTATTCATTCCAATATATGTTTTATTCGTTTTCGCTAAAAAGCGGCGATTCAGTAACGATTTCAATTAATGGATGACTAATTTCTTTGAAAGCATTTTCCTAAGACTGTCAATATGAATTGTCAGTTTCCAAGGCAAGAAATCGAAAACGTGAGTTCGAAATAACAGTGACTTGGAGAATCGTTAGTTAAATATCTCATCTTCATTACTTTCAAACGTCAAGATTTTAGTTGCATGGATAGGAATGGAAATTTGGACCATTCGTTATTGTTGTCTAGATCGTGAATAATAAGTCAAATTTTGCAGATTTTTGAGGGTGTTTGACACAGACCAATAGCCTAGAAAGACCCAACAGAGTACACAGAAGGTCGTTTTTATATCAGAAAAGTAAAGGTACCAAATGAAAGGCCTTGTGGAGTTTCTGCCTTTGTACTTTCCACTGAAGACGGTCGACTAAGCTAGAATTCCAGCCGCAAACAAATCCGTTTTTTTTTTTTCATATAACTTAGAACTTTCAACTAAACTGTCGAATGTCACAAAAGGCAAAATGATTTCTTCATTGTCTAGAACTATACAAATGTTATGATAAAGTACTATTAACTGGGAGACATACATGTAAACTCCATATGCAGATGATAATTATGGTATATTGCTACATAAATAAGGGAAATTGACGATAGAAAAAGTTCAGTCATCACGTTTATCATAAAGTTTTGTCGTTAGGTATTAACGTCATTTTCTAGTAAAATATCCAAATATGGAACAGATGTGTCAAACTCTGTGGTATCTTTTATTGCAAATTCAAAAAGATATTAGATATCGAATCAAGGTGGAAATTAATTCATTTGTCCTTTTTTCTCAACTTGAAGGCATATAGGTATTTACAAGCTTAAGTACAAGACACACAGTAACTAATACACAATCTTAAAATATACTTTGACATGGAGGTGCAAAAAATTAGCTTCAAAATTACGATATTGACAGAGTGTTGCCTGAAATTGATTTCGCACTTTCTTCAATTTGAAAGAAAAATGTCTGATTTCTAACATTATTGGGTGGTGTTTAATAACTGAAAAAGGAAGTTGCTGATTAGCCTACCCTCAAGAGGGATATATATTTTACAATACGGAAATTGTTCGTGAATCATTGGGAAAAAATTCGGAGGCCTACTAAATAACTAAAACTGGAAAACACCCAATGCAGTTATTTTGATAAAATCATCTAAAACATAGGTTATGCGATTCAGATTTTGAGCAAGTCAATCTTCTAAGCTTCGCAGTATTTAAGATACGCAGTTATAGATAGTGCCTGTACCATATTTACATGCATTTTTCATATAAATTTGTTCATGAGTAATTAGATGGGCGTCTACACAACTTGTTTTTCCGGACCAATTTTCAAATATCACTCATTAAGCATTACATGTACTGTATCCGAGTTAATTTAAGTACAATTATATAAAATTATATCTTTAATTTGTATGCCCTGAATAGATACGAATTGACGTGAACAACTTAAATCTATAAGACAAGGTAAACGCCTTTCTGGTTTGAACATATTTTATTGTATAAATAATATACAAATGATTTGAACACAAGTTCTAACAACTTACGAGGTTCTCACCATAAATGGCTACAACTGTAAAGGTCTATATATAGAAAAAAATATATTGATATACAAACATGTTTGTTTTAAACATACATTCATTACATGATAAATATATAACTAACTAGAGTTTTAGTGTAAGGCTGCTATAATTAATTGAATCTGCCAGAATCTCTTATAAATTTTTGTACAGATTGAAAAATATATTTATTGATTTCAACATTTTGTGACTCATCTCCCCACAGAAGTAGGTGACAATCAATAATATTCAATTTAGTGTTTGGTTTAATAAGACACAGTAGGTTTATAAATAGTTCCTTTCTAGCATGTTGATATTTATTACATACAAAGAAGAAATGATATGGGTCTTCTGGTGTACCACATGAACAATTAGGACTCTCAATAATGTTTCTTTTATACATGTAAAGATCATAATTTAAAATACAGTTGTGTCGTAGTTTAGTATGTATGATACTAAGTCGTCTGTTACCATAACAGAAATAAGGAGGGGGGTCTGCTGGTTTTTTATGTATTTTGTTTTTGAAACTACTAAAAGTTGAGCTGTTTCTTGTGGTAATACTTAAACTATTCCATTGGTTTACTGTATCAGGAACAAAAGATTTCTTAAATATTTCGAGTCTGCATTTAGGAATAGTGTAGTCATCTCGATTACGTGTGTTGTAATTTGATTCAACACTCCTTATTGGGGGAAAAATACTTTTTAAATAATCAGGTACCAAACTGTGATATATTTTAAACATGGTATTTAGTTTTCCTACTTTACGCCTCTCTGCGAGAGGTTCCCATCCTGTTTCTTAATATAATGCATCTCTTGAGGCTATAATGGGTAACCCTGTAATTATTCTCGCAGCATAAAGCTGCACCTTTTCTAATTTTTCAACATCTTGTAGAGAGCATCTATCCCAAACTACAGAACAATATTCAAGTAGTGGTCTAATAAAAGTTATGTACATTTTAGATAGTGTGTTTCTACCAATGTTGTATTTTAGCTTTTTAGGAGGCCTAATCTTTGGTAAGCTTGTTTAACTATATTGTCTATATGTTCAGACCAATTGAGATTTTGGCTCAATAGTAGTCCTAAATGTTTATGAGAGGTTATGTATTCTAATTTACATCGTTGAAATTTTAGTTTAGGAAGATAATATTTAGATCTTAATTTAAAGAATAATGCTTTTGTTTTGGATGGGTTGAATTTCGTAAGCCATTTGGAACATTGCAACGAGTTGTCATCTGCAAACAATCTACATAATGAAATCATGTTTTCTGACACATCATTCACATAAATCAAAAAAAGTAAAAGACCAAGAACTGATCCTTGTGGTACACCAGCATTAATGTTTCTACTAGATGAAAAAATATCTTTATACATAACTTTCTGCCTTCTATTACATAAGTAACTCTCAAGCCAGGTAAGAATGTTACCACATAAACCGTATGTCTTTAATTTAAAAAGTAAACCTTTATGCGTAAACCTTTAACGCCTTTCTGAGAATAGTTATCATTAAGGGAAAGGTTGCGAAACGTCACATATCTTGATTGATTAAGGTGCAAAATAACTTTGTTTATAAACAACAAACTAAAAAAAAGAGATGAAATACGGAGAATAGGAAGTTTTCAAGCTCAAAAGTCCATTGAATCAATACAAATCGGGTTCAGAGCAAACACGAACCTTCTAAAAATATCAGAGGTGGGATCAGGTGCCATTGAGGAGTAAGCATCCCCCTGCCGACCGTTCACACCGCGCCGTGGTTTCTTATCGTGATCGTGCAAATCGGAAGAATCGGTAGACAATTCAGTGTGTAAATGATAGCCTGTTAGCATTCGACTTAACGATGGAGGTCATTGTATCGAACATAGAATTTGCGAAATCTTGACTTTAAAAAGATTGTTGATACCACTGTTTCATCAACTTGTTTGTAAATAGCTTGCTTTGTTTTAGAAATTGTTCGTAGGTAGAGCATGCTCTTGCATATCGAATCAACTAGCACACATAAGCCCTTTATGCAGGTGATAAGGGTATATTGCTACATAAGTAAGGGAAGTTGACGAGAGAAAGTTGAAATCACGTTTAACATTAAGTTTTGTTGTTAGATTACCATAGATAACCATTTACGTCTTTTTCTAGTAAAATATATGAAATAGACGTGTCAGACTCTGATATCTTTTATTTTAAGTTCACTGGGATATATCGAGTCGACATACAAATACATGTAGTTAATATTGTTAATAATTGAAAATAGGTTGTCGATATATTTAAATGTCGAGTTCAAGGCAACAGCAAGTGTTTTCTTTTCATATATAAGTTTTTAAATAAATCTTCATAGGAATATAAAAATAGGTCTGTCAAACGACATAGATATTGTCATTCAGAAACTCAAGCATCTTTTTTAATACCATCTTCTGAGTACTTGTGTGTACAATAAGAAATGTTTCTTTTAGTTACATGTACCTATTTCTGCTTAACATTAATCGTTCCAAGCGAAATGGGGGTCTTGCAATAAATGCGCCAAGCTTTTTAAACTTGAATGAAAATAATTATTCAAAATTTCGCGCGTTTCTTGTCTCATCCGCTTCCACTGATTTTTAAAATTAGGATCAGGCGATTGCCAATGCTCATTTAAAACTTCTTTCGAATCTGTAAAATAATGAAAAAATTAAGTTAACTCTGATTATCAATGAATTTATGTGCTTGCATAAAAATGTAATAAGCATCGATTGTTCATGCCATTACAAGTATTTTCAAAGGAATGAAAATCGATTTTAATGAGATATTAAATTTGTCCCTTGCTATGCACAACAAAGATTACTCGATTTGGTTTCAAGGTTCGGGATTACTAATAATTTTTGGTTCTCTAAGTTTTTTGCAGATTAATAGTGTACTATTTTCTATCTAAACAAAATTTATCCATTCAAGTAAAAAAGAAAATCAACATACCTACATCTAAAAATTTGAACACTTCATTTAAAGTATAGGACGGGTATTTTACATAATCTTCGTGACGAAGAATTAGAAACTGTTTTTTAGGAAATACACTGAACCAATCTTGTAAGTGAATGTCGTAAAGACTTTCTGTTATCGGTGTCTGTAAGAAAACAAAATATTCGTGATAATTTTATAAAGCCAAAAATTGACAGAGATCAGTATAGATATATTTTAAAATTCAAAGATACATATATTATTTTAAAAAGTTTGAAAATATACTTTACCAGATATGCTTGGCTGTAAACACATTTTCGTAAAGTGAACAATGATTTGCAATTATTTAATTCTTTAATTGACTTCAACACATCAAAATGAAACTCAACAGCACTTCTTGTTCCTCCTTTTACATTCATATAGTGGTCAAATAACCTATAAATATACAAGATGAACAATAGAATTATCTGTAAGTATAAAAATGTATACTTTCCACTTATCTACTTAATATATTTTCCAAGGATGAAATTTTAACTTAATTTTTCTTTCTCTTACAGATTCTCTGTCCTCTCTCAATATATATAGATAGATAGATAGATAGATAGATAGATAGATAGATAGATAGATATACATATATAGTCTTTTTGTGGATTTTAATTCCACAAGATGAAAATGTTTAATCCACGATGTAAATATTAATTAATTACATTATCTTTTAAATACAGAATTTATTAAAGTAAATTTTGACATGTTTATAATATCATTAGAAAGTTTCTAGAAATAAATCTGAAGTAATAAAATGGCATGGCTATTTGCCAAATACAGTTATATATATAAATGTTCTCATATTATCCTTCCATATAGACATAACGCATCATGAAAATTTATTTTTTAAATGACGCAATCTTACATTCATCGTATACAGCCCTTCAACAACTATTAAACAAATTTGAATGTCTTTATCCAAAATGCTATATGTATTGGTTAATAATAGTTTTGTGGTTCCATACAAAAAGATAATAATGTGAAACTTCAACAAACAAAACACAGAAAGAGATATGCCGGACAATCTCCAACCAAATGAATCACTTTAATCTTAAGTTTAGGGTCAGCTGAGCTAAAATAGACACTAACAACCAATTCCAATATCCAGTAAACAATTGGAAGTATTGTTGCTTAATGAATTCTTGATAACATGGCAAAGAAAATCAATAATGATTCCGGTTTCATTGTTACGCCATTCTCAAGCAGGAGAGCATTATTCATACCAAATCCTAGTGCAAAAAGTGAACTGAAAGAAAAATAATGTCATACAATGCAGAGTAGCTTGGTTATTAATCTAATTATTCCTTGGTTTGAGTTTATTTTCTACAAGACAGCATGTGTAGTATATACACTTTACGAGTATGATACTACAGGTCATGAAAAAAAATCCAAGAACTGTTTCAACTGATCACTCATCAATTTTGATAATTTCTATGCCTGTTAGTAATGTCTAAGGTCTGAAGTAGAAATTTCTTATAAAACAAAATGCATATATTTGGCCAAAACACCCTACAACATTTGGTAAAGTGTCCATACTGATTATTAACAACTGCAAGAAGAAAACAATTTAAACTGGAAACTTTGCTATTATAGCAAGCAATATAAACTCCAATCTGATCTCTAAGCAACATCAACTCCAATCTGATCTCTACGGTGCAACATTGGAGAAGTTACTGTAAGAAATTAATTTTTCAAACATTTGCAAAGTTTTGAATTTTCACAAAGGTATCTTTTTTGTATTTATGGCATTCAGGAACGCCAGAAATTTAGGAAAACATTCTGCATGTAAATCAATATATTATGCAGTTTGAAAAACATGTACCATTAGAGGAAAAAATGAAAAGGAAAAGAGAAGTAGAAACTCCCATCTTTTTGTTGCCATGGCATCAACTTTTGTCCAACTGTTTCTGTAACATACATGTACCTGTCAACTGGATGACGAAGCATCAAGATAAATTTTGTTTCCGGTTGAATATGACGTATGAGATGCGCAGTTATAAAGTCTGGTTCCATGGAATCGAGGTTGTTTTGCCGGATATACTTCCAAGATTGTGTATTCGAAAAATCTTTAACGTCAAGATAACCTAAATAATTCAAGAAATGATTAACAATGTTTTAATATTTCACAATCATATTGTAAGTAATTTTTCAGTTTGTAACATTAATGTTAATCAAATGCTTTATTACAAAGAATATTTTACATTTAAGATTTGGATAAATGCCTTAAAGTTGTTATTTCTTCCCACCAATTTAACTCCGGGTATGTTCATATTTGTGTACTAGTAATGTAAGGAAAAATCTTACCCGACACCATGTCTTTTGATGAGTATGGAAAAAGCTCTGTAAATTCATTTACAGTCATCGGTTTTCCTTTTTAAAATAAACATGCAATTTACATCTGGCAAATCATATTTTACATTAAATTTCACAGTAAATTCATTTCAATATATTCGGCTTCAAAATTTCTTTGTTGAGCGTAGTCATCTTTAATTAAAATCCATTTACATTAATATTACTTTAAGTACTGAGTGACTATAATACCTTTTTTGTACCTGTGTTTTGACCAGAAACCTTCTTTCAAAGAACTACTATCAACTCCATATGCACACATTTTAGGGTGTTGTGAAATTTTAAGAAACAAATCGTCAACAGCAGTACCAGGTGAACCGATGACGTGAAAATAGGGTAAGCATCGTATACTTTGGTTTGTGGTGTTGTTCCAACATGGCGACTTTAAACCTTTCAAAAATCGTTTCCTTGGCTAAAAAAAAAGAAAAATATTTTTTGTTGCATGAAACTTTTTATAATTTATGCGAGTTAGTCAGCGGTTTTACACCAAATAAGTATTTTAATCTAAACTTTAAGACACAGGTACTTGTCTATTGACAATCAAAGGAAATTGAGAGAGAGAAAAAACAACAACAACAGACAAACAAGCTCTCATTATTAATAGAATTTACCGTTTCCCAATTTGATCAATAGTATGTGAGCATTATTACTTCACAACAACCAGTTAATTGCTCGGTATATACTAAATTCGAAAATAAGCTATTGTATTTGACAAGTGAAAAAATGTTAAGGAAAACAACCCAAGTATTTTTACTGTGTAATTGCTAATTAGTAATTTAATACTACACCAAGCATAAGATATCTTCAACTTTGTCTCTTCCCTTTCGGTCACTATCCGCACACTTGTACTCGGTTGATATTGAGGAATCTGCGTACAATGTCCACACTGCTTTCTCATGCTTTGTATTCTGGCTCTCAGGCTTGCAGTCTTTGAGAAGATAATAGGTACAGAATATGATGACAAACTTCAGCAACCACATCTTTGGGGCACTGAACAGTTTCCTGAATATTAATAAAAATATTAGTCAAGTCATATATAAATACATATGCATCTATTCTTCAAAATATTCAAAATTATTTGCTAGCCTTTGTTTGTAATGATAACAACTGCATGTTTCATATCGACAGCCAAAGACTTACCATCTTAATATACGCATTATTTATATGCACTGTGTTACACAGTCCGTGATCTGTGCATAAATAAAAGGAATGCAGTTAGAATGACCATTATCGATTTTATTCTGATCGATGACGTTAAAATTTAGCAGAGTATTTTGGGTTTTATTCAAGACAAGCTATTATACCTGTACTGGGTTCTCATCTGCTAAATCGCCGACGGAAATGTTAGGTTAAGTAAGGTCGATATTTATTGAAAGCACATTTAAATGACCGACCTGCTAATTTCTAATCAAACAGATTTATGTGTTTTGTGTGTATTGATACTTCAATCAGATTGGGTATTTAAAAGTTTAATCCATTCTACGATATTTTTAACCTGATTTCATAATTTAGCTTTTGTAAAGAAAGGAGCTAAACCTTCTTTCTATTGAATAAAGCAATTAAGTTACTTCTGCGAAATCTGTTTTTAATTTATTTAAAAAAAATTGTCGGCTTTATATGCCATATTTAGGTTGCCTGGCATTAACTGTCGTGTGGATACAATTCAATTTATATTTTAATTAGGAATATTTAACTTCGCATTAATTTATTGCGATTTATATATTTTACGCGCATTCGAGTAAACAGGGTTTATATAACTACGTATAAACGTTGAAAAAAAATGAATATTATCGAAAATATTAAAGCTTAGAATATTTTTGGAACTATAATTTGATCCCCCCAACCCCCACAAAAAAGACAAACTAATGAATACCCTTTATTCTTAAAAATGTAACAAAATATCCATACAGTTGTTAGGAAAAATATATCAAATAATCAACAGTATTTAGGATATTGCGCACCACTATTCATTTAATATATCATTACACTTGAATGCTACAATACTTACCGTGATGTTAGTACCAAAAATTCAATAAAATATATGTAATACAATAACTTCTATTACAACTTCTATGAAGTATATATAAACCATGATTTACATATTTTGGAACTATGGTCAAATAAGTGGCTACTTAGATTTAATCCATCCAAAACAAAGGTTGTATTTTTCAGTAAGAAAGACATTTCTATCATGCCAAAGTTATTTTTTAAAGGTGACAGACTGGAGTGTGTTCCAGTTCATCGTCATCTGGGTCTATTATTCTCACAAATCTTAGTTGGTCTGAATATATTGATGATGTCGTAAGCAGTGCCTATAAAAAAAACTTGGCCTCTTGAAAAAACTTAAGTTCAAAATCGGTAGGAAAAACCTGTCAAAATTGTATATTACGTTTATTAGACCTATGCATGAATATGCTTCCATTGTTTGGGATGGCTGCTCTAAACAAGATTCTGAAAAGCTTGAAAAAGTACAACTAACTGCCGCTAGAATTGTAACAGGACTTCCTATTTTTGTTTCTAGAGAAGCACTTTATTCTGAAACTGAATGGGAAACATTGCAAAAATGACAACTATGTTCAAAATTCACACGGGAAGAGTACCTGAATATTTGCACAATATTGTTCCCAATAAACGCGAACATGTATCAACATACAATACTCGTAATAAAGAAGATTATGTTGTTCCAAGATGCAGATTAGAATTATTTAGGAATTCCTTCGTACCCGATGCTATAAAACAATGGAATTTACTAAAAATAGAGGTTAGGGAAGCCATCTCAATTAATTCATTCCGAAAAAAAACTTGGTAAGAAAACTTAAAAATCCACCAACATACTTTTCTTATGGAAAGCGATATACCAATATCATTCATACTAAGCTAAGACATTATGTTTACTAAACTATGATTTATATTAACGAAATATTATTAAAAGTCCATCGTGTTCATGCGGAAAACGCGAAGATGTGCACCATTTCTTTTTTGCATGCAAAAATTATTCCAGTGCTAGAAATACTCTTTTTAATCGCTTGAATTGGTCACTATTGATTTAAACCTATTACTATGTGGTGATGAAAATTTGCCTTTACAGATAAATAACAGTATTTTTGCTGCTGTTCATAAATTTATTGATGAAACATGTAGATTTTCTTAGTTGATATGTTAAATTTTATTTGTATCATTTGTATTATTTTTCTTTAATTTGCATGACATATTGTATTATATAAGGAGAGGAACTAGTAAGTTATTTTAGAACTTGTTTCCAATCCTTTTGATTTAATCAATAAAATATGTTCAAAACAAAACAACTTCTATAAAAAAAATTATGTGATTATTACCGGTTTTATTCACACTCACTACAATCAATACTTTTACATGTACAGTGTATTGATTTAGCTTATTTGTTTACAAATATATATGTACGGAGATAGAAAAAAAATTCCGGAAAAGCTTGCATAGTTTATAACTTACATTTCACTTGTACTGGTACATCATTTGAATACATATACGAGGTTGTACATAGATGGGTAGCTGGAGTGTACAATGTATAAAAAAAATTTCATCAGGAATTTTACGCTAAGTAAATGTTATTAGAATACCCTTCAATCATAGAAGTATGCGAACCCCTTTTTTATTACCAGTTTGTCACGGTAATTCCAATGTAAAAAGATATCTATTTTACAGAATACCCGTTAATCGCAAAAAAATGTTTCTATCATTTCTAAAAAATATATGTACATAGTCATGTAATCGTCATTGTTTTGCACAAAGTACTATATAGTACGCTACATGTATGTTAATATTCGTGATATCATATGGCTCAATCGTGCGCATACTACTTTTTTCTCGATTTAAATTTTGCTGACAGAAACTTTCAGTATACCTCAATATCAAATATACTTGATATTTTTCTTCCAAAACATTGTTCGTTCGCAGAGTTACTGCTCTCATGTGTTAAAATCATCTCTTTTTCATTCAAATTTATGAGCATGGGGCGCAGCTTGAGTTCAATTTAGACGGATGCATGTTTAAGACACATCTATCTAGGGAATACTGGCACGTCTGATGATGTGTAAACTGAATAAAATTGAATTAATGTATCATGCTATATTGCGTGTCATATGTTAAATTACATTTTAAAATGTTCAGACATCGGTATCTGTTTCATAATTTCAAGTTTGAATTGAAGAATTATAGTCGCAAATATCAAAATAATTACACCATTGGTTTCAAATTAATTTTGTTTTTACAGTAATGTAACAGCTACATAGGTTGGGGTATTCCAGTCACTAGATCTAGAGAAAGAAGAGCAATAACCAGTACTAAGTTTCGTTCGATTTTGCAGTAAGTGCTCTTTCAGTCCTGTATTTCGTTGGATTTCAAGCGAGTGCGTATTTTTAAGGGCTTAAATGTTGAGAGAAAGAGAGGATTACACGAAAATTTTGGTTTAATAAAAAAAAAAAGAAAAAAAAAGATCAGAATATGACCAAAAAAGTTCAAATCGAGTCAAAAAGGTGTCAAATTTACTTTATTGTTGGAAAATTGATTTGAAGGTACATGTATGTCACTCCCGACATTGCATGGTTATATCAAGGTTTATATATATATATATATATATATATATATATATATATATATATATATATATATATATATATATATATATATATATATATATATATATATATATTATCTACTCATATAGCATAACTCAAAATTGTAAAGAAAATTGGGGGTCCAGGGTGCATTTTATTTAGCTACGACAAATTACTAGTAACCATTTTGCACTTAAATTGTAACTTTAAGGTTAATTACCTTAAGCGTAGCCTTTGTTATATTTTATTAGATGTAGGCCTTATTATGGCCGTAAATATTCTATTTAATGCAAAATAGTTTTAAAATTATTATTTTTAATGCTGCAAATTAATGCGCATAATTTTTTTATGGACCTTATCAGACTTACATAAAATTTATAAAATGTCAAATTAAGGGCTTTAAAATCTAATCAGGCGATAAAACATTTTTTTATTCATACATATACATACATACAGTTTACATATATATATATATATATATATATATATATATATATATATATATATATATATATATATATATATATATATATATATATATATATATATATATATAGATATATAGATATATAAAAATATTGACATCACTTCTATAAGGAACCATACAAAACATTTTTACAGTTGGATCAAGGACTACATGTATACCTGATAAGTATTCTTTCTACTCAACTAATATTTAAACTAAATAAATAGTGTTTATTATATTGCTTCATGTATGACACAAGGAAAATTGTTCATTAACACACTCATTAGATATGTAATTTTATTGCACTATTTGCAAATCTTTCCCATGAAATATCATTGCTCATGTATACAATTCTGTTCCAAGTTTATAATCATTTTGTATGTTATAAAAGCAAGTTTCAATTCATTATTTTTAACATTATGAAGTGTGCAATACCTTGCAAGACAACAACGTAACAACATGCGTTTAAGTAAAACATATATTTTCTTCACTACTTTTATGCCCGTCAAAGCAATGTAGTTTCATCTCCCCAGTGAAATGGAATAGGTCTGTATGCGAACACTAAAAGCTTAATAGTGTATTAGATTCTTGTCTACAGTCATTGGTATTCAAAGATTACCCCAGGGGAACACATTATACGTTTTGAGACTGATGAGTATACTGTAATTGCCTTTATCTAAATACAAACATTGACATCAATGAAAGGAACCTTTTACAATTTGTATGTATACCGTGCAACAATGAACTTAAAGGATATTTATATGATAAAGTCAGATGATGTTTTGACCAAAGTAAGATAAGAAAAAATTGACCTCACGCAAATATATTTGGCCTTTTGTTTCAAAGAGATTCAACCTTTAGAAAATAAAAGAGTCGATAACTAAAAGAATTGTAAAACATCAACATTTAAGTATTTCTTTTTAAGCATGTGTTTCCTTTGAAAATAATGTATCTTTCTAATAAGAAAAGAAAATTATCCATTTGTTCCATTTCTGGAATAATGTACATGTATTTCATTGAGATGTTGTGTTCAGTGTGAAAAATTATTTATGTTGGCTTCAAAATCAGGAACAACGAATGTATTTATTTTTGTGCAGGAATTTTTCAGATGTCATTTTATAAAAATATAATAAATGTGATTCTAATCAAACAGTTTCCGAAAAAATCCCTTCGGAGAAAAAATGAATGAAGTTCGGAACATTTTCCTCGGATTGAAACAAAGTGTGTATTTACCGTCGAGTATTTTTTTTTTATATTTAAACGACATTTCATTATCAAATAAACATAAAAGGACTGGACAGCAGGCACTGCCTTTACAAGTCCTCTCCATAGTTCAAGGTCAAATTTGTTGTAAGTAAGCTGATAATATGTTTGTACATGTACAGTGTATGGTTGTCGAGTAAATTTTAATTCGCATTTCAGAAAAGCTGTCGTACTTGAAACATTTTAAAAGGTCATTAAATTTATATTAAAAATTATTTTTATAAAAATGTTTTGTTCTTTAATCTGCCAACCAATCTCGATTTATTATTATTATTTTTTGCAATATAGAATTTGCCCTACAAGCATTATTAAACGTTCTGTGAAGGGGTGTACAAAGTTTCATGCTACACATATTTTAAAAATCCTCTAAGGTCCCAAACCGTCACGGTAGCTCAGTCGGTAGAGCGATCGCTCCGTGATCGGAAGGTTGTGTGTTCGAATCACGGCCGCGACTGATCTAAATCAATAAACAATAAAAGGCCTTAACGGTCACCTGAGTATAATACAATACTTTAGAGGATCCATAGAGTATAGAATAAACTGACAGTTGGAAGCCTTGTTGCCCAAAAGCAAGAAAATAGCAACAAAATAATTAGTCTAGTATTCAGTAACAACTCATAAAGTAATTTCTCATCTGTCCCCCATTTATCATTATTACCATACAGACTATTAACAAAACATAAGTGCATCAGTACTATTTTTACCTCCATATTATCACCTCTCACATTGGCCTCTATGGATCTTTGAAGAGCATTTAATAAGATTAATTATTTTGTCTCATTTTTATTTATCTATTAATTACAAGTCTACCTGACCATTAAAACTATGAAAATACTTTTTGTATTATACAATAAAAAATTTTGCATTAGTTTCTTATTCTATTAACCTTTCAAATACATTATTTACAATGATTTATTATCAAAGGTGAATGGAAAGGGGAATTACATCTCTCAGTAGAAAAAAATTAAAAGAGCCTGGTCAGGACCAGAACACTTGACCAAATGGTCCAGATGTTCAAAAATCTGGTAAAAATACCCTTGCTTATTAAAACTTTTACCCTGTTTGCCTCCGATATGCCCAGAAGCATAGAAGATTTTCAAAGAAATAATGCATTTTCACTACAGATTCAACACAGTCATATCCTAACACCAGAACCCATGACCCAGGGTCATAAAATTTACAAATTTGGAAGAGGTGCCCTCGTCATCATAACTATGCACTTAGTTGAAGATTTTCAAAGAATTAACACATTATAAGTATATTACCAATAAAGCCCCCCCCCCTTCACAAGATCCCCTGACCCTAGGACCACAAGTTTTAAAAATTTTGTAAGAAGCACCCTTGCTCATCATAACTCTGCACTGTTTTTATCTGCTTAATGCTAAGAAGCAGACAGGATTTTTAAAAATAAAATTAAAGCATTTTCATTAAATTATCAAAAGAGCCCCACCCTTATACCAGAATATCTGAACCAGGGGCCATGAAAATCACAATGCTGGAACAAACACTCTTGCTCATTATAACTGTACACTTAGTTTCTTTGCTTCATAACGAGGAACAAAAAAGAACATTTTTGAAAGAAATTATGCTTTTTCACTATATATTATCAATTATACCTCCCTTTCACCAGAACCCCCAACCCTGGGGCAGTGAAATTCACAATTTTCGAAGAGGCATCCTTGCTTATTATAACCATACACTTAGTTTGTTTAAATAATACCCATGAGCAGAGAAGATTTTCAAAGAATTAATGCATTTTCATTATATAATAATTAGGGCCCTGTCCTAACATCAGAACCCCTGATGCAGGGGCCATGAAATTCACAATTTGGGAAGCGGCATCCTTGCTTATAACAACTATGTACTCTGTTTAATACACAGGAGCAGAAAAGAAGTATTTCAAAGAAATAAATATATATGCACTTTCACTAAATGATCATTATAGCCCCGCCCAAGCACCAAAACCCCTGACCCTGGGACCATGAATTTAACAATTTGGTAGAGGACGCAATGCTTATTACAATCATGCCACCAGTTTGACTGCTTGATGTCCAGGAGTAAAGAAGAAGATGTTTTAAGATTGCATTGCAACTCTCAGGCCCCCCGGGAGGGGGGGGGGGGCAGGGACCATGAAATTCACAATTTTTGTTCCCCTTCACCTATAGGTGCTACATGCTAAAATTGTTTGAAATTGGTTAAGTTTTTTAGAGAAGAAGCTGAAAATGTTCGAATGTAAACACACGACGCACGCCGCCGGACGAAAACACATAGCAATAGGTCACCTGAGTGACTCAGGTGACCTAAAAATGAGTAGCAGCTGTTCTTTCGCCAAGCGCTCGGCACTTTGAAGTGAAAGTTGCGGGTCATTCGGATGAGACCTTAAAAACCGAGGCCCCGTGTCACCGTAGACGTTAGCACGATTGCTCAATGGCCCTGAGTGCCGAGTAAAGGTCTAAATTTGAAGCTCTTCGCCGATATATGGTGACGTCTCTGTATGAGTGAAATATTCTCGAACGGGATGTAAAACAACACACAATCAATCAATCTAACACCCCAAAATAATTACGATAAAATGAAGTTTGGAAAGGTGAAATAGTTAACACGGAAAAGAAAAATACGAGAACTGTATTTTTATTACAAATATGTACATGTACTTCATTTTTGCAGTAATAAACACCGCTTTAGGTACGAAATAAATGTGTACAAGAGAGTAATATCTTATCAGACTTTTGCATCATCGCATTTCTTCCATGATCTGTTGGAATTACTTCAGTGCTAATCCATGTACACGAGTAGCTGGGATGGGTTTTTTCTCTTTGCCAAGCATACATTTATCATCGATTTCGAGATTTCCATCTCTCACAAAAAGGAGAGTTAATTCCTAAAGTATGCCACAATGTCCTCGATGGTTTGGTTTTTTTCATTGTCTTGTTTACAGTAATATATACATTGTAGAAGGTATAAATACCTTTGCTGTAGCTTAAATGGGAACGAATCCCAGAAGGAGACAACCGGAGACAGATGCAGTTGTGTGCAAACATTCACAAATGAAAACAAATAAAATTGGTCAAATTAAGCATCAAATCGGCCGAAAACAAAATTTAACATTTAAAATAAAGTTAAAATAAAGCGTCCAAGAAAAGCGCGAGATATTTCAGACTGTCTTCAAAGATTAACAAGAGGGCCAAGGGACTTAACGGTCACTTGAGTACAAGAATTTAGAGGATCCATAAACTGATAAATGAAGCTTTGTTGCAAAAAGCAAGAAAAGTAGTACGATTAAGATCAACAAAATAATTGTTCTAGTATCTATCTGTCCACCATTTATCACTATTACCATGTAGACCTTTATCAAAATGTCTATTACCTCACCTCAATTGGCCTTTGAAGAACATTTAAAAAGAAAAGTTATTTTTGTTTCATTTTTATTCATGTATTATTTCCAAGTCTACCTGATCATTTAGACTAAGAAAGTACTTTCTGTATTATACAATAAATGTTCTTGCATAATTCTCTTATTCTATTAACCTTTCAAATACATTATCTACAGTGATTAATTATCAAAGGTGAATGGCAAAGGGGAATAACTTCACTCAGTAGAATACAAATTAATAGAGCCCAGGCCAGGACCAGAACACTTGACTAAATAGTCCAGATGTTCAAAGTTCTGGTAAAAATACCCTTGCTTATTAAAACTTTTTACTCTGTTTGCCTCCAATATGCCCAGGAGCAGAGATCTTCAAAGAAATAATACATTTTCACTATTTAACACAGCCCTACCCTAACACGAGAACCCTTGACCCAGGGTCATGAAATTTACAAATTTGGAAGAGGTACAATCATCATCATAACTATGCAATAACATGTAGCTGAAGATTTTCAAAGAATTCACCCATTTTCACTATTTTCAATAGAGCCCCCCCCCCCCCTCACAGACACAACAGAACCCCTGGGACCACAAGTTTTAAAAATGTTGTAAAAGCATCCTTGCTCATCATAACTATACACTTGTTTCTTTGCTTTATAACCAGTAGCAGATAAAATATTTTGGAAAAAATTAAGAATTTTCACTATATAATCAATAGAGTCCCCCCCCTTTTCACCAGAACTCCTGTACCTGGGGACATGAATTTCACAATTTTGGAAGAGGTATTCTTGCTTATCATAACCATGCACTTCCTTCGTTTAAATAATACCTAGGAGCAGAGAAGAAGATTTTCAAAGATTTAATGCATTTTCACTATATAATCAATAGAGCCCTGCCCTAACACCAGAACCCCTGATCCAGGAGCCATGAATTTCACAATTTTGGAAGAGGCAGCCATGCTCATGATCATCATAACTATGTACTTAGTTTATTTAATACCCAGGAGCAGAGAAGAAGATTTTCAAAGAATTAATGCATTTTCACTATATAATCAATAGAGCCCCGCCCTAACACCAGAACCCCTGACCCTGGGGCCATGAATTTCACAATTTTGGAAGAGGCAGTCATGCTCATTATAACTATATATTTAGTTAGTTTATTTATACCCAGGAGCAGAGAAGAAGATTTTCAAAGATTTAATGCATTTTCACTATATAATCAATAGAGCCCTGCCCTAACACCAGAACCCCTGATCCAGGAGCCATGAATTTCACAATTTTGGAAGAGGCAGCCATGCTCATGATCATCATAACTATGTACTTAGTTAGTTTATTTAATACCCAGGAGCAGAGAAGAAGATTTTCAAAGAATTAATGCATTTTCACTATATAATCAATAGAGCCCCGCCCTAACACCAGAACCCCTGACCCTGGGGCCATGAATTTCACAATTTTGGAAGAGGCAGCCATGCTCATTATAACTATATATTTAGTTAGTTTATTTATACCCAGGAGCAGAGAAGAAGATTTTCAAAGATTTAATGCATTTTCACTATATAATCAATAGAGCCCTGCCCTAACACTAGAACCCCTGATCCAGGAGCCATGAATTTCACAATTTTGGAAGAGGCAGCCATGCTCATGATCATCATAACTATGTACTTAGTTAGTTTATTTAATACCCAGGAGCAGAGAAGAAGATTTTCAAAGAATTAATGCATTTTCACTATATAATCAATAGAGCCCCGCCCTAACACCAGAACCCCTGACCCTGGGGCCATGAATTTCACAATTTTGGAAGAGGCAGCCATGCTCATTATAACTATATATTTAGTTAGTTTATTTATACCCAGGAGCAGAGAAGAAGATTTTCAAAGAATTAATGCATTTTCACTATATAATCAATAGAGCCCCACCCTAACAACAGAACCCTTGACCCTGGGGCCAGGAAATTCACAAGTTTGGAAGAGGCACTCTTGCTCATCATAACTATGTACTTAGCTACTTTATTTAATACACAGGAGCAGAGAAGAAGATTTTCAAAGAATTAATGCATTTTCACTATATAATCAATAGAGCCCCACCCTAACACCAGAACCCTTGACCCTGGGGCCAGGAAATTCACAAGTTTGGAAGAGGCACTCTTGCTCATCATAACTATGTACTTAGTTACTTTATTTAATACACAGGAGCAGAGAAGAAGATTTTCAAAGAATTAATGCATTTTCACTATATAATCAATAGAGCCCCGCCCTAACACCGGAACCCCTGACCCTGAGGCCATGAAATTCTCAATTTTGGAAGAGGCATTCATGCTCATCATAACTATGTACTTATTTAGTTTATTTAATACCCAGGAGCAGAGAAGAGGATTTTCAAAGAAATAATGCACTTTCACTATATGATCTAGATAGCCCCAACCTAGCACCAGAACCCCTGAACCTGGGGCTATGAATTTCACAAATTTGGTAGAGGGCTCAATGCTTATTACAATCATGCCAACAGTTTGACTGCTTGATGTCCAGGAGTAAAGAAGAAGATTTTTAAAGATTGCATTAATTTTGGTGGTTTTAGCCCCACCCCTCAGGCCCCAGGGGGGCAGGGAACGTAAAATTCATAATTTTTGTCCCCCTTCACCCATAGATGCTATATGCCAAAATTGGTTGAAATTGGTTGAGCGGTTTCAGAGAAGAAGCTGAAAATGTTTAAATGTTAACGCACGACGGACGACGAACGACGACGGACAAAAACGGATAGCAATAGGTCACCTGAGTGACTCAGGCGACCTAAAAAGCATAAATTGTAAGGTTGTTAATCAAATTGATAAATCTGCAATAACTGATAAGAAAATATTGTAATATTGAAATATTCAGACCTTCAGATGACAAATCTCTACGTGCTGATACCCTGGATCTTTGTCATGTGATGATGCGGTGATTGAGGAACACAATTAATTAAATGCAAAGTAAAGAACAAATTATCTTTGTCGTTTGCAGCTTTAGCATATTCAATGTATTTTTTTTTAAGTTTTACCAATTTTATTTCATTTTTTCCCCTCACTTTTTTCGATGTAATATATTAAGTATCCGAAAACTTTAACAATTTCCGTTCATATTTTATACACCTCCATGTTTGGGGTATCTATTGTAAACTCTTTTTATAGTCTTGAGCTACTAATTATCTACTTTGAAAATGAAATAAAATTAACTAATATAACAGCAATAAGATATACTTTAAAGCAAGGTTTTAAAATATTTTATTCATAATTTGATTTATCAAAGACCTTAATATATTTAAAACAAATGCCTTATTTATTTTATATGTTTTATTCGAGTTGGCAGGTATTGTCCACAGTGGTCTACACAACAGCGGGGCAGCCGGCAAACTGGCACATCCCCCAACATAAACAATTAAGTTGTGCCCTCCCTGACGGGAAAAGTAGCACGCTGGGTTGACCTCAATCGTGCTACGGACACACATATATATATATGATATATTTAAATACATTTGTCCATTATTATTTGTTTACTTATATTTTAGAATTACTTTAAGTCTTTAATTTTTTAACAATTTTAACTATATTTATTGTTCTATAGTAATTTTGAGAAGCAGAAAAGGAGAGATTTTCATACGCCGTCGTTCCGCCAAAAATATAGATTTCAAACTCAGTTTACCATTTCTATTTGACTTTGTACAATTATGACGAGGAAAGAAAAATATCTTTTAAATCCCTTACATCTAAATATATGACATATAAGCAAATATACTTTGAATATTTCATCTAGTCAGAAACCAGACAAGAATTCCTCCTTAATGAAATGATCGTCATGGTGCCATTTTATAAATCTTTAGCACCCCTTTTTTTCAGCTCTTCAAAGTTTTTCTTTAATTTAGATATTTCGGATTTCCAATGTTTTGGCATGAGAGTCACTGAAGAGAAATAAATTGTCGAAATGCGCATCTGGTGCATCGAAATTGGTACCGTATAAGATTTACATAAATGTAACTGTACCAAAAGATAACAATGTAATGATCCAGGTGTAAATCGATGGTATCGACTTACGAACTCTTTGATTATAATTAGTCCCCTACCGATGAAACCGGAGGGGACTATAGGTTTCCTCTGAGTCTGTCCGTCCGTCCGTCTGTCTGTCTGTCAGTCTGTCCCACTTGGTTTTCCGCACTTTTTTTCTAAACGCTTGCAGATATTGAGCTGATTTTTGGTATGTAAGTGTATTTTGATGAGTTACAGATAAAGTTTGCATTTCATTCCGCTTCATTGATTTTTGACGGAATTATGGCATTTTCAATTTTTAGCGGGAACCAGATTACACTTGCTGGTAGGGGACTAGTATTGCTAATGCAATACTCTCAGAATGCTTGTTCATTTAAATATCTGGGTTCTAGGTTCTTCAAACCATGATGTAATGTAAACAAAACTATTTTTTTTGTAATCTAGAGAAATAATTCATAAGACTGAAATCATACAAACTGTAATTGCTTCAGTAATTCAAAAAATGATTTACAAAAATAGAATCTTGCATACTGCCATTTCTCCTGTAATTGAACGGAATAATTGATAAGAATTGCAACTGCTTTTTTATTTAAGTTGCAGATGACTCGCCTGCTCAGTATTTCTTTGCGATTTGTCAACAATTGTTCAGTAAATGGTATGGATTACCATCTGGCTCCACAAATGGAATAATTAGTTTCATAAGGTACGTGTATGCCCCCGTGTCAGTAACCTGTTTATTCTGCGATTTGGCGACTTCTTTACAATACATACATATTTCCATCAATGCTGAAAACTATAATTTGCATGTACTGTTTGTGGCCAATCTAATACAAAATAAGATGAATCTGTTACCGTTTTTAAAACATCTAATACATCTTATTCGGGGTTATGTCAGAGCGACATTTCGATTAGGCAATGAAATGTCTTGGCTTGCAGTTCGGATTTATTTCTATTAACAACCAACCATAAAAGCTCCAGCAGTTGCGTAGTAAGCAAACTACACGGCAAAAGCTGTGCCATATATGAATTGGATTGAGGATAATATTTTGCATAGCATTTCATTTGCATTATTGAGGGAAAATGGTGGATTGGCGGACTATATCTTCAATATATACCACAAAAAGGTTTAATCAACTCAGGACAGACCACTGAACATCAGAAATGAAAAGATGTATAGCCATGAACTATTTTAGAATCGTGTACAGATGCTGGAATCTGATTGACTCAAATTTTCATGTTTATCCGTAATTAAAAGGAAAGGTCACGTTGACGTGACTCTGTATGGGATGTTGTTAGATGTTAGAGAAGCGGCAGCAGATTAGGAACATTATAGTTTACTATATAGTAATTAGATTGTGTTTATGCAAGCCCTTTTGCTAATTTTATCGGAAAATCTTATTTTAAAAAGATATTTTTTCACAATACAGATATCTCTAAAATGAGATACTTCTCCACTTAAGAGATATTTCTTTAATAAAGAAATATCTCTTTACCTTATTGAGATATCTTTTTCACTAAAGGATATATCTCTTTCTCTCTGAAAGATATCTTTCGCTATGAGAGATATCCCTTTCACTAAGAGAGATATCTCTTAACGTAAAAGAGATATCTCCTTCATTTAGAGAGATATCGCTTTTCTGAAAAGAAACATCCTTAACTTACAGAGATATCTCTTACTTTGAAAGATATCTTTCCAAGGTAAAGAGATATCTCTCTAAGTCAAAGACACATCTCTCTAATATATAAAGATATCTCTATTAAATTAGTTCAAAAGGGATCTTTTGAATAAAGTAAAAAAGATATCTCTCAAAAGCGCCCAAAAGAGATCTCTCGAACAATAAGAAACATTTCTTGGCTGTAAAGAGATAGCTGTCTTCAATTTTTTAAAACTGGATTTAAAACTACTTCTTCCTGTATATCGGAAAACTTAACGGGATGAGTACTAGTCATCAATCAAAACGAAAGTAAGAACGAGAAAGTACTACATTGTATCTGTGTTTTTTACGACTTCGTTGAGCTTATTAACGAATAACAGTGTTGAAGAATGATTTAAGATTCGAGGGAATTGAAATTCTACAGGTGCCAAAGAACAGTAATTTAAAATAAAGAGAATGTGAACAAAAATGGGTGTATTATCACAAGTACTGTTGTTTTTTTTGTTTTTGTTTGTTTTTTTTTTGTTGTTTTTTTTTAGGTTTTTACTATGGATGTGATATAAATCCACCCTGCAGATTCATATCAGCCCTGCAGGATTCGTATTAGCCCTGGAAGCTGATACGGCTATTGTTACGTCAGGCATATCGCATATTGCAAAAAACCTGCATTTATTCTAAGTATGTAATAAAGTAGGTTAAACATCGGTAGGTTAAAGTGAAAGGATCCTTTTTACCAACATTCTTGAAGTCTGATTTTTTTTTTTTGAAAACTCTAACCATGGCTGTTCCGCCACAGCTTCCATACCTGACTTTCCCCATGTGCTAACGGGGTACATGTGCTTCCGGCGAAGCAATATGTGTTCATGTTTTTGTTTCGGGAAGCTGACCACAGTGTAAGTTATGACATTTATTTAGTGACTGTGAAGCAGTTGAGATTTGCCTCATTTCGTTTCTTATTTGTGTATCAATTTGATATCAAACGGAATTGATTTAGATTGTTTACTACTGTTGATCACGTGACTTATTCATTGTGCTATCTAGTCTCTTAAATTGATATAGTTCAGTATTATTATGTATCACTCTTTATGTACATGTAAAGTTTATATTATCAGTATTACTTGAATATGTGTTTGGCTCAGATTATTGTGTTTAAATTCAGGAATTACTAAACTAGGGGCTTGATAAAAATTTTTATGTATGGAAACCAGTTTGTGCCATAAATTGGGATTGTATTCTTTTTACAAGTCATCTTGTGCTCTTTGTTTGTTAATTGATTCTTATACCAAATTTTCTTTTGTTCCAGCTTTTTACCAATCATTTACCAATAAAGTCAGTCAACACTTTAGAGGTCTAGTGGTTTATTCTGGCTGCGGGTTCCGTACCGTGGGGCAGCACAGTAAAAAGACTTAACCAGCGGACTTGCAAAAATGACTACATTCAGGAACCTTACAGAAAAAGGGGCAGAACACTACAAAAAACAACTTGATGATAGAGCTGCACGCTTAACTGGTGCATGGACAAAGGTTGACTCCATTATTAAATCTATTGATTCAAGCAAAAAAGACGCAGAGACATTGACCGAATTGCAGGATAGACTAAAATTCTACAGTGATAAACATGCTGTTCAGACACAAGAGCTTTTGGATTTTCTCAGAAGAACCAATACAGAAGAAAGCTTCCATCAAATGAAAGGTTTCGAGTTTCTACAATCTGGATATCGTCTATTAATTGAAAATGCGAAGTCTAGAATTCAAAGTTTAATTGCTGAGGCACAAGAAGAGGATAGAAACTTACACAAATATGAGAGACAATCTGATCATTCTTTCAATGATATTCCTTCTCTATCCTCACAAAACACTTCAATACTGGCCAGGAAAAGAGCAAAAGCTGAAGCTGCTAAGGTGAGCTTGGAATTCGCTATTCAAGAAGCTGAGCTGAGAAAAGATCAAGCACGCTTAATAGAAAAACACTTATTGGAGGAGGCTACAGCGAAGGCTGCTGCTGCTCGTAAGAAGGCTGAAATTGATGCTGAACTCGAACTCCTGACTCTCAAGCGAAAGGCTGCAGAAACTAAGACAGAAGCTGATTTTCTAGAATCTGAGCACTCTCGTTCATCATCAAAACACTCATCCATTCATTCGCTACCAAAGGATGACCCTATGTTGAGGACAGAGAAATACATTGACCAACTCTCAAAAGACACAGAAGATAAGATTCGTGAATCAGAAATCTCAAAATTGGAAGTCCAGCATGTTAATGCAGTTTGTACGAATCCAAACACTAAAGATCCACCAGACAGACATTGCTATATGCTGAACCCTGAAGCTCCTCCTTATGTTCCTAACCCTTATACCCCTGCATCCGACTTCACAAAATTTCTGCTGAAAAAGGACCTGTTACTTACACGCCTGGTTAACTTTAATGACAGGCCTGAATCCTTTGCTTCTTGGAAAAGCAGCTTTCAGACTGTCATGAGAGAACTTGGGGTTAATCCTAATGAAGAAATAGACCTTTTAGTCAAATGGCTAGGTCCTGATTCACAGAAACATGCCCTGACGCTCAAAATGGCAAACATCTCCAACCCAGAAAGAGGATTGCATCGTATCTGGAACCGTTTGGAGGAACACTTTGGTGCTGCGGAAATGGTGGAGTCAGCATTAAAAGAGAAACTTAACTCTTTTCCAAGAATAACAAAAAACTACAAAATGTTATACGACTTAGCAGATGTACTTACCGAGATTGAATCTGTTATGGAGGATCCGAAATATCGCAGTGTCTTAGCTTATTATGATTCATCATCTGGTGTTTCACCCATTGTGGGCAAACTCCCACTCAATCTTCAAGAAAAATGGACAAGTACTGCTATCAAATACATTGAAAAGAATGGTGTTCTATACCCACCTTTTACATTTTTCGCAGAATTTGTTCGGAAGTTAAGTAGCACAAAGAACAATCCAAGTTTCAAATATGACCCAGTGACTTCTGGAATGTGTCAGAAAGAGAACAAATTCACAAGAGACAGTGGCAGGGTACCAAGGGTAACCATACTGAAAACTGAGATGAGTCCAGCATCGAAAGGGCTAAATAAGGAAACAAAATCTGGATTGAAGAAGGCTGATGAAAGTAGTCGTTGTCAACTTCACAATGCCAACCATCCTCTTAACAAATGCCGTGCCTTCAGGAACAAAAGTTTAGAAGAGCGTAGAAAGTTTTTAAAGGAGAAGGGGATATGCTTCCGATGTTGTTCTTCAACAACACACATAAGGCGCAACTGCAAGGAGACAGTTTTGTGTGAGGAGTGTTCCAGCGGTAGTCACCCAACGGCACTTCATCCAGACGAGAAGCAAGCTAGCAGTTCTAGTGGAAATCCATATTCCTTGACACATTATGGCGGGGAGAAAACCACTGAAGCTCCAGCTTTGAATGTTAACTCTGCATGCACCCAGATCTGTAAGGATATGTTTCAAGGAAAATCATGTGCGAAAACTGTATTGGTACGAGTCTTCAGGAAAGACCATCCAGAAATAGATTTAAAAACCTATGCGATAATTGACGATCAAAGCAATCGCTCACTCGCTAGTCCCGAGTTCTTTGACTATTTTGGTGTCCATGACGGAGTCACAGAGTACACATTAGCATCATGCATGGGAATTGTCAATACATCTGGAAGAAAGGCCTTTGGATTCATAGTGGAATCACTAGATGGAAGTAAACAGCTCGCTCTGCCGACTGTGATAGAATGCGAACACATCCCTAACGATCGGGAGGAAATACCTACATCAGATGTAGCGGCTAGCTATCCTCACCTGGCTGATATTGCAAGACACTTCACTCCACTGGATGAAGATGCGCAAATTCTTCTACTGATAGGACGAGATCTCCTGGAAGCACACTATGTGCTAGACCAAAGAATAGGACCAGAAAACAGCCCATTGGCCCAAAGGCTCCCTTTGGGATGGACTATGATTGGAGAAACTTGTCTTGGGGGAGCACATGAGCCCAAGACCATTCAAGTAAACAAAACCTATATTCTCTCAAATGGACGAGCATCTTTACTCAAACCATGCCAAAATGAGTTTAATTTGAAGGAGAGATCTTCAGATAACTTTGGCCAGTCAGTGTTTGATAGGACAGATGCAGATGAGAAGCCAGGACTATCGTCGGAGGATAGGAAATTTCTTGAAATTATGGACCAAAACTTCACACGAGATGTAGATGGTTTTTGGACAGCCCCCTTACCATTTAGACAGGATAGAGAAAGGCTTCCAAACAACAGAACACAGGCCCTTAAGCGGGCCAAAAGTCTTCACATCAGCATGGAGAGAGACCCCATAAAGAAAAGACACATGTTTGAGTTTATGAGTAACATCTTAGACAAGCATGCGGAATTGGCACCCCCTGTTGTGGACGGAAAAGAATATTGGTACCTCCCAGTCTTTGGGGTCTATCACCCAAGAAAGCCAGATAAGATTAGGGGAGTGTTCGACTCTTCAGCAAAGCATTGTGGAATATCACTCAACGATGTTCTTATGTCTGGTCCAGACCTCACAAACAGTTTGTTGGGCGTTCTCATGAGATTTAGGCAAGACGCAGTTGCTGTCATGACTGATGTGGAGCAAATGTTTTACTGCTTTAGAGTACAGGAGGAACACAGAGACTATCTCCGCTTTCTTTGGTACCTTAATAATAATCCTGAGGAGGACTTGGCAGAATACAGAATGAAAGTCCATGTATTCGGCAACAGCCCTTCTCCGGCAGTAGCCACCTATGGTCTTAGAAAAGTTGCAGAGATCAGTTCCAAAGACTTCGGAGAAGATGTGAAATTGTTTATAGAACGAGACTTCTACGTTGATGATGGCTTAACATCTCTTTGTGAAGAGGCATCTGCTGTCGATCTGATCAAAAGGACACAACAAGCACTTCTGAATGAAGGCAATCTGCGCCTTCATAAGATAGTGTCCAACTCCAGAGCTGTAATGAACTCATTTGAATCGAGAGACCTCGCAAAGGGTCTAGAGGATGTCGATATTGGTGCAGAAGAGCTTCCCGTCCAGCGAAGCCTTGGAATATGTTGGAACCTCAACAGTGATTCTTTTTTGTTCCTGGTTTCAGCAGATGAGAAACCATTCACACGCAGAGGAGTACTCAGTACGATTAACAGCATTTTCGACCCACTTGGATTTCTAACGCCGGTGGTTATCGAGGGGAAAATGTTACTAAGGACATTGGTTCAAGAGTCGATTGATTGGGATGAGCCCCTTCCGGATCATCATAAGGATCGATGGCAGAAATGGAAAAACTCGCTTGCTGCTTTAGAACAA